>NC_056504.1:4109864-4111055 GCF_014905685.2 Nematolebias whitei
TTAAGATTAAAATCAGACACCACTCTGAGCAGCAGGACCACGCTTTCCACAGAACAACTGTGTCAACTCTTGAAACTGTGCCTGCAGTCAACCTACTTCACATATGGGGAGCAATATTATAGGCAGAAACATGGGTGTGCTATGGGGTCTCCAGTTTCTCCTATTGTTGCCAACCTGTACATGGAGGAGGTAGAAAAGAGAGCCTTGACGTCCTTTTCAGGGACACCACCAAGTCATTGGTTCAGGTATGTTGACGACACCTGGGTTAAAATTAAATCTCAGGAAGTCCAACATTTTACTGACCACATCAACTCTGTGGATAAATACATCAAGTTCACACGAGAAGATGTAAAAAATGGCAGGTTGGCTTTCTTGGACTGTGAGGTCTCAGTCTCTGATAGAGGACATTTGCAAACTGAGGTGTACCGCAAACCCACCCACACAGACCAGTATTTGCAGTTTGACTCCCATCACCCTTTGGAGCACAAGTTAGGAGTCATCAGGACTCTGTACCACAGAGCAGACAGCGTCCCCACTAGCTCAGGAGCCAGGCAGAAGGAGAAATCCCACACAAGACAGGCTCTAGAGCAATGTGGATATCCTAACTGGGCCTTCCTGAAAGCAGAGAAGAAACCCAAACAGGACTCCAGTCAGCCATCAGGTGAAAAGGAGGAACCCAGACCCAGACCAGTGGTCATTCCATATGTTGAGGGAGTATCAGAGAAATTGAGACGTTTATTTTCTAAACATAACGTCCCAGTGGCTTTTAAACCCCAAAATACATTACGGCAAAGACTGGTTCATCCCAAAGATCCAGTCCCCCGGCACAAACAGAGTAATATTGTGTATGCTGTTCAGTGTCAGGAGGGCTGTGATCAGTCTTATATCGGGGAAACTTAACAGCCACTGGCCAAAAGGATGGACCAGCACAGAAGATCAACATCATCAAGCCAGGACTCTGAGGTCTACACTCATCTCCAGGCCAGAGGTCACACTTTCAGGGATGAAGATGTTCACATCCTGGACAGAGAGGAACGATGGTTTGAGAGAGGAGTAAAGGAGGCCATCTTTGTGAAAAGAAACCGTCCATCATTAAACAGGGGTGGAGCCTCCGGGTTCAACTGTCCCCCTCTTACAATGCTGTGATTGCTAGTATCACTCAGCCCTCTGTGAACAGTAAACAGCCATCAG
>NC_056504.1:4111155-4114382 GCF_014905685.2 Nematolebias whitei
TCTCTCTCTCTCTCTCTCTCTCTCTCTCTCTCTCTTTCTGTGTGTGTAATGCATGCGTCTCATTACAGAGTCAGTGAAGAAAATAATAATATCCCCACCATCTCTCCTCTGGACAGGTAAATGGACTGTACTTATATAGCGTCTTTCTATCTGATCCAGATACTCAAAACTCTTTACAACAATCTGTGCCTCATTTACCCATTCATACAGCTCTATACTAGATCTCTACAAAGACTAATTGAACAAATCATTTTTATTTTTTTATTTTTTTTAAACCTTTATTTTACCAGGAAGAAATCCATTGAGATCATCAATCTCTTTTACAAGGATGTCCTGGGCTATATACACATATAGCAACAGTCTTAAAAACAGTATCAATGCATTAAAAATAAAATATAAGTAAAAGAAACATACATCAATAAAACATAAAATACAATGTAAGTTAAGAAAATCACAAAACAGTTAAACATTACAGGTACAAGATTTGACTAAAACCTCAGACAATTTTTGTTTAAAACTAGCTAATGGAATAAAAGACTCTAACCTCAACTTAAGCTGCAGATCGTTCCAAGACCACGGGCCGAAATAGGACAAACTCATCTTTGCTGACTCTGTGCGTACAAAGGGTACCTTAAACCTCAGCCAGCTACTGGCCCTGAGACTGTGTGTGTTCTGTAGTGTAATGAAATTGGAGCAGATATATGATGGTAATTTTCCTAAAATGGCTTTGTATATGAAAATATACCAATGCTTCATTCTTCGAACATTGAGAGAAGTAAGTCCAGCAAGGGTGTATAGAGTACAATGTTGAGTCCTAAAGGATGAACCTGTTATATACCTCAGAGCAGCATGGTAAATAGGGTCCAGTTTAGCTAAGGTAGTGGGAGAGGTAAATCTATAGACTGTGTCTCCATAGTCCAACTGTGATAAAAACAAACTTGTTACAAGCCGCTTACGAGAAGAAGTAGAAAAACATGATTTCAGTCTGTACAAAACACTTAGAGTAAATTTTAGCTTTTTTGTTAGATATGCAATGTGATGTGACTGCTGGTGGATTCGAACCCCCAACTCTCGCTTTGGAGGACGACTGCTCTAACCACTCAGCCACAGCCGCCCATGTACAAACCATCTCAGTGTGTCCTTTCTAACTTTATCTCCCAGTTGTTCAACCTGTGCTGTACCTCTGATGATCTCATTCCTGATCTTATCCAGCCTTGTGTGCATCACAAACAATGATGAGTCCAGCTACAGGCAAGAGGTGGAACACCTGGAGAGCTGGTGCAGAGAGAATAACCTTCACATCAATGTGAAGAAGACAAAGGAGATGATTGTAGATTCACAAGGAACAAAAACATCTACACCCCCCTGAACATAAGAGGATCTGCAGTGGAAGTGGTCTCCAGCTACAAGTACTTGGGTGTGCACCTGAACAACAACCTCAGCTGGAGCAACAACACCACCAGCCTGATCAAGAAAGCTCATCAGAGACTCTACTTCCTCAGACGGCTGAGGCGAGCTGGTCTGGAAGCTCAGTCCTCACCTCCTTCTACAGGTGTGCAGTGGAGAGCATCCTGTGCTCGAGCATCAACGTGTGGCATGGAGGCTGCACAGCTGCAGAAAGAAAAGCTCTGCAGAGAGTGGTGAAGGCTGCACAGAAGATGTTGGAGTCAGTCTCCCCACCATCACAGACATCTACACCTCCAGATGCAGGAAGAGGGCCACCTGCATCATGAAGGACCCCACTCACCCAGCACACACACTTTTTGCCCCACTCCCCTCAGGAAGGAGGTTGAGGAGCATTAAGTGTAGAACCACTAGACTGAGGAACAGCTTCTACCCTGAGGCTGTTAGACTCATGAACCTCTAACCAGAATAATCACTGTGAAAAATCACATCATGTTGCTGCTGATCTGTTTCATGTTGCTGATCTGTTTCATGTTGCTGCTGATCTGTTTCAATGTTGATGTGTTCATGCGTGCACATCTGCTCACAGACTCATGTTCATGTTTGTGCTGATGTTCAATGTTTTATGTTATGAGTGCTTAGTGTATATTTAGTTGATGTTTTTCTTAGTTCATATCTTAGATGTTATTACTGTTTTTCTTAGACATTTTATTGTTGGATGTAACTGGGACCCTGTGTACATAATTTTGCTCCACCACATGTACCACATGAGGTGCGAATGACAATAAAGAATCTCTGACTCTGACTTGTCTCTCCTGAAGAGAACCTCAACATCTTCACTTCTGCCACTTCCAGTTATTTCTCCTGTCTTTTTGTCAATGTCTCTGCCTCTGGGCCATAACTCACATTATAACTTTGGCAAAAGTGTTACATATCGGATGCCCTTCCTGACACAACCCTCACCATTTACCCGGGGATGGGACCGGCACACGAGATACACTGGCTTGTGCTCCCCAGTGGCTGTTTTTTCTCTTTATTTGTTTTTTTTTTTTTTCGCCTTATTTTTGCATAAATATTGTCACAGAAAATATCTGGTGTGTTCATGGTCATTTTAGGCTTTATTTACATACAATTAGTGAAAAAAAGACCAAATTATTCCTTCTTATGTGCAAATAAACAAAACCTTAAATGAATGTATCAACTGTAAATAAACACAGCTACCTTTAAATATACTGACAACAGTCCTTAAATAAGAGGATGTTTGGCTCCAAGTGGCAAATCCAACATAAATTTATGTTCAGGTGATGGAAAAAGAGGGAGAATTAGAGGAGGAGGACACACCAGCAAAGTGGTGCTCCCTGTCTCGTTCCACTTGTTTAGCTGACAAACTGCTTCTAGCATTCAATTATCCACGGCTCTGTGATTAATAGGTTTTAATTAATGTGAGGAGTGGAGACCTGAAAAGTGTTCACTTACTCAAGGAGGCCAGCAGATCAAAATGGAAACCAAAGGAAACGAGCCCCTGTTGCTGAGGAATTTAAATTGTGAATGTTTTTGTAGTTTTCCAGATAAATGTGTTTCTTGACTGGAATTAAACAGAGAATATAATTAAACCTAAATGTTTTTGTTGCAAGATGTTCAAGTGGGTGAAATGACACTGTGGAGAAGAGGATGTTTTTTTCTTGTTTGAGGCAGCACAGAGTGATGGATCCTGGAGAGTGGAGGGAGACATTTTATGCACCCCCAGGTGCAGTGGAGGATTTGGGGGGTGGCCAATGGTGGCCCTGATTACCGTAGATTAGTCTTTTGCCACCACAATCATT
>NC_056504.1:4114392-4116129 GCF_014905685.2 Nematolebias whitei
ACTTTTGAGCAATATGAAAACTAGATAGGATAAGGATAGGTTCCTCAGGTGATGGAGGGTGTTAGTTTATGAATATACAGTATATGGTGGTGACCATCTTGAGTTTTGATGTGGCAACCCAATTTTAATAAGGACATTTATTATACCTAAATACAACCACACATCAAAATGGAAGTCAGTGTTGCTTATTTTTGATGTAATCCAGCTCACAACATGCACAGACATATGGTTGTGGCCATCTTGGATTTAGACTTGGCAACCCAAATGTGAAAGGAAACTTTCTTACACCTTGATGCAACAACACACCTACATGGAAGTCAGTATCTCACCTCTTTTTCATGTTATCATGCTCTCAACATGCATGGACAGAAGGATGGACAGAGCATGTTTCCAATACCCCCATCTTCCCATTCGCTCCACATCAAAGAACAAAAGAACACAGCAACAAGATGTAAAAACAGTTTTCTTGCTTGGTTTTCTAAAGAATTTCTAAATAAGAGGAGACCATCAACAGAAGACTTGTCTGAGTTTGTATCTTCTTTAACAAAACTGTACATTATTCTACAGAAAAAAACAGATATTTTTCCTTCAGTTCTACTTTTTCTACATCAACCTGGTTCTGAGCTTCAAACAGGCGTTTTGACTGGGAGAAAAGGTTGAAACCTTTCTAAATCCACGTCTTACTTCAAAGCAAACACTGCTGCTCATGCTCCGAGCATGCACAGAGCTTACAGACGAGTGAACAGTGCCTCACACATCGACATGGTTCTTGTTAACTGAGAAAATAAATTGTTAAATAAAATAGTTGTGATTTTTTGTCCAGCAGCTGCAAACAAAATGTTTCAAAGTTTTTGAAGTTGGAGTCAAGCAAAGCTCAAAGAGTTCTGCATGCTCCTGACCTTGAAATAAGCTTTGCTCCCCTGGATGATACGTTGAGCTGATCGGTCCAAATATCCACACCAGCACTGATATGGTAAATGGACTGTGCCTATAGCACCTTTCTATCTTATCAAGACACTCAAAACTCTTTACAACACAATCTGTGCCCTCATTTACCCATTCATACATACAGCACTCTGATAGATCTGAGCACGGCTCAGTGGTTAGCACTGTAGCCTCACAGCAAGAAGGGCCTGGGTTCAATCCCCGGTTGGACCTGGAGTCTTCTGTGTAGAGTTTGCATTTTCTTCTCGTGATTGCGTGGGTTTTCTCCGAGTACTCCGGTTTCCTCCCACAGAACAAAAACATGCATGTTGGGCTGACTTCAGGCCTCCGTTGTAAAAGAGATTTGTGATCTCAATGGGATTTGCCTGGTTAATTAAAAAAAAATATCTATACAAAGACTAATCAGAGCTTTATCACATTCATACACTGATGGGACACACATTAGAGGTAATGAGGGTTTTTTCCTCCCAGGCTCTGATCGAGGTGGCAGCTTCTGCTTTTCCTCCCCCGTTTTTCCTTCTTCCTGCTCTGCTCTCTGTCTGTCTGAAAGGCCTGGGTCTCATCTCCCAAACATAAATTAAGAAGTATCCTGATGCATGCTCAATAATCCAGATAGAAAAATCCAAAAAAGTTCAATCTGGTCCTCTGGACATTCAAAAAAACAAAAAACAAAACAAAGCAAAAAAATATAGAAACGTTTCGTCTCTCATCCGACAGACTTCCTCAGTCTGAGGTGCTGTATGTAGAAGTCTCTCGGATGAGAGACTTCTACATACAGCACCTCAGACTGAG
>NC_056504.1:4116229-4117922 GCF_014905685.2 Nematolebias whitei
GAAAGCGTGGTCCTGCTGCTCAGAGTGGTGTCTGATTTTAATCTTAACCTGACCACCTCTACTGCATCATCAACAGGAATGCACGTAAAGAGTGATGTGACATCAAAAGAGACCATTGTTTCATCAGTCTCCATGATGACATCCCTCACCTTGTCCACAAAGTCCATGGTGTTCTGTATGTGGTGTTCTGAGCTGCCAACTAAAGGGATGAGTACAGACGCCAGATATTTGGAAACATTGTAAGTGACAGAGTTAATCATGCTAACAATAGGTCTTAAAGGTACACCTTGTTTGTGGATTTTAGGTAAACCATACAGACTAGGTGTGGCCTCCCCTGGGTACAGTCTGTGGTACAGAAAACGGTCAATAGCCTTGTCCTGCTCCAAATTTTTCAGGCAATCTATTAACTTCTTCTTGTAGCCACTTCCTGGATCTCTTTTCAGAGGTTCATAAGTGTTTAAGTCACTAAGGAGTGTCATAACTTTCTCATGATAGTCTTTCTGGTTCAAAATCACTGTGCACCTTCCTTTGTCTGCTGGGAGAATGATGATGTTCTGGCCCTTGCTAAGAGTGGTGAGTGCATCCCTCTCCTCTCTACTGATGTTGGAAGGTGGTGGTTTGGCATTGCTGAGGCAGGATGAAACTTTGATTCTGAGCTGTTCTGCTTCACCCTCTTTAATTTTGTTGTTGCGGATGGCTGATTCTGTGGCTGTGATCATCTCCACCAGAGGAATTCTACTTGGTGCAACCGCAAAGTTCAGTCCCCTGGCAATAGATTTTTAGATTTACTTCTTATAATTAAACATTTAAAACATTTAATCTGTAGGGGCCAGATTATAGTACTGTGTGTCTCTGTTTAACTTTATTTATTTCCCAAACACCTGAAGTTCTGTCTGTGAAAGGGTCCATTTCTGGTGTTTAGTTTATCATGAATATGGGTGGGTGTGTGTGTGTGTGGTGGGTGGTGGGGTGTGTGTGGTGTAAATCTTGTAGAAAGAAAAATTAGTCAAAAGAGTTTTATTTACTTTAATCCCTGATTGTTGACAATCTCAGTAGAGACAAAATTATAAACATAAAAGCTGTAATAAAGTAAAAATCAGTTCCTCACATTCCTGAGCTGGGAGGATCACGTACATCTTCTAAACTATTTTTGAACAGTTTCATTACTTCAGTGAGAAAAGTGGACTGAACGTGAGTTTTGTGTTGAAACACGGCTGATGTCTTCTCTCTGCAGCTGATAAAATGGGTCGTGTGTTAATTCACCCTCACCAGTCAGCACAGTTACGAGACCAGACAAGGCTCAGGGAGCAGAGGACGGCACGAGATGCTGAAAGGAAGGCAGCACGGAAGTGTGTGTGTGTGTGTGGGGGAACTCATGGGTGTGCATGTGAGCATGCTTAAGTGGTTCTCCCCTGACAAAGGTGCAGGGCTTTGGCTGAGAGCACGACATGATGGTTGTGTGTGAATCAGTATGTGTGTGTGTAGATGTGTGTGTGTGCGTGTGTGTGACAGAGAGAGAGCATGGGGTTGCGTGCCATGCATAAAAGTGTCACAGGGAAAGAAGCAATGAAAGACGAGAGGAAAAAGGAAAAGAGACGACGGTGTGGTGGTTGACTGAACTGCTGGTCCACTTGAGTTTACATCAAAACACACAGTGTGTGTGTGTGTGTGTGTGTGTGTGGGGGGGGGGGGG
>NC_056504.1:4118022-4121320 GCF_014905685.2 Nematolebias whitei
ACCCCCCCCCCCCCAACACACGCACACGTACACAAAAAATGGTGCATGTGGGTCAGGTGTGGACCACAGTCTGTTGAGTTCTCTGATGTTTTCTCTGGTGTTGTGATTCAAAATAAGACATTTAAACACAGTCTGGATTAAAATATCATAAAATATACATTAAGTCTTTGGTAAACCATTTAGAGTATGAACAAATATGCTCAATAATCCAGGTGTACAATCGGGCATTTAGAATGGGACTTCAGTCTTGCTTTGGATGAATGACGTTCTACAATAAGTGAGTTTTGATATTTCTCCGTGTTGTAAATTCGACCCTGAACATTAACGTTTGGTGTGTTCGCTGAGAGTTCAGAGCTCAGCTTGATGCGTCACACCTTTGACCACGAGTGGGCTCGAACAAGTGACTGTTTTTCACAGGTGTGTCTCACACTGGCAGGTGACCGGGGTCAACCAGAATGAATGTCAGGATGAAACATTGGAAAAACATAAGTAATACGCTTTTGTAAAATAAAGGAAATACTATTATTTGCATGTTTTAAATGTAAAAACCGGTTGTTGTTTTCCTCTATTAAAGATGTTTTTGTTTATTCTCATCTAGTAAAGATGAATAATACAGTTCTCTCTTTATGGTGGGTTTTATTGCACATGAACAAATTTGTGAGGTCGTCAGATATCTCATCAGAGATGATGTTTTAGGTTATATTTATGCAGAAATATAGAAAACTCTAAAGCACCACTATATTTTTATTCTCTATTTATAATCGTTCTCATTCAGTGACTTTTCATGATATCAAAATATTTTTATGCTTAAATTATTAAAAATAAATTGAGTCCCTGAGCCAACTGTCCACCCTGTTACTCTAAAACAGTGTTTTTCAAAGTGGGGGCCGTGCCCGGGGGCCCCAGAAAGCTGAGAAGAGAGAGAAGGACAAGAGAGAGAAAAGAAGATTAAAAAAAGCAAAAATAGTAATAATAATAATAAAAATTGCCCATCTGTCATTTCCAGGTACACTCTCTTGAGAGCGAGGTTAGATTGATTTTGTTTTGTTCTTCTGGTCAACACTTTGTTGAAAAGTTTTTTTGTTTTTTTTCAGTGTGAATATAACGCAGTGTTTAAACAAGTTAGTTAATAACATTTTTATGCTCAGCAGCTGTAATAATTAATTGAACATAGTGAATAAAAGTTAAAACATTCTTAAAGTTGATGTTTCTTTACATATTTTGTAGCTTTGTTTGTGGGTTTGCGAGGGGGGCATCAGCCAGAAGCTAATGCTGTTTGGGGGGGCCATGGCATGGAAAAGGTTGGGAACCCCTGCTCTAATACCTGCCACCCCCGGTTTGGTTTAATTTAATTCTGTTTTTTCAAATGTTCATTGACACCTCAGGGCCACCGTACGGACGCCCCATCGTATCGCTGCAGTGCCAGCCATCTGTTCTCTGATTGGCTCATTAAATTAGTGGTTGACATGACGTTGACCAATCAGCTGAGAGGAGGAAAATCCAGGCCACAATTTGTCTCATCAAATGAAACTCGCAGGAAGAGATTCACGCGTAGTTTTTGGATTTGTGTCTGTAAACAGAACATCGTAAAAAAGTTTTGTAACTTGTGATTTATTTTTTTTACAAATACATTTTTTTTTTACATGTGCGAAACATTTATAACTGGAATTTGTGCCCATCATTACTGGTAGGTGTCTATTAGTATTAGAGAACAATCAAAGGACTAAGAATCAGAGAACAGAGCAGCAGACATTCTTCTGGACTCCACTCATAAAACTCAAAGATCTCAGGTCTGTCCTGCTCCTGACTTCCAGCACCTGCCCTTGTTGTGTCATCCATCTTTGACACTTCAAACACATTGTTGAATGCATTTATGACACACACACTGCATTTATGACACACACACACATTACCCCCCCCCACCCACCCCCCAACACACACACACACACACTAGAACCTTGTAGACTGACCTCTGCAGGACAGTTTAGATAGAACACTGGTGTTGTGGATAAATATTGTTGAATGTCTCATTAAAATAGGAAGTTTGTTTTGTAAAATAGATTTACTGAACAAAGGAAAGAGCTTTCAAGAACTATTTTGAAAAAGCAAGAAGAAATGTCTGTCAGTAAAATATTTGCACTGAAGGCCCAGCTTGATGCACACGAGCGTTCGGCAGATCGTCTCGCTCCAGAAGCACAGAGGTGTGGCTGGTTTGGACGAGACATTAACGTGAACCTCATAATACAGTGAGACGTTGTGCTTGGAGTGCGTGTTGGGGGTGACTTTAAGCTCCCAGCACATCAAGCTTCAGCTCAATCCATGTTTGTAAAAACGGATGTTACTGCCATTTCTGTGTCGGATCCTCTGGATTAGCTGCGGCAGCTGTCTTGCATTGGGTGGACTCAAACAGTTCATCTGTAGTGGTGGTACATCTGATCAGTATTTCTGAATGATTTAGTAACACTGATCCACTGATCCATGAGATACAGTATTTTGCAGACACACCCCATACACACACACACTCCCACAGGTAAAAACATCCTTTGCTTTGACTTTGGCAGGGCGAGTGATAATCATGATGGATTATTACGCCTTTATTTGTTGCTTTAAACACGACAAATCATTCCAGTAATTGTAAAGTGACAGGTTTAAGTTATGCATCTTTGGTTTGTGAGAGGTAGAGAATGTATATTTTGATGTGCTGCCAACAATCTAAAGAGAAACAAATGAGCAGAAAAATAAAGTGGTCACAACTGAACAATGTCACAGTTTGTTTTTCTGTTGATTTAGTTTTCCTTTTAGTTTTATTCCCTTGTGCTTTATGTTTTATTTCTGTCCTTTAGGTCCTGCTGTGTTTTCCTGTTCAGTTTAGATCTGTATTCTTTTAGATCTGTATTATTTTGTCATTTTGTGTTTTAGTTTTCTAGTTTAGGTCTTGTTCTGTTTCTTGTACCATTTATAATTTTCCCTCAGTCAGCTTCCTCAGTGTTTTCCATTCAGTCTGCCACCCTCACCTGTCCCCAGTCTGTAATCACTCCAGGTGTTTCTTGTTCAGGTTTCATTAGTGTCTCTTTGCTCCTCAGTTTGCTGTTCGTGTCGTCACCGTGCTCCTTGCTTTTCTCCTCCATGCTACCCATTTTTCTTATTTGTAATTAATAGCGTTTTGGGCTGCCTCAACAGCATTTTTTGTTTACCTTGTTTATTATAGCTGGACTTTATGTTTATTATAGCTGGACTTTATGTTTATTATGGCTGGACTTTATGTTTATTATAGCTGGACTTTATGTTTATTATAGCT
>NC_056504.1:4121420-4150816 GCF_014905685.2 Nematolebias whitei
GCGTGTTGTGGCCTACGCCAGCAAAACAATGGCAGGCCCTGAATTACGGTATTCAGACTGTGAGAAGGCTCTATTGACCACTGTGTGGGCAGTGAAACATTTCTCCTGCTATATTGGTGGACAGAGGATTATTGTTGAGACACAACACCAGCCAGTAACGTTTCTGAACAGCCAACGCATCAGAGATGGTGTGGTGACAAACTCACGCGTTGCAACATGGCTTATGGCACTTCAAAGTTTTAACCTAGACATCCGCTACGGTCAAAATAAGAAGTCGCACTTGGGCACTGATTTGGCAATCTGCCAAGAATGTACACAGGATGTACCAGCCACCCAACAGCCGGTTGTGAGCAAACCCTCAGCTGCTGAGGACCCAAATCACCACTTCTTTGATAGCAATATCTGCAAAGATATGGCAACAATGTACGTGGATGGATGCTCATTCCACCACGAGACAATCTGCAAAGCAGGTGTTGGAGGAGTTCTCCTCCAGGACCAAGAACAGGTCACATTTGGCTATAAATTAGGCTCTCAGTCTTCTCAGTACGCTGAGATAGCTGCAATCCTAATAGGCCTACAGATGGCAGTAGAACGCTCCATCCAGACGCTAGTCATCTGCACTGACTCTAACTATGCTCGACTTAGTTTCTTGTGTCATCTCGCTCTGTGGAGACAGAACGGTTTTCTCACAAGCAACAAAAAGGTGGTAAAACACAAAGAGCTTTTCATGACATGTGATCACTTAGTGACATCACATGATCTACAGATATTCTGGAAGAAAGTTCCAGGACACTCTAGAGTCCCAGGCGATGACAAGCACTACAATGACCTTGCAGACTCCCTAGCCAAAGAAGGTGCCGTTGACGGACCCACGTGGTCCTTCGACCCCTCCTGGCTACTCAACACTCAGTCGTCACAAGCTACAACTGAGGTAATGGCAGTCACACGTGCACAAGCTGCAGCTAAACCAGCTGATAACACAGTTTCTGTGCGCCCAATGCTGACTGACCCAGACATCATCCAACTTCAGAAGTTGGATCCTGCAATTAACTCGATGATGCTGTATCTGACTGACCCAGACAAATACACTCCATCGAAAGATGAGCTGGATTCCAATCCAGACCTCAAAGTCCTCTTTCAGCTGCGAAAACAGCTAAAACTACTTAAAGGCATCCTAACTTTCGCTCATGGACGGACGTCCTCACCTGTGTTCGTGGTCCCCCATGACCACAGGGGGGTGATGTTAGTCCATGCACATGACCTTCCGTCCGCAGGACATAAGGGTGACAATGCCACGCTGAAAGCATTAAAACAAATTGCTTATTGGCCTGGAATGAAAAAGGATGTCAAGGACTACATAAAAGGGTGCCTGATCTGTGGCCAGTTTCAACCATCCAGACCACTTCACAGAGCACCACTGCATAGTAGAGGCATTGCATTTCCATGGTCGGACCTCCAGATTGACTGGGTCGGACCACTCACTAAGACCTCTAGAGGAAATAAATATTTTCTCACGGTAACCTGCGCGTTTACCAAATGGGTAGAATGTCTACCAGCCCCTAATGACACAGCACAAACCACTGCTATGTTATTAATGAATCATGTATTTTCAAGGTTTGGACTTCCCCTTAGGGTGAACTCGGACCAAGGTACACACTTCACAGGTGAAGTAATGAAGGAACTGTGGAAGACGCTAGGCGTCAAAGCCAACTTCCATATTGGCTACCACCCACAGGCTTCAGGCCAGGTTGAGAGAGCAAATAGGACGGTGGTGAGTATTTTGAAAAAATACGTAGCCGCAAACCACAAGGACTGGGACGTGAAACTCCCTCTGGTCCTCATGGCCATAAGGGCCACTCCACACACGTCGACTGGCATCGCTCCTTTCGAGATGATGACGGGTCGACAAATGACTCTCCCTCTGCACCTGCTGTACCAACCAGGCGATGCTGCCATGGCAACAGCCTACACCACACAACAATACATGAAAGACTTGGAAAGACATCTTAAGAACACTTTTGCTTTCGCACAGAAAAACCTGGAAAAATCAGCTGAAGGACGCAAAGCGTACTACGACCAAAAGGCCTCTTACGAGGAACTCCAAGTGGGAGACAGGGTCTGGTACTACACGTTTGCACCCAAAACTGGGAGAGTAGAGTCCGGGACCGGAACTCTCGCCCGTAAGCTGATGCCCAGATGGACTGGACCCCATCTGATAACCGACAAAGTGTCTCCAATTATCTACCAGATAAAAATCAGTAAAGGCCAAAAAGAGCCAACTGTTAAATGGGTACACCGTAACCAGGTTAAATTACACAAGGCGTGCAATGACTCCTTAGGAGACAATGACATCACAAAATCAGACCTCGTGGGAACAAGGGTCACCCAAGCAGTAGATAACTAATGGATAATAAAATTAACCATAGTTTAAACTCGCAGGACCTACCCTTGATAAAACGGGACAACGTGACTGAATCTGGCAACCAGGGTGAGGAGAAGCTGTGAAACGATGTTTCTAGATGCTTAGTCACTACTCTTGTCGGTGTTGGAACGTTGTTTAGTTGATTTTGGTTGTTTCTGAAGGAAGAATGAATTTTGTTGTGTAGTTAAGTTAGAGACTAAGAAGCCTTTAACCATGCCAACATGCAGTTCATTCACTAAATTGCAATCTTTGCGGAGTCAATGTATATTATTGCTACTTTGAGTACCATAATCTACATTGATCTCACAACGCTTAAGCCGAACCTACTCGAACAATTCTATTCGGGGGGATAGCTAATTCTTTTTGATAAGTCTCGCCATAGACTTCCAAAACATTTATGGGAAAACCAAACACCCAATCTCAAGTCGTTCGTCTAAAAGACAACAGACAATTACACCAAACTATACCTTACCATGTAAAGCTAACTTAAACCAAGTTAGAAATGGAAAAATAGTTTGGAACACTTTTCTATAGGCATAAACCCCTGTAGTTACCCCTTTTCAGCATTCTCCACCCCTTAACTGGTAGTTGTAGCTGTTCCCAACCATAATAGCTTACACACCAGGTGCATATAGTTTAAGGCCTTATGTAAAATCCCCTTCATAAGCCCACCTTAAACCACATAATTGCATGACACATTGAACCAGAATGGCACAGGCTGGACGTCGCTGGAGACAACCTTCGCTGGAGGCGATCTGCAATCCTGACGTTGGTCTCAACTCTTCATCCAGTGGCCGCTTCTTCAGTTCAATCCAAGGGCACCCCTCTGTATGCTGATTAATCAACACTTCCAATCGCTGTGGATTTACCGTTGTGGATTATATGACTTTTTCCAATGGATTACAGACTCTGTTTCCAAGGGGTTAAGGCATTGCTACAATGGGATTATCGAGACGATATGGGATTATGATCAACACAATGGAATACCAAGAACATTGTGGAATTACCTTGACTTTGTTTCCTTGCTGGATTACTTCTGACTTTAGTCTTCCTTGAAGGATTACTTCTGACTTTGGTCTTCCTTGCTGGATTACATCAAGCTCAAGGACATTTGAAGGTCTAAGTTCACGGTTGGAATTCATCCCCATGGACAGGTGATGATTTCCAAAGGGGGGACTGTAGTGAACCAGAAGACCTCAAATCTACCAGATGGACAGAGACTGTTATTTTCATTGATCTGAATAAGTCTGGGCCATCTGATGAACTTTCTTTCTTGAATTAATCAAGCAGAAAAGACAATTCTTTATAATCATTACTGTCTTACAAATGTTTTGATAATCAAATTGTGTTAGTTCACTCAATGCTTTACAGGTTGAAAAGAACTACTAATTTTTATTTTACATAAACAGTAAGTAATGATTTTTGTTCCTCATTCAAAGCAGAAATCACCTGAATATGCCTTTCTTGATTTTTCTGTCTGAAATGAGCAAGCTGTCGTAAGTATGTGAAAGGTTGGTCTTCGGTCAACTAAAATGTTTACTGAAGAAGAAATGTCATGTTTAAACTTTTTCAGAAGATTACTAAGAGTAGACTCCAAAAAGTCTGCTGCTTCTGCAATAATCTTTTCTGTATGTTAAACAAGTTTCATTCTCTGACCTCGACTGTTGATAAACACCTTACGTCAAAAACCACTCCTCTTTCTGGTCCTTCCACGAATCAGAAAGCTCTAAATTGAACAGGAAGTCGACCCAAATAAAATGTGGCAACTCCCCAGTTCAAGTTAGATTGAGAGTTCTGGAGAACGTGAGAGTTCCAAGATTGAGAATGCAGTCGGTGCTGAAAGCTTCAGAGTTATGAAGAGTTTGGAGTTATGAAGAACCAGGAACGTTTGGGATTATAACTTCTGTTTGAACTAACCACGCACGACTCTCCGAGGATTTCTAGCTGTTCTAAACGGAGGCGCTGAAACAGTCTGAAGGACTTTTACTGTGCTGATCTATCGTCAAACCAGGTAAAGATTTCTTCTTCGACTCAAGTGTACCGTGGACGGGCTGAGGATCTGACGAAGCGTGCAATTTCTGGTTAAACAGATTAAACTTCCCTCACACAGTTCTCTGTAAGATAATCTCCTTTCACTCCAAAACTCACCTCTCTCTCATAAAACAGTACAGATATTTTTAGAAATGTCTGAAGCAAAGTCCTCAAATCACCGCCGAGTGATTTGAAGTTCATTTTCTGTGAAACTGTCTGTTATTATTTTCATATTTTGCCAAATTAATGTAAATGTTTGATGTTAAACTTTGATTTTGAAAATAAATGATTCCATTCATTTGATGGGTCAAAGATAAATAACGTCTCTCGTTCACATTTCTGTTAAATTCAATGCACGGCATTTACAGTCAGAAAAATGAAGAACTCGTGAATATTGTATGCATATATAATTCATATATTTGTCATACAACAAGTGACACGTACCTCACGTGTCTCACTACACCTGAAAGAGTGACCTCTGGCCTGGAGATGAGTGTAGACCTCAGAGTCCTGGCCTGATGATGTTGATCTTCTGTGCTGGTCCATCCTTTTGGCCAGTGGCTGTTTAGTTTCCCCCATGTAAGACTGATCACCCTCCTGACACTGAACAGCATACACAACATTACTCTGTTTGTGCCGGGGGACTGGATCTTTGGGATGAACCAGTCTTTGCCGTAATGTATTTTGGGGTTTAAAAGCCACTGGGACGTTGTGTTTAAAAAATGTTAGATATTTTTCCGACTGGTCGTGGGGTTTTTGATCTGCTCAGGGACGGGATGAAATTATGACCCGGTTCTGACTGGGTTAAACTGGGCCAAAAACTGTAAAAAGAGTCTCCCTGGGATTCAATATCTGTCAAGGAACAAACTTTATTTCTGCTTGAAGTTGCCACATCACGTAGAGAGGATTTTGAAGCACATCTCATATTTCCTAACACATCAGAACCACATAAGATCCACTGATATCACACTTAGCCACGCCCCCTCATGCACTGACAGGTTGAGCTCCCCTTCTGCGAAGGAGGAGTCCAGGACCCTATAAATGAGGAAGGCCCAGTTAGGATATCCACATTGCTCTAGAGCCTGTCTTGTGTGGGATTTCTCCTTCTGCCTGGCTCCTGAGTTAGTGGGGACGCTGTCTGTTCTGTGGTACAGAGTCCTGATGACTCCTAACTTGTTCTCCAAAGGGTGATGGGTCCATCATTAAACAGGGGTGGAGGCCTCCGGGTTCAACTGTCCCCCTCTTACAATGCTGTTATTGCTAGTATCACTCAACCCCCTGTGAATAGTAAACAGCCATCAGTGTGCTAATGATCCATTGTTAGGCTGATGGTCCTTCTTGAGCATGTGATCAGCTGGTTTTGGTTGTCAGCAGCAAAACTGGTTGAGCCACTACAATAAGGTGCTATTTATAAGACTGAGCTGAATACAGCACCTCAGACTGAAGAAGTCTTTTGGATGAAAGACGAAACGTTTCTACATTTTTTTTGTTTTGCTTTGTTTTGTTATGTCTAGAGGACCAGACTTAACTTTTTTTTTACCTGGATTATTGAGCATGCATCAGGATATATTTTAGCTAACGTTTTGCCATATTTACCTTTGACCTCTGTTTCTCTTTTAGCTTCTTCGTTACTTAGTTTGAACTTCTTTAGCTAATTTATTTAGCTAAATAATAGCCCCTTAGCACTCAGCATTCAATCTGCAGCTCTGCGGGAAGTGTAGGTGTTTTCCTTTTGATGATATATTTTGTCTACTGTACCTTTCTGCTGTAAAGCTTCAGTTTGTGGGACGGTGACATCACTGACTGCATGCAGCACCGCTGACTGTATCTGTTCTGCAGGAAACCTTCAACATGTACTACTACGAGTCTGACAGAGATGTGGGCTCATCCATACGAGAGAACCAGTTCATAAAGATCGACACCATCGCTGCTGATGAAAGCTTCACAGGAGTGGACCTGGGGGTGCGCAGACTGAAACTCAACACAGAGGTAAACTCTAACACTGGATCACACTATAGGCATATTTCATTAAGTGTCATAAACTTTAAGTTTGGGCCCTGGAAGAGACCTCGGAGAGGCTCTGCTCCTCTTTTTGTCACTCGGCTTGTTTCGTCTTTACGTCTCAAATCCAACAATAAAGTTGTTAGTGCTTGATCTAATGTCATGGGAAATAAGTTGATATTGACAACAGCTTCAGATTTGATTCTGGATGGTAAAAATAGCTGTGGTGGAGATATGAAAATGGTCCCATTTATTCTTTACATTGGGTAACATGAGCTAAATTAGATTGCAGCTGAAAAGTATAAAGATCTGAATTAATATTTGGCTAACAGAGTTGTTTGTTTGTTTTTCTCTGAAGTACAGTCAAAACTCCTCCACATAAAATGCTTAGGATTCCTTGAAATAATGGACAGCCTTCACCCTTTACTGCCAAAGGTTTAAACTGAAATCATCTTAGGTGGAAAAATAATGGAGTTCAAAATGTTTTGGTCAAACTTTGAAAAAACAAAACTATAAAGTATTTTGTTCCATCTCCAGTGATACTGTTTGACAGTTTGTGTTCGGAATGAATTTCAGCTTATTCTTCTTTTAGCTGTTCCCTCTTCAGAGGTCTCCACAGTGAGTCCTCCTTCTCCACCTCACTCTGTCCTCTGCATCCTCTGTCCTCACTCCAACTACCTCCATGTCCTCTCTAACTGCATCCATTATCTCCTCTTTGTCTTTTTCCTGGCAGCTGCATTTCTAACATGCTTCTACCAGTATACCCACTGTCCCTCCTCTGGACATGTCCAAACCACTGTCCCTCCTCTGGACATGTCCAAACCACTGTCCCTCCTCTGGAAATGTCCAAACCACTGTCCCTCCTCTGGACATGTCCAAACCACTGTCCCTCCTCCCTCCAAAATCAGGTGCAAACCTCCACCTTTCCAAGTTTTCCACCTGTTCCTGTTTTCAACACAGATCACAATGTCATCTGCAAACATCATAGTCCATGGGGATTCATCACCACAGATCACAACACTCCCGGCCACTGTCACATCTCATTATAGCCTATTTCTTATCTGTAAATATTTAAGATAAAATAAGATAAGATAGAACACATCCCCACAAAGACAGAAGGGAAGGAAAAGGAACAAAAACACATCAAAGAAGCTCTCCAAACATGTGGATATCCTAACTGGGCCTTTGTCAAGTCAGCGAGGAAATCTACAAAACCCACCACTGAACAGAACCTGGAGGAAAAGAGACTACTACAGTAAGGCTTTGAGTAAGGCAGAGTGAAGGTAGTGTCACTCACAGAGAGCTGTTGGCTGTGGTTTTGGCTGTCTGTCACTTTAAATATTACCTGTGTGGGCATCCCTTCACCATATGCACTGATCATGCATCACTGCAGTGGTTCATGGCCTTGTAACGTTTAACCAACGTCCCTCAAAAGGACAAACCGTCCTCAGAAACAGAGCGTCTCTTCTAACACCTACCCCCCCCCCACGCTAAATCTACTACATCTATTCAGGTCAACATCCTGACCATCCACTCCTTACTGACTATGATAATTAACCCTCTGTGTTAAACCTCCAGTGTACTGCAGCGTACCTCCAAACGCGGAGGTATGCATGTACGTACGCGGAGGTACGAGCGTACCCCCCAGGGCATGTCCTTGCAAAGTTCAAATTTTTACAACTGCATACGCGTACGCAGTGTCGCACAATAAACTGCCCAGTGACGGACTGTTTTGTATGCAACACCAATGTATTAAATTCCTCTTCTTCATCTCTGATCTGGTCTTTTCTTTTGTTTTTTTGCCAAGAGGCAGTGATCTCTTCCTCCTCCGTTGATGCCATGACTGAAATGGTGAGAAATGAAGGAATTTGTCACGAACGAATTAAACTCAGGTCCAGCGTGGCTGCGGGAGGGTCTGGAGATTTCCTGGTGGGCTGGTCTGATGTGTGGGCTGTAGAGCCAGCGCTCCCTGTTTTTAAATTTTTTTTAGATATTTTTATTAACAACATATGAACACAGGACACCGCTGTGGCTGAGACTGCCAGCGCTCGTTCCCCCTCCCCCCCACCGACCTGTCAACCAATCAAGTAGGCGTGTCAGCAAATGACCAATCAGCAACCTCAATTTGTCCCAAAGGTAAACGCCCCTTGTCTGTGAAGCTGCTCTGCAGCTGCTCAGAGTGTACTCTGGAGTCTGAACCCTCTGCGTACAGTACACGCATACGTACGCGTGAACGGATGTACGCAGGAGTATACTGGTGGCTTTAATGACAGACATTCAGTCTCTGAGCAAAAGTCCATAAGAAAGAGTGAACTTTGCCATACCAACAAGGACTGAGGTTGTCATAACAACCAGGAAGTAACCCACTGTTTTCAATGTGTGTGTGTCAGGAATTAAAATTGCATTTGCTAAAGGAATGGTGTTTATGTAAAAACAAGGTACCACCATTTTCAACAAAAGCTATTGTGTTCCTCCTTTAAAGACTTTGAGAGGGAAGGGTATAATTAAAATATTAATTATGCAGTTGGTTCACATCCACTGTGATACCACTCTGATTGGTTAAGATCAGGGGACATGGTCTCTCCTGGTGTCAGGTAATACACCAGAAGAGTTGTGAAGGAGAGAGTTGTTGAAGCAGTCTCATGGTGGAGAAGCAGAAGCAGTCATGATAGAAGAAGTTGTCCGAAGCTGGCTGGAGAGTTGCACGTGAGCTGCAGAGGGTTGGCACTGAGCCAGTCAGATGAGAAATGGAAAAGTCCATGAAATGCTCTAACACCCCAAGAGTGGTCCCTGAAGAAAAAACAACCCTCTGGTGACAACGTGAACCTCCAGCCTCAATCATCATGTCTGTTGTGATAATGAGAGTTGGACATCTCCCTGGTAGGACAAACATCTTACTTCTGATGAGAAAACAACAAGTGCCAACTCGAGTTTTCTTAGACATCATTTTGTTCACAAATCTGAGAAAAAGTTTACCTAAATTTTAACGTTAGAGCTAAAACTTTAGTCCAAATTGTACACACCTCTTCTTAAAGTCTTCAGACTATTTACATTATTCACCTTCTGAAATAATACTATTGGTTATTCATTCATATTTCATATTTGCCATAATTGCACATTGTTGTTTATTATCCACAAGCTGAAAATAAACATTACAGAATTGTGTTTTTAAATTACCAGATTTTTTGTCTTTTCTTTGAGTGAGGGGAATTACAATTGTTACAAGGACTCACATTATTCTTTGACTGAGGTCGGTCAAAATGTATTACATAGCGGTTGGGGGTGGACATCATGGGGCCCTTTCCATGTACAGAGCAGGGGAACCGCTTCATTCTCTCACTGGTGGATTATTTTACTAAATAGCCAGAAGCTTTTGCTCTGCAAGACCAGGAGACAGGAACTGTGGTGGATGCCCTAATGGAGGGGATGTTTTGCAGACTGGGGGTCCCAGAATCCATCCACAGAGATCAAGGGAGACATTTTGAATCAAGGGTTTTCTCCACCATGTGTGAGAAGTTGGGTATAGCCAAGACTCGCACCACACCCCTCCCACACCCACAAAGTTACGGGTTAGTGGAACCATTTAAGAGGACCCTTGCTGAACAGCTGTCCATCATAGCATCCAGTCATCAGAGCGACTGGGATTTACACCTGCCACTGGTCCTTATGGGCAGCTGTGGCTGAGTGGTTAGCGCAGTCGTCCTCCAATACAAGAGTTGGGGGTTCGAATCCACCAGCAGTCACATGCCGCAGTGTCCCTGGGCAAGACACTGAACCCCTCATTGCCTTTGATGTGTGTCCCATGAGCGTATGAATGTGATCTCAAAACACTTATTAGTTTCTTTAGAATGATTTGTTCAATTAGCTTTGTAGAGATCTAGATCTCTGCTGTATGAATGGGTAAATGAGGCACAGATTGTAGTGTAAAGCACTTTGAGTATCTGGATAAGATAGAAAGGCACTATATATAAATGCAGTCGATGCAGTCCATACCACACGGCAGTCCAAGATTCAACTTCTTGTACGCCTGCTCTACTGATGCTTGACTATGAGCTGAGGACGCCCACTCAGCTGCATTCGGGTGAACTCCTGAGGCATGGGGGACCCCTGCTGGACCTGCCTATGCTAGGCAGCTGCAGGATCACCTAGACGTTGCACATGAATATGCCAGAAAGCATATTCAGGATGCTGGAGTACGACAGAAGAGGAATTATGACATGCACACCAAGGGGTGGCACTTTGTCGTAGGGGAGTTGGTGTAGGTCTACCTGCCCACGCAGAAGAGAGGCAGGCGCACCAAGCTGGACAGTCACAGGGTTGGACCATGTGCAGTCCTGGAGCAATTGGGAGGTTGTTTATCGGGGGCAGTTGCCTCCACGGGGACGCAAGGTAGCTCTGCACTGAGAATGACTTGCTCCTTACAAGGGCATCACTATTCCTCAGGACATATGTTGGGATGAAGGGGTACCAGCCACACTGTCTTCTGCAAAGAGGAGTGCTTCTAGCAGTCCAGCAGACACTGGGGGTGGGCAGGAGGGATCTCCAAAACCAGGGGCAGAGCAGCTGGTGGGGGTCATGAATCCACAGAGCTCCAGATGGCAGCAGCAACTCCCACCGAGGTTCAGAACTTCGTCTTCATGGTCAAGGACTCTACTATAGGGGGTGGGGGAGTGTAGTGTGTTCTGTAGTTAGATTGTTCCAATGGCATTTCTATATTCATGTTCCTACAGCAGTTCTGTAGTTTGGCGTGGCTGTGGCCTACAACAGCTATTCAAATACAAACGTTCCGACTTTAACGAGAGTCATCTGTGATATGAATTACATTGCATAGAGAAAGCGTTACTATACATATATATATATATATATATATATATATATATATATATATATATATGGTGGCAGCCATCTTGGATTTTGGTTCGGCAATCCAATTTTCAACAGACCTTCCTTACACCAAAATGTGGCCACGCACCAAAGTGGAGGTCTGTGCCTCACTTGTTTTTTTAAGCTATCGTGCAAACAATATGCACTGACAGATGGTATTTCCAAATCCCCCTTTTCACTTCATAATAGGGGACAGCAAGTAAAATTACAGTAAATTAAACACTAAATGTTTTGGTCTTAGTGCAAGGAGTGATAACATGTTATTATACTGTCTAAAAATGAGTGAGCAGAAACATCATCCCCCCCAGTTTAGAAAGTGGGGGTGCAGTTTTTCTCCTGCTCCAGTGAGCTGGCTCCTGTGGTCAGAATATTACTTTAACACACAACAAGAAGCCTCAGAAACACAAACATCCATCTAAAGTTGAATATGTTGGACTGAGTTCTTCAGTTACTCAAAACTCAGACTTGTCTTGTTAGTTTTTAAGAAAAACAACACACACCATATTTTAGTTAATTCCCTCAGACAGAGCCTTCCAACCAAAACTGCTTACTATAGCATCAATTCTAGATTAATCCACCTCCTAAAATAGTCTAACTAATGTCCTGTTTACTCCCGCTAAAGAGTTACTTTAAGGCAGAAATCAGAGCGGAGTCTCACATCTGTGTCTCAGTATGTTCAATCTGATTTATTGACGGTAAAGGTGGTTTTGTCAAGCTAACCCAATAAAGCTGTTTTTGTTTGAGTTTCTGACTCCCAGATATGAGAAAACAAATTCCATTTCAAATAGGTTGAATGTGACTCTGACTTCAGAGGTAAGCCTATTTGTAACATACTGCCATCTTTTCCAGGCATGTCGAAATGTACACAGCATCTTGCATTTGATAAATGAATTGAATTCTTCACGTGTTGAGCAGAACCAGGGAAGCGGAGTGCAGCAGAACTTTTGTGGTTCATGTGCAAGCAAACTGAACATTTTTAAAGATTGTCATGACAGGAATGCCTAAGGGGAATTATGTGTAATTATTCTCATGCATATATTACAATTCAATTCAGTTTATTTATAAAGCTCCAAATCACAACAAAGTTGTCTCAGGGCACTTTACAGGAACATTCACATAAAAGCCAGTTAGTAAAGTTCTCTATCTAAGGAATCCAGCAGACAAGTTGAATCTTGGCTTCATTGCAGTCTCCCATCCTGAGCAAGCACAGTGGAGACAGTGGAAAGAAAAACTCCCTTTTAACAGGAAGAAACCTCCAGAAGAACCAGCTCAGGACAAGAGACCATCTGCTTTGACCGGCTGGTTGAGAGGACAGGAAGGAGAGACAGACGAACACAGAATGGTAGGTCCAGGTATAGGTCCAGGTACATGTCCAGGTATATGTCCAGGTCCAGGTGTACCAGAAAGACAAAAAACACATGCTAAGGATAGAAAAAATAATTACAAATACAAAACTGGTCGAGCAGAGTAAGTAAAGACAGAAGTAGAGTGAAAATTGAGAAGGTGCTATTTAAGAGACTGAGCTGAATACAGCACTTCAGACTGAGGAAGTCCTCAGGATGAGAGACGAAACGTTTCTACATTTTTTTTGCTTTGTTTTGTTTTTTGTTTTTTTGAATGTCCAGAGCACCAGATTGAACTTTTTTGGAAGTCTAAATAAAGGTTGAAGGAAAAAAATGTGAGTGGGACATGTCCCCTTCATAAATGATGCAACACCTATGGAAATACCAATAAATAAAAGTTATCTAAGAAAGCCAGCTGATTGTTATTTTCCTTTTGTTGCAACAACCTTCTGTACGAGCAACACATTGGCAACAGTGGAAAGGAAAATCTCTGTTTTTTTCAGGAAGAATCCTCCAGCATAGAAAACATCTGAAAACCATAGATCTGTACCTTATGCACTTCTTTGTGATGGTCTTTCTCATAAAATCCCCATGAAATACTGTAAAGCTTGTAGTTGTAATGTGACAAAATGTAGAAACCTTTAAGGGTATGCAGACTTCATTATTTGAATTGTTTGTAAAGAAATAGTGTCCTCTTGATGTCATAGTCAACAGCTTCTGTTTGGTTGCAGGTGCGAGGTGTTGGACCTCTGAACCGCCGAGGCTTCTACCTGGCCTTCCAGGACATCGGCGCCTGCATCGCTCTCACCTCTGTGAGAGTGTACTACAAGCACTGCGTCGGTGTGAGCCGCAACCTGGCCGTTTTCACCGATGTGGTGACGGGAGCTGACTCGTCCTCCCTGGTGGAGGTCAGAGGTCAATGCGTGGACCATGCTGAGGAAAGGGACACACCCAAAATGTATTGCAGTGCAGAGGGCGAGTGGCTGGTTCCCATCGGGAGGTGTGTGTGCTCAGCAGGATTTGAGGAGCATAGAGAATCTTGTGTTGGTAAGTCAACTGAGGGCATCAGCTCTGCCTGTACGTTTGCTCTGATTTTAATAATTCTGTGTGAATTAGTGGAAACTGGAGCTCAGTATAACAGTAAGGGTGGCAGTTGTCATTTATTTTTAGACGCATCACATCACTGAATTGGTTGATTTTGAATTCATTTTTGAATGTAAAAATGTTTCCGTTTGAATGTTTGTGTGCTGCCATTTTAGGAGATTAAACAAAGTTGTTGCTGCATTAATGTAGCTCATTCGAGTAGCAACATATGATCCAATCAAAACAAGCCGTTGTTCTTCTTTCCTAAGGAGGAAGATGAAGAAGAAACGGGTTGCAGTAAAGCTGTGTGTTTTCACCTTTTTATCTTTTCTTTGCTGAACCTTAAACCTTGTGACTTTGTGTTTTCAATGTTACATTAGAATCTATGCTACCTGTTGGCAAACATCCTGTGATCAAGTTGGTTTGGGCAGATGTGCACTCTTCATAATGAAAGTAAATATTTCAATGAGTGTTTACTTTTGATAAATAGGCCAAAGACAAATCATGAACTTCCCCGCTGCCTCCCAGTTTTTCTTTACAAACTTGATGATCGTAGATAACTGAGACGCATCTTTAATTGTTTTAAAACAACATCGTAACCCTCTGAATTGTATTTAAATTGAAACATGAGGTGCCTGATCGGTCGAAGCCCAGGTTAACAACAACCGCCACCGATGCTGTTGACAAACAGTGGGCTGGCAGAAATTGTGCAATTGTTAGTTGAAGACCACGAGGAGGGAAACGTGTCAATAGACAGGGGGAAAAGAGGAAAATCAAGAATGTAGGACTGAGGGTTGAAGCTCTAAATGTGGGGGCAATGACAGGCAAAGGTAGAGAGCTGGCTGACATGATGCAGAGAAGGAAGGTAGATGCTTTATGTGTCCAAGAGATCAAGAGGAAGGAAAGCAAGGTTTGCAGCATTGGAGCAGTGTTCAAACTGTTTTACCATGGTGTGGATAAAAAAAGAAATTGAGTAGGGGTGGTCCTGAAGGAGGAGTTGGCAAAGAATGTACTGTATTTTCCATGTTATTGTTGCACCGCCCTATAAGTGTAATCAGGTCAAATATGTCTTAATAAAGTGGAAAAATCCATATATACATTGCTTCCCCGTATACGTCACATCTATTATGTGTCCTCGCTGACGCATCGCGTTTGTTACGTGTCACCACTGACAACCCAGAAATGTGGGCCGGTGTGGTTCCAAAAATCGATTGGCTGCCAAATGGCGGCCGTGGGAGCGTGCACGGAAGAACTTTAACAAATATTTAACAAGATTATCACTTAAAAACATTTATTTGTTTGATTGATATTATAGCAAAGTTATCCTGATGCATGCTCATAAATTCAACATTACAGCAAAATTGTGTCTCAGTCTAACTTTTGCTTAATAAATGCACTTTGACGGTCAAATCAGCTGTATTTCAAAATCTGATTCATGGAAGCGGGCACGTGCAGAGGGGCACTTCACTGTGCATTTCTTCAAAATTTAACAAGGTAACCACCTAAAAACATTTATTTGTTTGCTTGAAATTATAGAAAAGGTGTGTCTCAGTCTAACTTTTGCTTAATAAATGCACTTTGATGGTCAAATCAGCTGTATTTCACAAGCCAATATGCGGAAGTAGGAACACGCAAAGGGAAGAGTCGCCGCTGTGCATTTCTTTGAAATTTAACAAGATAGAGACAGACAAAATACATTTGACCACTTGACTGTTCTATAAAACTGTTTTATAAAACCGTTTTCTGAACTATTTCAACACTTTGATGATCGAAATTGCAGAATTTACGCATTGCCTGTTCAAACGCATGGACTGTGCTGGGTGAGTTGATGTAGTGCTCTGGTTCACCTCTGGGGGCGCTGTGTCATATACAATATATGAAGTAGATGGTTGGCGCATGCCCATTGCTGTCCCTCTTTATATTGCCAATATACATGTTTGATTACACATTTGGTGCACATGCTGATGTTCTACAGTCTGTCTAATATATTGAATATATGTGTGTGACATAATTCTTTTTAATCTGTCATAATGCACGCTGAAAATTCACAGAGGTGAGGCAGAATATCCCTTGCCACACTGATAGGGGGCAGTGCTGCCCCATAGGGACAATGAAGCAGTTTCAGTCTCTATGCGTTCTTCTGATATGCAGAGGGGCAGCAGGGGTGAAGCAAATGGCACAATCATTTAAATTTGTTTAGACAAAATGGAAGACCATACCTTAAAACTAAAGGATTTTACTCAACTGGATTTTCAGTCAAAACAAAAGGTATTAGAGAGAGGAAGAAAAAGAGACTAAACTGAAATATAAGCTTCTATTTTGGGTTCATATATGTGAGCATCGATTCCAGACAGTCAGTGCCTCACCTGTCACAAAGCTCACTGCATGTCACTGATCTGGATGAAGTGATAGAGAGTATTCCCAGGCAGGAGAGAGTGGTGATCAGCAGACGTGAATGGACATGTTGGTGAAGGAAACAGAGGGGATGAGGAAGTGATGGGTAAGTTTGGTGCCAAGGAAAGAAACCAGGAAGGACAGATGGTGGTGGATTTTGCCACGAGAATGGAAATGGCTGTAGTCAACACTTATTTCCAAAAGAGGAAGGAACATAGAGTAACCTATAAGAGTAGAGGAAGGAGTATGCAGGTCGACTACATCCTGTGTAGAAGAGAAACCCCGAGGGTGATAGGGGACTGTAAGGTTGTGGCAGGGGAGAGCATGGCCAGACAGCATTGAATGGCTGTGTGTAGAATGACTGTTATGAAGAAGAGAAAAGAATGAAGAAATTGATGGCAGTAAGACCTGGTGACATACAAATGGAGGTTTGGAAATGTCTTGGTGAGATGGCAGTGAGGTTTTTGACTCAAATATTCAATGACATATTTGAAGGAGAGAAAATGCCTCAGGAATGGAGAAGAAGTGTGCTGGTGCCCATTTTGAAGAACAAGGGTGATGTACAGAGTTGTAGCAAATGCGGCGGAATTAAGTTGATGAGCCACATGATGAAGATCTGGGAGAGAGTTGTGGCAGCAAGACTTAGAAGAGAGGTGACTGTGAGCAGCAGTATTGTTTCATGCCAAGTAAGAGCACCACCGATGCCATCTTTGCTTTGAGGATGCCGATGGAGAAGTACAGAGAGGATCAGAAAGAAATCCATCTGGTCTTTGTAGGTTTAGATAAAGCATAGGACAGGGTACAGAGGGAGGAGGTGTGGTGTTACATGAGGAAATCTGGAGTGGCAGAGAAGTATGTTAGACTGGTACAGGACATGTATGAGGACAGCAGGACAGTGGTGAGATGTGCTGTAGGAGTGACAGATAGCTTCAAGGTGGAGGTGGGATTGCATCAAGGATCAGTTCTGAGCCCCTTCTTGTTTACTCTGGTAATGGACCGACTAACAGATGAGGTCAGGCAAGAATCCCCATGGACTATGATGTTTGCAGATGACATTGTGATCTGTGGTGAGAACAAGGAGCTGTTGGAAGAGAACTTGGAGAGGTGGAGGTATGCACTTGAAAGAAGATGAATGGAAGTCAGCTGTAGTAAGACAGAGTAGATGTGTGTGAATGAGAGGGAGGCTGGTGGAACACTGAGGCTACAATACAAGGCACAGAGGTCACAAAGGTGCTTCAAATACTTCCAGGCACTGTCCAGAAAAATGGGGAGTTTGGTAAAGAGGTGAAAAGAGAGCCCAGGCAGGACGGAGTGGATGGAGAAAAGTTTCAGGAGTGATTTGCGACAAAAGGGTGTCAGCAAAGATCAACAAAAAAGTTTACAAGACAGTGGTGAGACCAACTTTGATGTAAGGTCTGCAAACAGTGGTACTGACCAAAATACAGGAGAAAGAACAGGAATTAGCATAAATGAAGATGTTGAGGTTCTCCTTAGGTGTGACAAGAATGGA
Organism: Nematolebias whitei; assembly: GCF_014905685.2. Classification (NCBI taxonomy): domain Eukaryota; kingdom Metazoa; phylum Chordata; class Actinopteri; order Cyprinodontiformes; family Rivulidae; genus Nematolebias; species Nematolebias whitei. Next base: position 4,139,089 of record NC_056504.1, read on the forward strand.
TAAGATTAAGAATGAGATCATCAGAGGTACAGCACATGTTGAACAACTTGGAGATCAAGTTAGAGAGGACACACTGAGATGGTTTGGACATGTCCAGAGGAGGGACCATGGTATGGACATGTCTAGAGGAGGAACAATGGTATGGACATGTCCAGAGGAGGGACAGTGATTATATTGGTAGAAGGATGTTAGAAATGCAGATGCCAGGAAAAAAACAAAAATGAAGGCAAAGAGGAGATATATGGATGCAGTTAGAGAGGACATGGACGTGGAGTGAGGACAGAGGATGCAGAGGGCAGAGTGAGATGGAGAAGTATGACTTGCTGTGGCAACCCTTGAAGAGGGAAAAGACAAAGAAGAAGAAGTTGAGGTGCCTGAAGTCCACCTTTATTTAAGAGAACATTATGATCATATTTTGAAGTATTTTGTTTATTGTGTAAAATGAAGGAGCTTTATTTACAGTTGGTCATTAGACAGTTGAAGTGAGAGAGGGATCGTCAGGACTGCTGTCTCCCTTACAAAGCAAACATTCATCAGACAATGGAGGATGTGTTTATTTATGCAACAGAAAGGTAGAGAGATGCAACTGAAACTGCACTCAGATAGGCGAGAGTGAATTGAGGGATGTATGGTGACTCCAGCTCTAAGCCTCTCAGAGGTGCACAAACTTAATCAGATGGAGGTGAACTGGAGCCGAGCGGAGGCTCTGCTGTAAAGCCTGATAAACTGGATTAGAAAACATTGTAGCTTGCTATTTTCTCTGTTTTCATCTCACTTTTGCTTCTCAGGCAGTTTTGTTTTCATGTCTTGGACTTGGACATGAAATGCGAAGAAAGTTGAAATAAAAGCATCAGCAATTCTCAATCGCACCAGTTTAATGTCCAGCACCCACCATTGCATTCCCCAGTGTTTTTTTTTTTCCAGATTCAGATCCTTCCTGAGACTTTGCATCTTTGCAGCAGCTGCCTCAGTAGAAATCTGGCGGTCTCACATGAATGAGACCATGGTGTGACTTCACACATATGGAAGTGAAGGATCTGTTTGAACCCCCCCCCACGCCCCCACAACCCCCAAAAGTTTTTTAAACCAGTTTGTGATACACCAGCGCTTTCCACAGAATATAAGTTTTTATTTGTCATGCCTCCATCATATTTTACTGGATATGTAATATGGAAACATGGAGTGGTGGCACAGAGGTTAGGGAAGGTGGGCCTGTGAGTGGAAGATTGACTCCCCATACCGATAACATCTAAATGTGGGTGGGATAGGTGAAGCACCCACACCTGCCTCCACCCTCATTTGCCCCACTCTGAGCCCTTGAGCAAGGCCCTTAACCCCCACCATCTGCTCCCCCGGGCACCCTAGATGTCAGCTCTCTGCTCCACACAGAGGGCTGTGGTAGCTCGGTGATCTGTAGTTGAGTCAGGAAGGACATCCGGCGTAAAAATAATTGCCAAGTCTTTTTGCGGCTTTGCTGTAGCAACCCCTGAAGAAGGGAGCAGCCGAAAGAAGAAAAAAATGTACTATGGAAACATGGTTGGTGTGGAAATTAAAAATATGTTTTTAAGCACCATGTGCTCCCTAAAAAAAAAAAAAAATTAAAAAAAAAATTAAAAAAAAAAAAACAGGTCTCTCTTGAAAATGAGTTCTCGTGGCTCAATGAGACTAACCTGGATAAATAAAGGCTAAATAAAAATAAATAAATAAAAATGTTGTAGTCAACTTGCTGCAGAGCATTTTCACTTTCAATCCATGGATAGAGACTGAGGTAGTTTTCACACCAGATAGTCCGGTAGACTCGGTTCGGTTCTGGACCAATATTCATGACATTTTGTTACATTTGAGCTGGTGCGTTTGCATTCACACTGCACTGTGCAGTCGAGCCAACCTGTTGAACCAACCTATTCCCCCACTCGCCTGTGGGGGCGCTGCACCAAGAACTACTGAAAGAACCAACACAAAAACCTCTGAAGACAGTCTTCTTCTTCTTCTGTAAATAAAAACGAAGTGGCATCAAATTTTAACAGTTTTAGGAGTTATATTTTGTAATTTTTCAAAAATGGACTTGGCATGAGCAGAAGATGAGACAGAAGACCATGGAGAATATTGTTTTCCACACAAGGCAGCTGACGGCTCCATATAAGGTCAGAGAAATGTTTGTTTGTTTACCCTGCGGAGCGGGGCTCGGTCTGATTACATTCACACTGTACCCGAACCGCGCTGGAGTTCTCTTCTACCGGACCGAGACCTAGGTTTTAGCCCAGGCCAGAGTTCACCTTTTTGTTCCGTGACAGAGTTCGATGTCGCGTTCACACGTCCCTAAACGAACCGGACTTTCTAGGAAAACGAGCTAGAGTTCGATTAAAGCGACTAAACAGGGCTGGTGTGAATGCACCCTGAGATAGCAGCATGTATCTAACCTGTACAATACTCAGGATTATAAAAATGTAAAATGTGATACCATTTTAAATGTTCCAACTCTGACTCCAACATTTTTATTTTCTAACCACAGACATTTAGTAATGAGAGCAGTAAATAAAGGTGAGGCTGTAAAGAATGCCACATGAAGTGATTTCACTTTGACCTGAAGCTGAAAATCAGACAGGTTCACAGCGTGAGCAGATTTTAACAAAGGAGCAAGTATGATTAGATAACAATGAGGTGTTTATGTTTCATACCTTTTTTTACATTTCATAGTGCTAACACAGTTACTTGGTGTTATGGTGTTGCAAAATTGAAATAAGGGGAAAATAAGCAGACGTGAATCAGCTTCAGTTCTCCGTTTGACTTTCACTTTCGTTCTTCCTCGTGTCACCCTGCATACAGCATATTTTAATATACAGTCTCATAGTGCCCTCTGATGTCCTTTTTATGCAATAGAACAATTCAATTTCAGTTCACACACAACACAACATGTTCTATTTCCCTGAAGCAATTACTTATATGTAAAATTTTCTTGTGTTGTATTTTAGCAAAACAGTAGTACATCTTTACGGGTCTTAAAGAACACTTGTACCAGTCTGAACAGCAGTAATTTACATTTTGTTTTCACTTTATCTTACAAAACCTGTTAACCATGTTGGTGCATTTCTAGATCTCTGACTTCTTCTAAGTGCAGCAGATTCATTAATGTTTCCAAGATGTGCAAAGTTATCCAGCACAATGTCATTGTTTTGTTCTGAGCCAGTAAAAGCTTGTTTTGCGAATTGTGCAAGTTTTGAAGCGTTCCACTTGTGTCCGTCGTTTAGTAAATATGTGTTTTGTCCAACTTTCTTCGTGACAGTTCATGGTTCTGTAAATATTGAAGATCCTTTGGCAACGTGCTCAGGTCTGCAAACACGAACAGTGTCACCCACTTTGGCTGTTGATGGTTTAGCTCGCATTTTCTTGTCTGTGTATTCCTTCATTTTATTCTGCTTTTGTTTCACACTCTTTTTGATTTGGGTGTGTGTTTTGTTTTTCAGTGCTACTGAGAGTATGTTTAACTTGATACACATATTTCTGTTTCTCAGTACCTCAAATGGGTCTGTAATGCCTATTGCAACTTTTTTCCCATGGTTTGCTGGGCAACTCAACTGGTGTAAGTGGATCAGGAGCAGTTATAGCTACCTTTTCATTGAATTGGCAGTTAACACAGGAAGCAGTGACAGAATGTACAAGTTTGTCAAGTTGTGGCCACCAGAACAGTTCACGCGGTTTCTGCTTGGTACAGACTATACCCTGGTGTCCCTCATGTGCTAAATCAACAACTCTGGCATGTAATGAAACAGGAACAATTAGTCGATCAGTCCCTCTCATTATCAGTGAACCATGAACTGACAGCTCGTCTCATACCTGAAAATATGAAGTAAGGTTCTCATGCAGACCTTGTTTTCATGTGGGCCAACCTTTTTGAATCTGGTTGCGCAGCAGTGGCAGTTCTGGGCAGATTTCACTGGCAGAAGTGAACTCTGAAAGAGAAATGGCACACCGTGACTACTTAAAAGCAGTTACAATCATGTCAGGTCCCTCTGTAGCCTCATTTGCAGCAGTTAGTGGTAGCTTGGAAAGGTAGTCAGCAGTGATGTTTTGGTATCCTGGCAATAAGTGACGTCATATGTGAAGCAGAGCAGTCGAGCTGACAATCTGGCGATCCTCAGTCCAGCACGGCCAGAACCTTTGGAGGTGAGTAAGGTTGTAAGTGCTTGGTGGTCTGTACGAAGGACAAAGCGACGACCCCAAAGGTAGATTCTCCACCTTGCCACAGCCTACACACAGGCAAGAGCTTCACGTTCAACTGTGGAGTACTTGTGTTCAGCAGGAGAAAGTGTTCTGGATGCAAAAGCGGCAACTCTCTCACTTTGATCTGAATGCAGTTGTGTCAGTACCGCACCTAGTCCATAATCAGAAGCATCAGTATTAACATAAGTTGACAACTCAGGATCATACAGAGTTCAGTTCTTTAAGTGCAGCAAAGCTAGAATCTGCTTACACTGTTCACTTCAAGTTTAAGACCGTGGAGTCTCTGAGCACTGCACGTAGTGGCTCAGTAACAGTTGGGAAATCTGGAATGAACTTACTGTACCAGGATGCAAGGCCAAAGAAAGATCTCAGAGAAGACTTGTCATGCGGAGCTGGAGCATGGATCACAGCAGTGACTCTGTCCTGGTCCTGTTGAAGACATTCTTTTGAAATGGTGTGACCCATGTAATTGAGTGAAAGTTGACTGAACCTGCATTTGTGCATGTTAAGTTTGAGTCCAGAATCAGTCAGGGCATAGAGCAGTCTCTTTAAGTTTTCATCATGTTCTCTTTGTGTAGATCCATAGCAAATTATGTCATCCAGGTATGCTTGTATGCCTGGCAAACCTGCAAGGATGATTAACATCATTTTTTGAAAGGAAGATGGGGCAGAAGCTAAGCCAAATGGAACTCTGCAGAAACAAAAAAAGTTAATTATGAGTGATAAAGACAGTAATATCATGACTTTCAGGATTCAGAGGCATTTGGTGGTAGGCAGTTGCTAAATCGATAGTGGAAAAAACAGTAGCCCCTCGTAGATTTACGAACAGTTTACAGATTTTACCTTTTTACAGCAATTTTCTATTTTGTATAGGTAGTAACAAGAGCAAATGAAGGTTCAGTTAGGGCACATTATGAGAAGTTGCTGTAAATGTTCTTTGGTATAATGGACAGAGATGAGCCTGTATCTACAATCAGCTCAATATCTTTACACTGTCCATTAGCAGTCACTTGAACTGTGCAGAGGATCTTGTCTTGTACTGTATTGTTCACGTAAAGAACTGTGGACTTAATGACGATTTCACGTACCTCCTTTTGGGTTGAACGGCATAGTCGTGAAAAAAGTCCAACTTTACCACACTTGTTGCAGGTCACTTTAACAGTAGGGCAAGAAGGTTTGTTAGCAAGGTGGTTAGAAGATCCACAACAAAAGCAGAAATGGTTACCAGCAGCTTGAGCCATGGCAGGAGTAGGATTCGGCGGCAGCTTCTTCATCATGTCCCACCGGCGGCTTGGCTTTGATTGTTTCTGTATGGCCCTCACCGGAGCAGAAGCGCCAACAGCAGTAGCATCAGAGAGAACGTTACCATCCCTTAATCCACTTTCAATTTGCAATGCCAATGTAGTAGCTTTAGCAAGTGTTAGGTCCAGTTCAAGTAATAATCAGTCTCTTATGCGAGTGTCAGCAACACGTTCGATCAGTTGATCACGTAGCATTTGTTCCTCCATGTTGCCCAAATCACATGCAGCAGCTAACTCACAAAGAGAAGTTAAGAATTGGTTTACCATCTCATCCGGCCTCTGTGCTCTTTGTCGACACGTGATATTCAGCAATGACGTTCACCTTCGACACAAATTGTGCTTTTATAGCAGCAATAGCAGCAGCAAACGTGTCTCCAGTGTTCAGCAGAGTATAGAAAAGCCGTTGACCCTCCGTACCCAGGGCGTCAAGTAGAACTGCACGCTTTCTTGCATCGGGCCAGCCGTCCCCCGACGCTGCTATCACTAACATGTAGTTTTCAAACATTTTTAGCTATGTTTGGGATGCTATCGCTGGTTCCCCCGGGCATGGCATGAATGGAGCAGGTAAAGGCACAGAAATAGACATCCTTATCGCCAATGTTGTGGGTTGCAACATAGAATTAAGCGAAAAATAAGCAGATGTGAATCAGCTTCAGTTCTCCATTTTACTTTCACTTTCGTTCTTCCTCCTGTCACCCTGCATACATCATTTTTATCATACAATCTTTGAGCACCCACTGGTGTCCTTTTTATGCAATTTCACAATTCAATTCAATTTCAGTTCACTAACACAACACAACACTTGGTTTTGCTGAAACTTCATCTTACGGGGATTAGTTTTATGGTCCTGTAATATATATCCTGCAAAATAACCACAATAGAACTTTTGATTATGCAATTATTTTGTTGCACCAGGTGATACATATAATAAAAATTGTATTTTAAACACATTTTCAATTTTAAAAAATGAATTTAAAAAATGTATGAACAGAATTTCTCAATGCAGCCAGGTTGTCCAGTTTGGTGGCCTCAGGAAGGATTCCATCTCTGCTCTTTGCAGATGATGTGGTACTGTTGGTGTCACCATGCTGTGATCTTCAGCTCTCACTGGAGAGCAGTTTGCAGCCAAGTGTGAAGCGGCTGGGATGAGAATCGGCACCTCCAAATCTGAGGTCATGGTCCTAAGTCGGAAAAGGGTAGATTGCTCTCTTCGGGTTGAGGGTGAGGTTCTGTCCCAAGTGGAGGAGTTCAAGTATTTCGAGGTTTTGTTCATGAGTGAAGGAAGAATGGAGCATGACATTGACAGATGGATTTGTGCAGTGTCTGCAGTATTATGGACTCCGTTGTGGTGAAGATGGAGCTGAGCTGTAAAGCAAAGCTCTCTGTTTAACAGTCAATCAACGTTCCTACCCTCACCTATGGCCATGAACTCTGGGTAGTGAATGAAAGAATGAGATCTTGGAAATGAGTATCTTCAGCAAGGCCGTTAGACAGCAGTGCAGGAGGGTGGAGCGCAGGTGGAAGAAAGACAGGCTGCAGGTTTCTTTTCAAATACAAAAAGAGAGTTGGCGTCGTTATCAGAAAGCAGTAAAAGCTGCTAAATCTAAATACTTTTCTGATATAATTGCCTCAAACTCTCACAACCCACGTGTTCTCTTCTCTACCCTAGCAATGAGGATCTCATAGTTGATGGTGTCAAAGGCAGATGTAAGGTCCAGTACGATAAGGAGCACAGAATCACCAGTGTCTGTGGATAGGAAGATGTCATTAAAAACCTTCAGTAGAGCATCCAACAATTTTCAGTCAGGCCATCTGGACGGTTTCTTTTTTTGCTGAAACGTTTCACCTTCCATCCAGATGGGAAAAAAAAAGAAACTGTCCAGATGACCTGACTGAAAATTGTTGGATTGTATACCTGGATTATTGAGCATGGACCTTTTTGGCTTCAGTAGAGCAGTTTCAGTGCTGTGGAGAGGTTTAAAGCCAGATTAGAATAGCTCTAAGATGCCATGATCCTCTAGGAAGCATTTTAACTGGGACTCTACTATTTTTTCCAGTAGTTTAGCGACAAATGAGAGTATGGAGGCCAGGAGTTGGACACGATTGAGGGGTCAAGGTTAGGCTTTTTCAGCAGAGGTTGAACAGCAGCATATTTAAAGGTTTTTGGCACCACACCTGAGGATAAACTGCTATTCACAATAGAGAGAAAAGAAGGACCCAGAGTAGGAAAAACTTCCTTTAGTATTTGAGAGGGGACCACATTAAAGGGGGAACCAGATGGTTTCATGCTGCATGCGACCTGCTCTAAGAAGACAGAGAGATTGGCTCAAAATGGTCAAGTACAAATACAAACACACTGGAATGGGATGGACAGATAATGAGCTGGAGGGGAAATGAGAGCTCGGGTGTTTGCAACTTTTTCTAAAAAGAAATGTAGAACGTTCTCGTACAACTCAGTTAAGGCTTCCAGAGGTGAAGGCTCAGTGAGGTGAAGAACTGAGTTTAGGTTAGAGCAGTGGGTGGGCATCACAGGGTCAGCCCTCAAATGGTTTAGATCCTACCTAGCTGACAGATCCTTTTGTGTCTCCATCAAAGATTTTAGTTCAGAATTGGGGTACCGCATGGGTCCATACTCGGTCCCCTTCTATTTTCTTTATACCTGCTGCCACTAGGTGCTATTTTCCGGAAACACGACATATCCTTTCACTTCTATGCTGATGACTGTCAAATTTACTTCCCCCTAAGACACAATGGTACACGCTCTATTCAACCTCTGCTTGACTGGCTGACATCAGACTGGATGGCTTTAAATTTCTTAAGTTTCAATGAGAAGAAGTATGAAATCATGTTGTTTCTTCCAAACGACACAATCATCAACCACTGCATCGACCTTTCTGCTCTATCACCGTTAGAGAAACAAAGAGTCACTAATCTGGGAGTGATAATGGACCCTTCCATGAAACTTAACAGTCATGTAAACATGATTGTTAAATCCTGTTTTTCCAGCTGAGGCAGCTGTCTAAGCTGAAGCCCATATTGTCCAAAAATAACCTGTAGACAGTAATGCATGCATTCATAACATCCAGGCTCGATTACTGCAACTCGCTCCTGTTTGGTATTGGTCAGACCTCCATTGCTAGACTACAACTGGTCCAGAATACGGCAGCCCAATTTTTAACCAGTACAGACAAAAGAGAACATATTACACCAGTTTTGATCTCCCTGCACTGGCTACTGGTTCACCTTCGAATCCAGTTCAAAATACTCTTTTATGTCTTCAAATCACTGAACAGTTCCGCCTCCTCCTATCTCGCTGATCTGCTGCAGCCTTATGTCCCACTGCATTCTCTGAGGTCAGCGGACCAGTTGCTTCGCACAGTTCTAGGAACCTGTCAAGCGCAGAGGTGACAGGGCTTTCACTGTTGCAGGCCAAAGACTATGGAATGAGTTACCTCTGCTTGTCAGGCAGGCCCCCTCCCTCACAGTTTTTAAATTCCGCTTAAAAACTCACTACTATTCCCTGGCTTTTAATACTGTATGATCTGTGTTAAACCTGTATGCATCACACTGTGTTAATCTTTATGGTATTATCTGTTATTATTTTGTTTCCATATTTTGATTTTACGTTATGTTACTGTATATGTTGCTGTGTGCTCTGCCTGTTAGTTTCTGTTTGTACACCACTTTGGTTGGCCCTGTCATTGTTTAAAGTGCTTTATAAATAAAATGGCATGGTATGATATAGGATAGCTGGACTCTCCCTTAGAGATAGGGTGAGAAGTTCAGTTGTCCAGAGGAGACTTGGAGTAGAACCACTCCTCCTCCACATCGAAGAGCCAGTTGATGTGGTTCGAGCATCTGGTAAGGATGCTCCCTGGATGCCTCCTTAGGGAGGTACTTCAGGCATGCCCGACTGGGAGGATACCCCGGTGAAGACCCAGGACACGTTGGAAAGACTACATCTTTTCAGTGGCCTGGGAATGTCTTGGAGTTCTCCCAGAAGAACTGGAAGAGGTGGCTGTGGAAAGAGATATCTGGACCTCCCTGCTCAAGCTACTGCCCCCAAGACCTGACTTTGGAATAAGTGGAAGATAATGGATGGATGGATGGAAAATGGAAATATTTTTTTCTTCTCTAAAAATATCTCCCTAACATTATCCAGTCATTACAATAGTCTTGTTAGTCTAAGACTATTTCTACTGAATAACCTTGTAAGAAGGTGGAATATAAGCAGCACTAATGAAACAATGAATCAATAAACAGACAGTCTGTTTAGCTCTTTAAAAGACCTCAAGCTGGCTCCCCATGATTGGAGAAACTCTCAAACTTTTTTTGTTTAAAAGCTCAGCATAAGTTTAACGTAGCATGGCCCTTTGTCATCTTGAACAACAGCTGTTTCCTGATCAGCAGCTCTTCAAGCTCAGTAATGATGTATTTGTGTATCACAATAAGTCTTGTTTCCATAACCACTCCTCCCAGAAAGGATCACACTGTTGGCACTGGTCGATGCATGGGGTGGGCTTTCTTATGGTGCCCCCACACACTGCTGACCACCTGGTGGGCGGGCAGTTTGGGTTTGGAGAAAATTCCATATTTTGTAGGACCAAGCAGCACTGCATCATAAAAAAACTGGAGTTGAGATGTGTTTGTAATTCGAGGTTCCACTCTACTGTTTATAACCTTCCTGCTGCCCTTGGGTCAAAATAAGCCATGAACAAAATGTTGATCTTTTTCTGCAACATTAGCTTGAGTGTTGTTGACCGTTCAATAAAGTGATAAAAACCTTTTTGGCCTTGGAATATTTGGTGTAACGAGGGGTTTTGCTCTGCTCTAGGGCAGCATTAGAGTTCCTCAGCATGTCTGTTCACTGAAGGGATCTACGAGGTTGGCTGAAATTGACAAACTAGTGTCTGCAAGCACACAATCTATCATTATGTTGTTACTATGATGCATTTGGTATGTTTGGGGCTGTAGGGGGTGGAACTATGTCTTAATTTTCAAGAAGTGTTGTATTAAGATGGTTTTCATTCTGGAACTCATTCAAATACAGTGTAGGGGCTTCTAAAATGCAATTTTCCTTATGGGTGGGGGTGTGGATATGTCAAACTTTTTGTAATCACAAAACAGGACAGGGACTTAGCCAAATGCACAAAATCTCAAACTGTGATTGCCTAAGATGCCCATTTTGTTGATGATTCCTACCACCTATCTTTTTGCAGAGCTGGATCCACAGATCCTGCAAAATGAGGTATCGGTCCAAAACCAATGATGTACTGGACCAGCATCACTGTTATCAAAACACAGTGTTGTGTTTTATCATCATTAAACTAAAGCTACACATACATTCATAACTGTGGTGATTGTGCCCCTAGTGGTGTGTCTCTGTCCTGTTTCTTCTCGTGTGATTTCCCCTTTCCCACACCTGTGAGCCTGACAGGTGTTTTGTGTTTAGTCCTCGTCAATGTTTGTATATAAGTCTGTGTCTTGGTGTTGTTCCTCGTCTGGGCATCGTCTTGTATTCGGCTGGTAAACCTCCTGAGTCCCTGGTGTTTCCTGAGTGCCTCCTTGTGATTCTTTATGTGTCTCTTAGTAATGTAAGTTTTGCTGCCTTGACAGCTGTTTATTTTTGTGTTTTTAAAAGTGCTTTCTTATTTAACCACCAAGTCACCCGCGTCCTGCCTGCACCCTTGGGTTCTGCCTTTAAAAACCTTAAATTACGACAATAACTAGTTAATGACTGATTTTGCTTTCCACCAGGGCCTTCAATGCCTTCAGGAAAGGCCTCAGAGTTCAGCTCATATATTGTTATTATGTTATCTTTACATTTTTATTTATTCTATATTCTATATGAAATATATATTTTTAATGTAGTTTTTTGTTTGTTTGTTAGAGTTGAACGCCCACGATACCAAATCCATAATCTTCTTAATTTATCCAAAAAAGTTCAATCTGGTCCTCTGGACATTCAAAAAAACAAAAAACAAAACAAAGCAAAAAAATATAGAAACGTTTCGTCTCTCATCCGAGAGACTTCCTCAGTCTGAGGTGCTGTATGTAGAAGTCTCTCATCCGAGAGACTTCCTCAGTCTGAGGTGCTGTATGTAGAAGTCTCTCATCCGAGAGACTTCTACATACAGCACCTCAGACTGAGGAAGTCTGTCGGATGAGAGACGAAACGTTTCTATATTTTTTTGCTTTGTTTTGTT
>NC_056504.1:4160816-4165008 GCF_014905685.2 Nematolebias whitei
TGGACTTTATGTTTATTATAGCTGGACTTTATGTTTATTATAGCTGGGCTTTATGTTTATTATAGCTGGACTTTATGTTTATTATAGCTGGACTTTATGTTTATTATAGCTGGGCTTTATGTTTATTATAGCTGGACTTTATGTTTATTATAGCTGGACTTTATGTTTATTATAGCTGGGCTTTATGTTTATTATAGCTGGACTTTATGTTTATTATAGCTGGACTTTATGTTTATTATAGCTGCACTTTATGTTTATTATAGCTGCACTTTATGTTTATTATAGCTGGGCTTTATGTTTATTATAGCTGGACTTTATGTTTATTATAGCTGGACTTTTGGTTTATTATAGCTGGACTTTATGTACTTAGACTTTCAAGCTCCTCGTGTGTATCTGCATCTGTGTCCAATCCTCCACCCACCAACCAACACAAGAACATCTGATGCAGTCTCAGGAAGCTGTGCAGAAAACTGATGACATATGTAATGCACTGCACATCTTTCCAGATCAAGTCATTGCTCTGACACAGAGGTGTGTGCAGTCACTTTTTATTCTATGTCTCTAATAATATATATTTTATGTTATCAAACTCATTAAGAGATAACCACCAAACTGACTCAGATGTCTCTGAGCCGTGATAATCCTTACGTTTAGACATCTGAACGTGTGTCAGACACCCGGATCAGGCAGCTCTATGTGTGTTCAGGGGTTGTTTGTTACCTGTTTACGGCCTTTTCTGTCATAAGCACCTATCTATTCAGGACCAATAGTCCTTTTGGGAACCAAAGACTGGTCTTAGTATGGCAGAAAACTTCTTTTATTTTTTGTTAGGGGTAAGTTTTAATACTGTGTGCCTGAATACAGATCAAGTACCTGGCATCTGCTAACAGAAACATTTTGGGGTGCACAAACAACCGTAGACGTGTGGATGCTCTAAATCAGAGCTGACAACTTGCAGTCAAATCACCCAAACCTAATATTATAATGAGTACTGCATGAGGCACATTATACAGCAATTCAGCAATCGATAAGAATGACCCAGACAACATCAACATTTGACCTTGATTTGTGACGTTGACCTTGGAACTAGATTGATGAAAAGTATATGTGACACTCCGTCTTTCATTCAAGGTTCATTCGACCTTTATTTATACAGGTTAGTCTCATTCATGGACGAGGACTCATTTACAAGAGACCTGTTTTAAACAGACAACATATAAAGTGCAGACAACAATAAAACAAAAATTAAAGTGGTTTTATAAAACAATATAATCAAGGTGCCTTTTTATAAAACAAGGTAAAATGCTAAAAACAAGAACATATTTACTTTGATGTTTCTATGTACCTTATCAACTATTTAATCTCTGTTAATGAAATCAAAGTCGAGAGCTTCCAATCATTTTGTAAGTTGTTTTTTTTCATTCAACCTTTATTTATACAGGTTAATCCCCTTGAGCCTCGGGGACTTATTTACAAGAGAGACCTACCTATTCAGATAGAAAAGAGATATAAGAAGGCAGCAGACCAAGGAGTGATTTATAGATGAAGATGAACCAGTGTGAGATCCTACGTGTAGATAATGATATTTACAAGAGAGACCTGATTTTAACAAAGTGTAATGACAACAGTGGACGGCAACAACAGACAATCATAAAACAATGTGTACAAACTGAGAATAACAAGTGAAAATAAAATTATATTTAAAAAAAGTAACAAAAAAACAGCTAGATTATAAGGTGAATGTAGAAAACTAAAAACAGGAACATGTCTGCAACATTTCTTCCCATGAACTTAGATGTTTAAAGACACTTAGACAGGTCAAGGTTGAGCGCTTCAGATCTTTTTTACAAGATATTCCAGGAAACGGGAGCGGAGTAGGAGAAGGCCCTTTTGCCTAGTTCAGTCCTCACTGAGGGAACACTGCAGGTAATAATGTCCTGAGAGCGCACGCTGTAACTGCACTCATGCATTGACATGTAGGAGGCTGAAGGCAGCAGACCAAGAAGTGATTTATAGATGAAAATGTGCCAGTGAGAGAGTCTGCATGAAGTTAATGATGTCCAGTTAACTAGTGAATACTGGGTGCAGTGGTGGGTACGGTAGTTACAGCCAGTTATGAATCAGCGCACCATGATAGGCGGTGTTTTATCTACCCAATGGAGTTACCACCTGAGTTATGGCTAAACCCCACTGCAGCCTATCCTGTAAGGGGTATAAGGAGCAAAGTCCAAACAGAATATTACCCAGAGTAATCTTAGGTTAGTTCTACTTAAAACTGTGTTGAAGGTGACTCGCCCAGATTTGTTAATGGCCTCCATCTGTGAGCCACACCCTTATCTCACCTCGTGATTCACCCAACCTAGCAGCTGGAGTTGGATTGTCGTCCACAGGGAAACTCACATTAACAGTTGTTCACCTTTTGTTGTAAATGGCAATTCTTTCTGATCTGGTTCTTCTTAGAATTCAGGAATAGGATTTCAGGATGGAAGGCAGCACGGTGGCGCAACTGGTAGAGCTGCTGCCTCTCAGCGAGCAGGTCCCTGGTTCAAACCCCGGTCCAGGGGCCTTTCTGGGTGGAGTTTGCATGTTCTCTCCGTGCATGCATGGGTTTTCTCCGGGTACTCCGGTTTCCTCCCACAGTCCAAAAACATGCATGTTAGGCTGATTGGTAACTCTAAATTGTCCCTAGGTGTGAGTGAGAGAGTGAATGTTTGTTTGTCTCGTTTGTCTCTATGTGGCCCTGTGATGGACTTGCGACCCGTCCAGGGTGTACCCCGCCCCTCGCACAGTGATTGCTGGACATGGGCACCAGCGACCCCGTGACCCAAAATGGAATAAGCGGGTAAAGAAAATGGATGGATGGATGGATGGATTTCAGGATGTTGTCTTAATACCCACAGCTGATTAACCAATAAAAACCTCCCTACATTTGTTGGAAATGAACCAAGCTTTTTAAATCCGTGTACATGAGGTGGTAAAATGACAGTCCAGATTGTATGCTTTTCTTTAATCAATGATTTGCAAGGGTACAGCATCAATGTACAATCCAACAATGATTACATCTGGTTATATAGTAGAATCAGTAATTAAGAGACTATACATTGCTTGAGAGAGGATTCTTATTAATTGATTTTGATGTCCAAGGGATAAGAAGCCCAACAAATGCGGTAATTTCCTTGCTTCAATGAGCTGAGATAGGGAGTTAGGAATCCTTAAAGCTCTTATGAGCTGATGGAGGAAGGCTTGCCTAACATCTAGATGGGCCACGCCCGGAGTCCCAGCGTGTGTCAGAATCCCAAAGAACTCTAAAACTCCCTGGTCAACCTACAATAAATTCCTCCAAACTGTTATTTGTCTCTGTAAAACCTGTTCCGATGTTTGGCGTTCATGAACAGAGGACCCAAAACGTTACTAAAATTAATCTGATTCCCTTAATGGTTGGTTAGAAATGTTGCTATTATTTTATATCAAATTTTGTAAAAGGACGGTAAATCAGAGCTTCCCTTACCATATTTCTCAGTCTCTTTGGTCTGAAGAAATTTTTGGTTAAAGGCAAGTAAAAGCCTTTCCCCAAAGCCTTGGGGAAGGTGCGCTCCTCACTCGATAAACTGTCCTGATTTGAAGAAGATTTTGGTTTGGCTTTTAATCCAGGCTGAAACAAAAGAATGCTCCTATCTTGACTCAAAAGGAGTCTTTTTCGGATTGTCCAAATCTTCTCCAACTGCTTAAGAGCAGATCCAATACCGTCCCATGTCCCTCCAGCTCCCAGAACTGTTCAGCCCAGTTCTGCTTGCATCTCTTACTTTTATAGCTTTTTAAACTTTTTTAAACTTTTTTTTTTACTTTAAGGGCAAGTCCAGACTTGCATCAGTTAGGGCATTAACAGAGTACTCGAGTAATCTACACATCGATTGCTAGGACATCTATCAAGGTTCAAATTTAACATCGAGTATCCGTAGTGACGTCATATTATGTGACCACCGTATGACCGTAGGGGGCGGTGTTGCACTGTTGCACATCACAGAGTATGGTGTAACACCGGGTCCAATCCACCTAACCAGTTTCGGTTGTTTCGTTTTTGACGCCCACATTTCTTCATGTTTGCAGTTTAATAATAATAACTAATAGTTTAATACCAGAATACTGGTAATACCAGATGGCTAGGCCTCAGACTGACGAAGCCTCTTGGATG
>NC_056504.1:4165018-4182151 GCF_014905685.2 Nematolebias whitei
CAAAAAAAACGAAGTCCAGATGACATGATTCAACCTTTTTTGTTGTTTTTAACTAATAGTTTAGTTTTTCCTGTGACTTATTTGCAGTATGATAAATGGTAGGAGCATAATATACACTCCCAATGTTTTGTTGGTCTTTTTACTTGTTGTAAATAATTACCTTTATTTTGCGGTTTTATTTATTTATTTATTTTAGTATCTTGAGATCTATGACGCCATCAAATACTCGAGTTCTACTCGGGTTTTATTATGTTAATGTCGAGTTTAAAAATTATATACTCGTTCAACCCCTAGCATCAGCTAGGCTCGCCCCTACGAGTGATGCCCTCTGCTGTAAGCCTGTGATTGGCCCCTTAAATTGTCATACATACTAACTTCTTGGAACATTTACTTCTAACAGCCATTTTATAATAAGGGTGTTGTCCTTCTCTGGACATTCTGTCTTAAGTTTCAACACTATTCTGCTCATGGGGGTTTACTACAGTTCAATACATGAGTCACTCTGTTCACTCCAGCCAACATTACAGTTTAGCATTTTAGATTCAACTTAATCACAAGTTTTTTTTTAATCACATATAATCACATATAATTACTCACATAATCACTTTTTAAGTAATGATCATACAACAATCATTATTTGATTTGGAAAACATTTAAACACTTTTTCTCTGTGTGCAGCTTCACTGAGAAAAACTTGCAGCTCAGTGCCTCTGCTCTCATCCCCTGGAATACCTCACACACACACACATAGAGAGAACATCAGGATTTGATCAGTCCTGCTAACATAAGCGCACACACATGCACACACAGAGGCCTGCAGCTTCTTTCTTCATAGAGGAGGCAAGGCTGTAACCTTTTTAGGGCTTAGCACTGATTTCACATTTAGCTAAAGATCACATCTATTGACACCCCCTCTGTGAAATCAGTCCTTGCCCTTGTTAGTCCTTTAGCCAGCCATCTTCTGATGTATCCAGACTCAGGACGTCCTCGTCATCGCTCAGTTCAATCACACTCTCAAGTTGTGACACAGGATCTTCAGTGTCGCTGAGATGAGGACTCACAGCGCTTTCATCGGAGATGTCCCATGCATCCAACACAGACATTTCACTCAAGTCAACGTCCTCCATGCATGTTCTGTCAGGCTGAGTGGCCGACAGTTGAGGGCTCCTCACTCTGGCAGGAGAGCCATTCCTCTTAGGCTCAGGTAGAGACTGATCTGTGTCCTCCTTCACTTCTTGAGCCGAGTTTTCTGGTGTGCCGCTTGACACAAGTGGTACAGGAGGGGTTACTGGTTCAACGATGCACCACCCAGATGATGATGGGGGTTGCTCATTGCCGTTCTCCCATTCCTCTTGTGGGTGCTCCGATGTAGGCCCTTCAGGAACTGTAGTAGGTCCACGAAGGGTCAGTGTCTCTTCTTGAAGACCAGGATGGTCACCGTGTTGGTCCCACCAGGTGGCAAGGTAGCTCTCCAGGGAGTGTAGAATGGGACATTCTAGTGTGAGGGTTGGGGGTGACATGACTACTTCATGGTCAACCTCTAATTGTGGGTTTCGCACACGGGAGACCACCATATTGATGTGGGGGTAGCTTTGGATTGTACCTCCATATGATCCGAGCCAGAAGAGCCAGGCAACTCTTCAGGTGCTGCATCTAGTTGTCTGAGCATTTTTGACAGGTTTGGTGCCAGTGGAATGTGAGTAATGGGGTCACTGCCCAGGGCATGAACGATTGGTCCCTCAGGTGTAGGGACCTGCAGAGGGGTTTTCCCCAAGCTTGCTTCCAGGTAAACATGTACATTAGGAGGCAGGGGTTCCAGCAACGCAGGTGTGACCCTGAACAGTGGTCCATGGACAAGGGCTTGTCCAGTCAACAGGTGTATGGCCACAAACCTGGTAGCATTGTCGGGGTTATCCCATAGTTTTTTTATTACAGGATAATATCGGCTCCGCGGCTGGGTATCTGCCCTGTGCAGGTAGTATGGCGCATTCCGGGCAAAGGTCCAGATGAGTCTACAGGTACATTCCGTCTGCAGGCATGCCTTGGCAGATACTGCTGGTAGGTTCTGTGGCCCGTCCAGGACAAGGATGCCACTCATCACTGCCATGACAACGACGTTGGAACAGTAGTGATGACACCACCATGACGACCCAACAGCCCAGAGATACTTGGCGCCAGACAACTGAAGATGGCAGTAGCAACAGGATACTTCTGGCACCTATAATGACAAGAGGGGATAAAACAAACTATGTCCCAGTTTTGGTTTTTTTCCCCACGGGGTTCCACTACCTTTTAGAGACCCCCAACATCTGCAGGGTGCTTGTAGGAGCGTTCATGTAAATAATGTCACTGTAGTCAATGGAAGGAAGGAAAGTCACAGTTGCAAGGCATTTCCTAGCATTCAGAGTTAGACAGGATCTGTTTCTGAAAAAGAAACCCAGTTTAACTTTCCATTTCCTTACTAAGTTTTCCATGTGGAACTTAAATAGGGATGTGAATCGACCAATATACCCAAATATTTGTAGGAATTGAGAAACTCAATAGGGGCACCATTCGGGTATAAAATTGAAGGAAGAACAGCTGGGACCGACTTCCTTTTTAAAAATAACATCCCTTTGGTTTTGTCAGCATTTAGGACAAGTTTGAGATGGAACAAATCTGACTGGATGATGTCAAAAGCAGATTGCAAATGCTGGAAAACCTTGGCAACTGTTGTTGCTCGACAATAAACAACTGTGTCATCAGTATAGAAATGTAAGGATGTATCAGGGATGCTCTGACATACATTACCTATGTAGATTGTAAAGAGGGTGGGTCCTAAGACTGAGCCTTGTGGTACACCATTGTTGACTGTTAAATAACTGGAGGAAGTACCATTATGTTGAACACATTGCCTCTGGTCTGAGAGATAGTGAACCAACCAGTGGTGTGATCTGAGAAACCACTTTCTGAGAGCTTATGACATAAGATGTCATGGTCCACACCACAGTGTCAAAAGCTTTAGACAGGTCTAAGAAAAGTGCAGCACAATAATCCTTAGCATCCAGTGTTTCATCTATGTCATTAAAATCTTCAGCGAAGCAGTTGTTATGCTGTGTCGTTTCCTAAAACCAGATTGATGGAGAGGTAAGATGTTAAATGAGTCCAAATACTTGAGAGTGCGCGTTGTAACTGCACTGATGACGTGACAAGTGGGAGAGATATAAGAAGGCAGCAGACCAAAGAGTGATTTATAGATGAAGATGAACCAGTGTGAGAGCCTACGTGTTGATAATGATGACCAAATGACCAATGAGTGCAGGAAGCAGTGATTGATACGGTAGTTACAACCTTTTATGAATCTTAGTGCACCATGACAGACAGCGTCCAACATCTGCAAGCAGCTAGCAGGAGCATTCACGTAAATAATGTCACCATAGTCAATAGCCGGTAGGAAAGTAGCAGCTACAAGGCATTTTCTGGCATTCAGAGTTAAGCAAGATCTATTTCTGAAAAAAAAAAGTTTTAATTTCAATTTTTTTAACAAGTTTTCAACATGCGGCTTAAAAAAGAGATGTGTATAAACCAAGATTCCCAAGTATTTGTAAGAATCCACAAATTCAGTAGGAACTCCATGCATAGATAAGAAAGGAGGAAGAACTGCTGGTACCAACTTCCTGTTTGAAAACAAAATCCCTTTGGTTTGATCAGTATTTAGCACTAGTTTGAGATGGAAAAGATCTGACTGGATGATGTCAAATGCAGACTGTAAATGCTGTGAAACCTTGGCAACTGTGTTAGTGTAACAATAAACAAGTGTATTGTCGGCATAGAGATGTTGCATAGGTCTACGAGGTTTCATTAAATTATTTTGAGCGGATCAAAAGTTTTGGTCCAGACAAGGTAAAGTTTATGGACAGATGGAGACTGTACCTTAACATGTCCACCTTCGACGAGCGTATAACAACAAATGTTCAAAAAACTCAGTATGAGGTATGAGCAGGGTCCAAAAATAATTATGGAAAAAACATTTAAGTATTTGAGGGAAAGTATAAGAAGGAGGATGTGCTATTATACAGTAAATAATTAATTTTAATTCTCATCTCTATATAGAGTAAGATTACACAAACTTTTTATTAGTTTTTTTCTTCATTCGACTGCTCCCTTCTTCAGGGGTCGCCACAGCAAACTAACTCACAAGAAGACTTGGCAGTTGTTCTATGTAGGATGCCCAACCTGATCCAACCACAGACCGCCGCGCTACCACAGCTCTCTGTGTGGAGCTGAGAGCTAGGATGCCTGGGGGAGCAGATGGTGGGGGTTAAGGCCCTTGCTCAAGGGCCCAGAGTGTGACAAATTAGGGTGGAGGCTGATGTGGGTGTTTCAACTTTTCCGCCCACATTTTGATGTTGTCTGTCACGGAAGCCGAATTGGCGACCTGATTACAAGCTCGCCTTTGCGTCACCACGCCCCATTAACTTTGTTTTAGAAAATAATAGTATTGCTATACAAAAGATTATTTGCTTGTTTTCAGCCCTTTGTTTGGTGTGTCAGTAGTTTAGAATTGCTTTTGTAGTTTTTATTTCTTCCACTAGGTGCCTTCATTAATCCACCAATATAGATTGGTCCCATGCAGTGTTCAGAGAGTTCTAAATTCAATTCAGTTAATTTATATAACGCCAAGTCATAACAGAAGTCATCTCAGGACATTGAACAGAAACATTCATATATAAAAAATAATAATTTTACATTATTTATCTGAGGAGCAGACTGCTTTGAATTTAACTCCATCGCCAAACTCTCATCTTGAGCAAACATGAAGGCGACAGTGGAAAGAAAAAACTCCCTCATGAGGAAGAAACTTTTAGCAGAACCAGGCTCAGGACAAGAGGCCATCTGCTTCGAGTTTGGTAGGAACAGATACACAATGGCAGGTCAAGAATCACATTTTAAGATAGAAATAGTATGAAATAAAAATATTCAATTTCAACAAATCATTTAAGGACATGAGGTCAATTTGTCCTCTAGTAATCTACGCTTAAGGAAGTATAACAAGCCGACCCTAACTATAAGATTTATCAAAAAGGAAAGTCTTAATCCCAGTCTTCAAACTGGACAATGTGTCAGACTCACGGGCAGAAACTGGAAGTTGGTTCCACAAGAGAGGAGCCTGAGAACTGAAAGATCTTCCTCCCATTCTGTTTTTTGAAAACTCTGGGAGCCACGAGTAAACCTGCAGTCTGAGAGTGAAGTGCTCTGTTAGGAGAATATGGAACAATATGATCTGTAATATAAGATGGAGCTTGAGAGCTTTGTATTAGAAGTAAAATTCTGATTTGACATGGAGCCAATGGAGAGAAGCCAAAACTGGAGAGAGTTGATCTCTCCCAGTAACTCCAGTTAAGACTCTGGCAGCAGCATTTAGGATTAAATGAGGACTTTTAAATAAGTATTTGGACACCCAGATAATAAACCATTGCAATAGTGTTATCGACATTATAGACTTCATTTAATCATAGTCATTAACAGTGTGCGTCTGCAGAGACTATTTGTCCATGAAAACCAAGTACAAACAAAAGATGATCTAACTGAAGGTGACTGTTACTCTAATCCCTTGTTGCTCCTTGGGTTTGTGGTTTACGCAGTACAAAGGAAAGGTCCAAAAATGCAGTTTATGGTAGGTTTATTCCAAGTCAGCCAAACAATTTGATACATAGCATCCCTTTCTGACACACCTGCTGTAGATCCTGCATGACTGCTCCCCTCGTTGCCCCACCTCCGACTGGTCCAAACAAACATACGACCACCCACTTGCCTCTAAACCTCCCTACAGACTATGTATTTATACTCTAATACCCACATCCCAGATAAAAATAAATGTATAAACTAAACAAATTACTAACCAACAAATTTATTTTAAACAATTATGATTGAAAAAGTGCTAATTTAAAAATCAAACCTAAAAATAAGTTATTGGTAATTTATCAACCAATAAACTAATTTCAAAGACAACAAACAATAGACAAATAGCTCCTACAATGTCCACTGGAAATAAGTAACATTATTTATATATGGCAGATGTGGCTGAGCAGTCGTCTTCCGATGCAAGAGTTGGGGGTTTGATTCCACCAGCAGTCACATGCTGACGTGTCTCTGGGCAAGACACTGAACCTCTCATTGCATCCGACGTGTGTCTCATTTGTGCATGCATGTGATAAAGCACCGATTAGTCTTTGTAAAGAGTGCTGCATGAATGGGTAAATGAGTGCACAGATTGTGTTGTAAAGAGCTTTGAGTGTCTTGATAAGATAAAAAGGAACTTTAAACGTAAGTACAGTCCATTTACCATTTATTCGTGCTCTATCCTTGTTTTGTAAAAGCTGAAAACTGTATTTCACCAAGTTTTGTTAAGTGCAATGATTGTTCAAGACTCTTTTCTGAGTATTTCAGAGAAGGTAACTGCTAGTCACTTAGCATTACTTATCCGAGGCCTATAGGCCTGTGTCTATGATACAGTTCATGTCTGTGGCTCATATTTTCCAACTGAAATACTATATATTGTTGTGTGATGTATACTTTATGCTGATTTAATTACTTAGTTATTTTATGTGCATTTATGTTGTACATTTTCATTGATAATTATCAACCAGGTCTTAGTTATGTTTTTTTTTCTTCCCCCATGTAGACATTTAAGTTGCATTGTAATTTGAAGAGTTCTCATAGACTCGTATCTTAGGGGGCTGAGATGGAGAGAGGCAGGGCAGCTGACCCGGGACCTGAAAGTCTCAGGCTGGATCTCCAGTCATTGCACATCTTGTGGTGTCTCTGAGCAGGACACCCCATCCCCAGTTGTTCCCCGGGTGTCCCCAATAGCTGCCCACCACTTCACCTGGGGGTGCATTGGCTAAATGCAGAGAGCCAATTTTGCCATTGTATGGGAACATGCAATGATGACAACACATTATTATTATTTATATCTTGTTTATTCTCATGTAGAAACCACAAACACACACACAAACTCAGAGAACAAGGAGTGATAAGGTTCATGGTCAAGTCTAATTAAAGACAAGTTCAAGCTAAATGCAGGACCTGGACATTCTCTCCTTTTATCTCAACTCACCTGGACATACATAATTGCTGTCCTGACCAACACCCTGAAGTCGCTGCTAATCCACATACAAACCAGTTACAGTCCTCATTACAACTGCCCTGCCAAAAGTCACGTGTCACCTGTACAGGCTGCAGTATTTGGAAGTCATGTGATTCAGGTAATGACGTTAAGGTGAAATGAAGTCGATCAGTCATGAACTCTGCAGGTATCTGCTGCCGAGCCACTGTTTTCCTGCTGACGCCCACTGTGACTGTCTGTTCCTAATGAAGATGCAGTTATGTGATTTGGGGAACAGATGATTTGGCGAGGACTTCATTATTCCCTGTCTCGTGGCCACTTGAGAAGAACACTATGTTCATAATTGCTGTCAGAATCAACTTGCAGTGGCCTGCTATCAGGGAGCTTAAATTGAAACCGTCTCCAGAGCGAGAGAACGAGGGAATACAGAGTGATCAAATCACTTCCATCCTCCTGGCACGTTGTAAACAACTGATGAGCAACAACATTGTTGCAGATAACACAGAGGCTTCAGAAACACTCCAAACTACAGCCTAGGGACAGGAAAGCTACACACCCACACACACACACACACACACACACACACACGCACGCACGCACGCACACACATCTGAGCGACACTGATTCGCATTAAATCCAACAACATTCCACTTGGGTTTTGCGTCAACTTTAGCAGAACTCAGTAAATTAAAATGTTTTTTTGTTTGTTTTATATGAAAAAAAATCATGTTCTGGTCATGCATTTCTTATGTTGGTAGCTCACTCATCGTTTTTATCATTCACAACAAGAATGCAACAATATTTAAACAGATGTTGCTGCTGTTCTTTGGCTGATCCATTCTGTGAGGTCACCACAGTGACAGAACTCGTGTAAAAGATTTGACAATTGATTTATACCAGATGTCCAAGACAAATTTACCCTTGGGGACAATGAGTGAGTCATCCATCCATCCATCCATCCATCCATCCATCCATCCATCTATCTGACTGCAACACTAACCACTGAGTGACCACAGCCCCCAACAATATCAGGACTTTATTCTTAGTAAATGATACCATCCATCATATTGGAAAACGGTGGCTTGTAAGATATTTTGCTAACAGGCAGAGTACAGTTAATGCCAAAGACAAACATGTGCAGTTTAGTGTGCAGTTTTAATTTTGGGGGGTACTCCCCACGGAGGTGTGAAGTTGCACAGACACACTACAGGTGACTGCAATCCAAAGATTTTCTGCTCCAGCAGTAACAAAAATGGCAGAGCAGAGTCTTTTTTGCCTTTTTTTCAGCATGTAGGAGCAAAACAACAAGATCCTTGGTCCAAAGG
This sequence comes from Nematolebias whitei, assembly GCF_014905685.2. Classification (NCBI taxonomy): domain Eukaryota; kingdom Metazoa; phylum Chordata; class Actinopteri; order Cyprinodontiformes; family Rivulidae; genus Nematolebias; species Nematolebias whitei. Next base: position 4,173,452 of record NC_056504.1, read on the forward strand.
GATGTTTCTGTACTCATCAGGTTGGGTGTAACTGATCATGCTGACACTGTATGCAGCTGAGACAGACATCTTGCAAAATAAACAATACGTTTTTTGTTTTACCCTCTCTTTTGTGCGCACGTTCACCAAACACAACACAGACCTGGTTTTACAACACATGACAAGCTGGGCCAAAATACAATCATTATAAGATGACAGTAGTTAATCCTGTCATCTGGCAACTCTGGCTGGCATGTAAACTACAGGATGCATGTAAACCTGTTTTTTCCTTCTTTCTGTGTCCCCATGAACATTTAAAAAACACTCAGGTTTGCAGAGGTCATTCTCGTGGAAACAGGACTTTAGATAATTCCAACCAGGGCCAAAGTGAAGTTATATGAGGCCTTGCAGGTAAACATGCACTCTGACAGCTTCACAATAGAAGTCCAGTTGTTTTGGTTTTTTGTGGGTTTTTGTAAGGGGATTCAATAAATAAGCATAATTTTCAGACCACGTGCATGACGTGTGGCATTAAATCACTGATGTGGCTGAACAAAAAGCAGTTCAGAAACTCATCAAACAGCAGCTTTCTCTGCAGCAGCTGTGTATTAATGCACATGTGGGTTTCCAACTGTGTGTCCTTTCATCTTTATGAAGCTGTTGTTCGTGTGAAGGTCAGGGACGAGGGTGTGGTGGATTGTGCTGCAGGACCAATTATTGTTTCTGTACCTGTGGAGGAGAAGGGCTGGGAGGACTGGGATGGGTCAGGATAGAGAGATGAGACAGGGGATACATAATGAAAGGGAAACAGAGAGTGGGGGGAGCCTTAGGTGAGGGAAACTGGAAAGAGATGAGAGAGAAAAGAAGAGAGGGAGGATGGAAACCAATAAAAGAGGTAAATAAAAAAAACAAATACAAGTAGAATTAAAAATCAATAAGAGAAAACACATGATGAAGCAACAACTGGGTGATATACTGTATGTTAAATAAATGTCTATTATTCCTTGCTAGTTTCAGATTGAAATGATCTTCAGAAGAAAGCTGTAGTAGAATAGTTGTCATTGTGGTCAAACCTGGCAACAGCTCGAAACAAAGGAAACTCTTGCATCATGAGTAGGAGTTGTAATGGCTGTCAGATAAAATCACAGCAACTTTTAGCTAATGCATGTAGAATTGGTTCTGCTGTGTTTCCTAAACTTCACTGGTAATAAAGAACATTTGCCAACATGATATACAAACAAACAGAGATGATTACTGATCACTTAACTGGTTGGTGGCGCCGGATTATGAGGGCAGTTGAAAAAGTCAAGTCAAGTCATATTTATTTATAGAGCACAATTTAAAACAGAAGGGAGCACAAGCCAGTGTATCTCTTTTGTCAGTCCCAAACCCGGGTAAATGGTGGTGGATTTGGCCAAGAGAATGGAAATGGCTGTAGTCAACACTAGGGGTTAAACCACTACATAATTTTTAAACTGGACATTAACAGAATAAAACTCGAGTAGAACTCGAGTAGTTGATGACGTCATAGGATCTAAAGATGCAAAAATTAATAAATAAAACAGCAAAAAAAAAACAACAGCATCATTTAGCCTATTATTTATTTAAAAAAGACCAACAAAACATTGGGAAAGTATTTTATGCTTCTACAATTTATCATACTGTAAAATAAGTCACAGGAAAAACTAAAATATTAGTTTTTATTATTAAGCTACAAAAGTGAAAGAAACATGCGGCACGTCAAAAACAAAACTAAAAACAGTGTGTGTGTGTGTGGGGGGGGGGGGGCCCCCCCCCCCCACACACACACACACTGTTTTTAGTTTTATTTGATTTAATCCACCAGTGGATTAAATGAAGTTCACTCGCTGTCAACAGTCTCTGCGTCCTCGATTTCAAGTTTTGGTTTGCAGTCCTGGTTTACGTTTAAGGAAACCAGAGCATCAACATGAGCAGGATGAAGGCTTGCCCATTTTCATGTAATGGTATTCCCAGCAAGAGAGAAAACTCTCTCGCTGGGAGTGCTGGTTGCCGGAACAGCTAAATACCTTCGGCTGAGTTTGGCCAAACGGGGAAATCTGTCCTGGTTGCTGGCCCACCACTGCACGGGTTCGTCATGGTGGGAATCTGTGGTAAATAAAAAACTCAGGACCTCTTCAGCAGCGGTGGAGCAGTGTGCTGATGATCTCCTGTCACTCTCAAAGTGTGGCCCAAAAAGTTGCAGTAAGTTCTGCTCAAGTCTGGATCTTTGGGTGACCGGCTCGCTCTGGTTGGGCATGTCCTCCTCTTCCTCACCTTGGACAGCTACACCTAGAAGGAGTAAAATGAATAACACAAATAATAAAATAACATTTAAAATGTTAATGTAGCATAGCATATATCAAGGTTGAACATTTTACAATAACTTTAAATTTAGCATGTATTTAAATATGTTTAATTAGAATAAATATTGGATAATAATAATAGAATAGATTTAAATTTTGAATCCACTGGATCCACCTGTTGCTCCAGATGGCTCTCCCAGGTTGTGCAGCCGGCTGACTCTGTGCAGCCTCTCTCTGGCTCTGCGACATGCAGTGAAGATGTTTGAAGTGAGGATCTAGCATGCAGGCGCTGACTGGGACAGTCTTGGTCAGATTAGTGGAATGCAGTTTGAAGCGTGGTTCCAGCTGTTGGTGGACTGTGCCTTTAAAAGAGCGTATAACTCCCGTCAGATGCTTCAGCATGCAGAGTCGTGCTGATCATGCTGAAAATCACCGGATAGATGAAGGAGAGCCCAACATGTAACTCTCCACACATTACTTCAGTAGCCTTTGCCAGGGGTTGAAGTACCGGAGTCAGCTGTTCAGTTACCTCCCACTGCGATGCTCTCATAGCAAGTGACTTCTGGACATTTGGCTTGGTGACGTTTTCATCAGCAAGTACAGACTGCACCGCAGTCCTCTGCTCAAACAGCCGCTGAAGCATGACGACGGTGGAGTTCCAACCAACTGGACAATCAATCTGGAGTTTGTTGGCTTTAGCTCCCAGTTGTTCCTGCCGTTTCTTCAGAGCACAAGTTGCAACTGATGAATGTCGAAAGTGGCTGACAACTCTCCGTGCTGCATCTACAGCTTTCACAACATCAGGTAGGGTTAACCCAGCTTCTATTGCCAGCTGCAGAGTGTGCGCAGTGCAACCCAGATCATTTGGAAACTTTTCACATAGTCCATGGCTAGATTCATACTGCTTGCATTATCATGGACTGTGCAAAACACGTTTATTCCCCATTCCTGGATTATGTTAGACAGACGATCAGCGATGTTGGCAGCGGCATGTCTTTCTACCATAGCAGATGTACACAGCACCCGGGCCTTCAGCTCCCATGACTCAGTGATGCAATGAGCGGTTGCTGTAATATATGGATCCACAGTGGAGGATGTCCACAGATCTGTTGTTAGTGACACACGCTGATCTTTCATTTAGTTAGCGATCTTTTCACGGAGGTCGTCATACTGGTGTTTAATAGTGCTCCACAGAGTGTTGTAAGATGGAACATCGTAGCCAGGTTAAAACAACTGTAGCAAATCTCTGAAACCTTCTCCGTGGACAGCAGCTAACGGTCTCATGTCTTTAACAATGAATTTCACCAGCAAATTGTTGATTTGCTGCCGCCGGTGTCCAGATACAGCTGAGCGTTTCATAAACGAAGCAACTGACGGTTGACTGGAGCTTGCGGGTTGTGCTTGAGTTAGCATTAGCAGATGCTTTTTCAAATGATTCTGCATCGAGGTCGTACTGTTGATGTACTCCAGCACAGCTTTGCAGAGTTTGCATACAGTAGTTGAACCGGAAGATTCATCTTTAGTGAAATATTTCCATAATGCACTTCTGCCTTTTTGCCAAGACTGGGCCTGCTCGGCGCCATCTGTCCGCTTGGAGGAATCCATTTTGTAGCTTCTTCTAGCTAGCTCGCGCTCGGTGCGGATCACGTGACACTTGATGCAATGACGTAACTGCGACGTAATGACATCACTACGAATACTCGAAGTGAAATTTTAAAAATCAAGAGATGTCCTAGGAATCGACCTGTCGATTACTCGAGTAGTCTGTTAAAGCCCAAGTCAATACATATTTCCAAAAGAGGGAGGAGCATATGCCCCTTTTGCACTGCCCCTGCTCAGCCTGGCTCAGCTCAGCCTGGCTCAGCTCAGCCCTGCACACCCCTACTCAGCCTGCTCCTAATCAGCCTGGATCAGCTCAGCCTGGATCTGCACCTGCACTTTAGGACCGATTCTGGAGGCGTGTCCAGAATCCAAGTCCTGCTAATGAGAGTTCTGTGATGAGTTACTCAAAGCAGTCTGCTCCTCAGATAAATATTAAATTATTATTTTTAGATATGAATGTTTCTGTTCAGTCCTTGAGACGACTTCTGTTGTGACTTGGTGCTTTATAAATAAACTGAACTGAATTAAATCTGATGAACCAGATTCTACAAAAACATCTATATTTAAATCTGAAAAAGTTGTCTGGTCCTCTGGACATTCAAAAAACAAAACAAACAAACAAAAACAAAAATGTAGAAACGTTTCTTCTTTCATCTGAAAGACTTCTTCAGTCTGAGGAGCTTATTCAGCTCATAGCTGTTTATATAAGACTGAGCTGAATAAGCGCCTCAGACTGAAGAAGTCTTTCGGATGAAAGAAGAAACGTTTCTACATTTTTGTTTTTGTTTGTTTGTTTGTTTTTGAATGTCCAGAGGACCAGACTTAACTTTTTTAGATTTTTCTACCTGGATTATTGAGCATGCATCAGGATATCTATATTTAAAATTATATATTTTTCTTCATCATTTAATGTATTTGCACTCATTGTGGTTTTGTTTCTTGTGTACAGATTATTTTTTCTTGTATACAAATTCTTTTTAGCTTTGAATTAAAGTTTAGGTTTGATTTAAAGTTTAGCTTTGATTTAAAGCTTTAATTTAAAGTGTAATTCTTGTTTTGTGATTTGTTCATCTGTGGGTTAGAATAAAGTTGAACCAAAGGCTGAGTCTCTTCTTTAAACCTGTTGGAGGGAAATATTCCTGAGAGATCCAATAATTTTAGTCTTTTTATGATTTTTCAGTTGAATTAACTTTAATTAACAGATTATTTAATGAAGTCGAAGGGAAAACAGGATTTCATGATAAAGCCGGCACTGTTTATTTATTTTTAATCTTCACTGATTAAAAAAACAACTTTTTTTTTTAATACATAAAATGTTTTTAAAAAAAGTTTCCTCCCTCCATCCCGGTCCTCCCGCCTGCCAGGGCTTGAATCCGGTCTTTGTGAACCTGCGAGGCCGGGGCTCGGGGTCCGGCCTCGCAGGCTTCAACGGCTCTGCAGCTCGTATGATCCTCCGCGGTGACACCACTCGCTCGAATTTTGTCGTCTGTCATCAAACACAAAAAACACCTGGACTTCAGAATTAAACACAGTGTTGACATTATTGTTTTTAAAATCTTAAAAATAGTTCCAGCTGCTGCTCCGCATCCAGAGATATTGCAAATGGCGGCTCAGTGAAAAGTTTCTGAGATCCAGTGACTCCTCCCCCTGACCAATCAGAGTCCTGCATTCACGTTTTGGTCCCGACTCAGCTCGGCTGAGCTCGCTCGGTCCCACCAGAGAAGCAGGGACGAAAAGAGGTCCTGAATCAGCCCCAAATCAGCTAAAAATACTAAAGTGCTGGTGCAAAAGGTTCTTTCTGTGGCGGGCTGCCCAGAATTGGAGCTTATTAGGGGCAGTGCAAAAGGGGCATAGAGTGACCCATAACAGTGGCGGTAGAAGTACACAGGTCGACTACATTCTGTGTAGAAGATGAAACCTGAGGGAGATTGGAGACTAAGGTTGTGGCAGGGATCAGAGATCGGGCCAGACATCATTGGATGGTTGTGTGTAGAATGACTGTTGTTGTGAAGAAGAGAAAAAGAGTAAAATCTGAGAAGAAGACCAAATGGTGGAAGATGAAGAAGGAAGAATGTTGTGAGAAGTTCAGAGAGGAGTTGTTAAAGGCTCTGGGTGGTGTAGGACTCCAGTGTTTTCTACAGGTTCCTGAGTTCTGGGCTGTTCCAGTGAGCAGCAACTCTGGCCCAATTCCTCTGACAAGGTCCAGGTCCAAAACGCTTACTTCACCTTCCTCCTCCTTTTTCAGATACTCCCAGTGCTTCCTGTAAATATTCTAATAATGTAAATAAATTCATTTACCTTTTACTAGGACTTTGAGTCTGTTTTAGCTTCAGTCCCTCTGCTATGGGTTAGCCACCTCCATTGTGATAGGTGGTGAGAAAGAGCTTGAAGATGACTGGACTACTACAGCAACAGTAATTAGAGAGACAGGTAGGAAGGTACTTGGTGTGTCATCTGGACAGAGAATGGATGATCAGGAAACCTGGTGGTGGAACAGTGAGGCAACAAGGAGCAGAGGTCAGAAAGGTGCAGGACATCAAGGACTTGGGGTCCACTGTCCAAGAAAATGGGGAGTTTGGTGAAGAGGTGAAGAAGAAAGTCCAGGCAGGATGGAGTGATGGAGAAAAGTTTCAGGAGTGATTTGTGACAAAATGGTGTCAGCAAAGATCAAAGGAAAAGTTTACAAGACAGTGGTGAGACCAGCTATGTTGTATGGTCTGGAGACAGAGACATGGACAAAAAGACAGGAGACAGAACTGGAAGTGGCAGAAATGAAGATGTTGAAGTTCTTCTTAGGAGAGACAAGGATGGAGAAGATCAGGAATGAGATCATCAGACGTACAGCACAGGTTGAACAACTGGGAGATAAAGTTAGAGAGGACACACTGAGATGGTTTGGACATGTCCAGAGGAGGGACAGTGCTTTGGACATGTCCAGAGGAGGGACAGTGGTTTGGACATGTCCAGAGGAGGGACAGTGGTTTGGACATGTCCAGAGGAGGGAAAGTGGTTTGGACATGTCCAGAGGAGGGACAGTGGTTTGGACATGTCCAGAGGAGGGATAGTGGGTATATTGGTAGAAGGATGTTAGAAATGCAGCTGCCAGGAAAAAGACAAAGAGGAGACATAAGGATGCAGTTAGAGAGGACATGGGGTGAGGACAGAGTGAGATGGAGGAGGAGGACTCACTGTGGAGACGATGGAAAAGGCAAAATCTGAAAGAGGAAGAAACATTGGAGAAAAAATGGAATTATTCAACATATTAATTTTTCCTGCACATTGTCACTGTTGGTGTGTGTTTAAAATAGAGTGATAACAGAATGAATCATATCTTGAGCAGACAGCACTGTCATGTCACTCAAACTTCCCTCCAATCTTTGTTCTGATTGGCTGAAGCCCTATCTGTGCAGAAGGTGCAGAGGGATTACACGCACGCATGCGCGCACGCACACACACACACAATCAAATGCAAATGCTCTCTCACTCGCAGCAGGCGTTAGGAGCAGCTAGGTGGATTATTGATCGGTGCTGTCACCCATGTCCCTGTCCAGTCTGAGAGCGATTAGTCCTGACAGAAAGGACAGGGGACATGATGGCGCATCACTGGGAGGCTGCCAGGCACCGTCTGAAGGGACTGAGGGACTTCTTCAAATGATTTTCTGCCTCAACGTCTTGTTGAGTCAAACTGATGAGCACGTCATTTACTTCCTCTCTCCTCGGTCCTCGGCTGCAGAAAGTTACACATGTGGACGTTTAAATTTACAATCGTGTCACAATTCATAGTAATACTGAGGAACAGCAGTAAAAGATTTTTAATGTGTTTAAGTCAAACCTTGATATATCAGTGTATAAGTGTTTTATAAATAAAGTGGAACGATATATATCCAGTTAATTAAAAGCGACAAAATGTAAGAACATTGTAGGTTTTGTCATTTAAATTAATTTTAAGAATCTGATTTGGCTCTCGTGCAGAAACTCGAGCACTTGTTTGGTGCTCTTCTGTCAGTTCAGTTCAGCTTTGTGATCATTGTGGTTGGTGGAATTTGCTAAATGTAAAAAAGGGTAAACGCTTTATTTAGTTTTACATTTTTTTATGTATGTTCAGAGTAAAAAGTTGATATTGTATTAAAATTTTTGAAAAACAAAAAACATGTTTTTCTTTTATTTCTAAAACATCAGATAGATGAGTTTATAAATGATATTTTACTGAGGAACTCCTTAATTACGAGTTTATTTGTTTCTAGACCCCCACCTCCTCCAAGTTCCTGCTCATCTATTAAACATGAGCGGGCTCCATATTTGAGAGAAGGGAGGGAAACGAAGAGATGATAAATGAGTGATGGAGCAGCAGCTGGGGGGTGCAGGGGTCCAGAACATGGGCTCTGAGTTTGTACAATGACAGGGGGGAGCCATGATGCATTAAAGATATTAGGGAAAGATAAACTCAATAAATTAGATGCAGACACCTTAAACATAGTTCCTATAATAAATAAAGTGGTTTGGTAATATTAGTAATGAAGCAAGAAGATTGTGTTGAATCTTCACGTTGTTACAATCTCCCATCCTGAGAAGATCAGCAGCATGGGGGGAAACATCTGTTTAGTGGCAAGAAACCTTCAACAGAACCAGAACCAGGAAGGGCAGCAGTCTGCCATGACTGGTCCAGGTGTAGTTTCTGTGGTCTAGGTGTAGTTTCTGTGGTCCAGGTGTAGTTTCTGTGGTCTAGGTGTAGTTCCTGTGGTCCAGGTGTAGATTCTATGGTCCAGGTGTAGATTCTATGGTCCAGGTGTAGTTT
>NC_056504.1:4182551-4196119 GCF_014905685.2 Nematolebias whitei
AGGTGTAGTTTCTGTGGTCCAGGTGTAGATTATATGGTCCAGGTGTAGTTTCTGTGGTCCAGGTGTAGATTCAATGGTCCAGGTGTAGATTCTGTGGTCCAGGTGTAGATTCAATGGTCCAGGTGTAGATTCTGTGGTCCAGGTGTAGATTCTGTGGTCCAGGTGTAGTTTCTAATTTCTATGGGGATAAAAACAAAACACATGGTAATGATAGAAATAAATGTAACCACCAATATGAAGAGTAGAGGGAATACTTAATTGAAACTAATTAAATCAATTTAATGGAAAGTTAAAGAAATCTTCTGGCCTACAAAATACACCTGAGTCGGCACATTTGCAGTGTGATGTCTGATAAAACACATTTACTTAAAACTTTTTCATTCATTCAACCTTTTTTTATACAGGTTAGTCTCACTGAGCCATGAAGACTCATTTACAAGAGAGACCTGTAGACTTTAGCACTTTATTCAAAATTACAGAATTTTCAACTTACAATGTTTACAACAAAATTATAACTTTAATTGCATTTAAATTCAAGCATTTTAAAATATAATAATCATCTGATGGATATTTTCTCAGGATTTTCAGAAGTAGATATGGGACTGAGTGGAAAAAAAAAGACCAACGTTGTTTTTGATAGCTTTTGGTTGTTAGAGCTCTGTGGTAAGGAGATGAAAGAAACATGAAAGTCTTTGAAACTTTGGTAAAAAAAAAAACTAATATCATCATTATCAGAGGGCATCTCCAGTAAAGTTTTAAAATGAGATGTTGCTGGATCTATCTCCTTAGATAGAGAATTTTACTAATTGGCTTTTATGTATGTAAATGTTCCTGTAAAGTCCCTGAGACAACTTTGTTGTGATTTGGCGCTTTATAAATAAACTGAATTGAACTGAATTGAATTGAATCCGTTAGAACTTGTGTTGGGGAAGATTCACATCAACTTTTTTCTGAATATATGTAAAACTGACTGTTGTAACTGTTGTGGCAGCCATCCTAAACTGGGTTCACTGCAAAAGATATTCCATTGTACCGTAGATGTTTATCCAATCACTGTTGTCTTGTTCAGTGATTCATGAATATCCTGATGCATGCTCAATAATCCAGGATGTAACAAGGTCCTCTGGATGGATTCTTCTTCTTGAAACATTTTGTCTTTTATCCAGAAGACTTCTTCATTCTGAGGAAATGCAACAAACTCAGTCATACATAGTTCCCACACACGTGACCGGTATTGCGCAATACTGGGTTTTCCGCCATATGTTCAAGCACAAGTGAAGAAGATGGCTGACAGACAGATCAAAGCTCAGTATAGTGATACTCTTGACCAAGAGCAAAATATAGGCATAAAATAGCTGCGGCTGGTGTTGACCCGTATGAGGTGGAGAAAGAAATTATGTCAGATGAAACAGACAAGTTGCCATCGAGAAGTTACTCTGAAATCGTTAATCATTTAGTGAACACGAGGAGTGCCTACAACGGAGGAGCTTCGCAGCTTTAAATCCATGGATGCTTATAATCAATAATGGATTTGTGAAGGACGTCCAAACTCTTCATGTTAATAAAGTTTTGGTGACTGGCAGAGTAAGTAGATAAAATAATATACATGTAGATGTCCCTCATAGCATGCTACATGGTACATCAGCTAAGCTCATCTTTGCTACATTAAAGATTGCTGATATTGACTGTAACAAATATTAGCTTAGCTGATGTAGCATGTGCTACAGTAAATATCAGCAATCTTTACTTGGCACAAGCTACATCAAGTAGATATTTACTGTAGCACAAGCTTCAGGGAAGCTGAAGTAGCTTACTGTAGCACGCTACAGTAAGCTACTTCAGCTTACCTGATGCACAGAAATATGATGTAGAAGTTGTGTATGTGCCTGGAAGGGATTTAGTGCTAGCAGACACCCTTAGCAGAGTGTATCTTCTGGAGGACGTGCTTGTGGAGGCTGAGTTAGAAACAGTCAACATGGTGCAACATTTACCAATCTCAGCAGACTACAGGAGATAAGGGCAGCCACAGAAAAAGATAGAACACTCCAATTTCATCACCACAACACAGGGATGGCCAAGGAACAAGCTGCACATACCAAGCAAAATCAGGCCTTATTTTTCATTGCAAGAGGAACTGTATCACTAGCATGGGATAGTCTTCAGAGGTGAGCGTGCAGTCATTCCTGATGCCTTGAGAACAGAAATCACCACCCACATACATGCGTCCCACCTGGGTGTCGAAGGATGCCTTGGAGGGCAAGAGAGTGTGGTTTCTGGCTAGGCATGAACAATCAGATCAAACAACATCAGTCAGAGAGATTTATTTGTCATACACACCACATGTGACACATGAGGTGGGATGAAACTATGTACATAGGGTCCCAGTTACATCCAACAAAAACTCAAATTGAAAAGAAAAACTTTAGTAAGATCTGAGTCATGAACTAAGAATATACTACATTCACTAAACTAAGAATACACTAAGCACTAATGGTACAAAAACAATGCACCTAAACAATAGCAGCATGCACATGAGTCTGTATGAGCAGATGCGAACTAATGAAAACAGGAACATGAAATAATCAGCAGCATGAGATCAGCATCATGGATAGTCAACAGCAAATATTACAACCAAGTGGCATTACAGCGATTTTCACAGTATATATTTTTTTTCACAGTAATTTTCACAGTGATTTTTCCTGTTCAGAGAATCATGAGTCCAACAGCCTCAGGGTAGAAGCTGTTCCTCAACCTGGTGGTTCTGCACTCAATGCTCCTCAGCCTTCTGTCTGAGGGGAGCAGGGCAAAAAGTATGTGTACTGGGTGTGTGGGGTCCTTCATGATGCAGGTGGCTCTCTTCCTGCATCAGGGGCGTTAGTGAGGCCGAATGGCATTACTAGATATTCAAAATGTCCAAGTGGTGTCCTAAAAGCAGTCTTCCACTCATCCCCTTCTTTGATTCTTACCAAATGGTATGCATTGCGTAGACCTAGTTTAGAAAAGATGGTAGCAGAATGTAATTGTTTGTGAATAGAGTAAATGAGAGGCAGGGGATACTTATTTTTTATGGTAATCTGGTTAAGGCCCTGATAGTCTATGCAGGGTCGAAGGGTTTTATCTTTTTTAGACACGAAAAAGAATCCTGCCCCTAGGAGGATTCTAGGAGAGGTAGATGGGCAGATGATACCAGACTCGAGAGATTCTTCAATGTAATTTTACATAGTTTCTCTCTCAGGACAAGATATTTTGAATAATCTACTGGTAGGAAGAGGAGCCCCAGGAAGAAGATCTTTGGCACAGTCATAAGGACAATGCAGAGGCAATGATAATGCTTTTTCTTTGTTAAATACAGAACCCAAGTTATGCAGTAAGAACACTGGATAAGTCAACCTGTTTGAGTAGATGTCTCCTCTCAGGGGTGTTGGGTATGGCTGAACGTAGACAGTTCTTTAAACAGAATGTCCTCCATTTATCAACTCTCCTTTCAGTCCAGTTTATAGTAGGGTTGTGCTTTTCTAGCCAAGAAAACACCAAAATCAATTGAGTAGTGGGGGAGTCACAAAGAAATCACACTTCTCGTGGTGGCTACCAAAAAATATGATGTAAAGTCCTTGCAATTTGAGGCGTACTGTGGCAAAACTTTGTCCAGTTAAACCAGTCACTGTCAAAGTGTTCTGAAGGGTCTGGGTAGGAATGGCTAGCTGATCCACCAAGTCATGAATGATGAGGTTTTGTTCTGCTCCCGAATCAACTAAGGCTGTAAGAGGTAACTTTGTATTATTGTTCATGATAGTAGAAGACTAAACAAAACGTGGTGCAGGAGAACAAGAAGAATTACCCACCAATATCTCTCTTCTTATTGGTGTGTGGCCCCGTCTTCTCCGCAATGGGCAGTGGCAATATAATGTCCCTTCTGGCCACAATAAATACATCTACCAGTCTGTATATGTCGTATTCTCTCCTCTGAGGTCAAACGAGTGCTTCCAATTTGCATCGGCTCTGGTTCCTCCTCCTGAAACTGTTTGGTCTCGAACTGAAAACTCTGCGCCGGGCAAAACCCGGAAGTAAGTGGTCGCTGGAAGTTGTATTTCTTTTCTTTGTGTCTTTCATTAAAACGATTGTCTATCTTGATTGCAACACGGATAAGCTCCTCCAGGCTCTAGGGTTCGTCTCTGAGAGCGAGCTGGTCTTTTACTCTTTCGAATAAAGAATTTAAAAAGGTACCTTTGATGGTGAGTTCTCCCCAGCCCGTCTGAGCAGCTGTAATGTGGAAATGGAGGGCATACTCCTACACAGACCTCCCTCCTTGTCGGAGGTTTAATAGTCGTTTCACCGCCTCCTCCTGCTGCAGCAGGTGATAGAAGATCAATGAAAAATCTTTAAGAGAATCAACAAAAGTTAATGAGTCGAGGGAGCGTGATGACAGATGTGCATTTACCCAACTGAGAGCTTCTCCTTTTAATTGACTTATAACAAAAGAGATCTTGGCTGCATCTGAAGCGTAGGTTTGGGGAGCTCTTGAGAACGCCAGATGTTAGCAGAGTGAACAGGAGGGGGCTCAACACACAGCCCTGGGGGGAGCCTGTGCTGAGGGTTATGGTGGAGGAGGAGAAGTCATGGATCTTCACAGATTGTGGTTTGTTGGTTAAGAAGTCTAGGAACCAGTTGCATAGAGAGGAACTTAGTCCTAGTATGATTAGTTTGTCCATCAAGGTCTGGGGAAACATGGTGTTGAAGGCAGATGTGAAGTTCACAAAGAGCACACGGACATAGGAGTCCTTCTGTTCCAAGTGTGTGAGAGCAGTGTGGGCCACAGAGGAGATGGCATCTTCCGTTGATCGGTTCTCACTGTATGCATACTGGTGAGGGTCCACGTTGATGTTCGCTTTGATATGGGTCTTGACCAGTTTTTCAAAGCATTTAGCAACTATTGGGGTGAGGGCTACCGACCGATAATCATTCAGGTCAGTCACTGTAGAGCTCTTTTGAACTGGGATAATGGTGGCTGTCTTGAGGCTGGTGGGAACTATTGCCAGGGTGAGGAAAGAGTTAAATATGTCGACCAGTACCTTGCAGAGCTGATGGCACAGTCTTTCAGCATTTTCCCTGGGATGTTGTCCAGGCCAGTTGCCTTTTGAGGATTGATCCTCCTGAAATAACTCCTTATTTATGCTGCGGTCACATTGAGGAACTCTTCTTCTTGTTATAAGGTGAGTCTGGTGCTGGGAGGTCTGTTTGGTTCTTCAAAACGTGCATAGAATCTGTTGAGAGCATCAGGCAGTGGTGGATCCCTAGGGCATTGTGTACCTCTGCCTTTATAATCCGTTATGCACTTAATGCCCTTCCACATGTTCTGCGTGTTTTTTGAGGAGATGTGTCCCTGGATCTTCTGTACATATGCTGCTTTGGCCCTTTTAATACCAGCATCCAGCTCTAACCTTGTCCTCCTCAGCTCCTAAGTTTCCAGACCTGAAGGCAGTGTCCCTGGCTCTCAGTAGGGTGTGTACTTCTGCATTCAGCCAGGGCTTTTGATTTGGATAGCGTTTCACATTCCTGAAAGTGGGGACGTCAGCAGTACACTTAGTATTTTAACATAGAACTGATGATGCATATTCATCTAAGTATATTGCTCCTCCCTCTTTGACAGCAGCTTCCCAGAATATTTGCCAGTCCGTGTGATTAAAGCAGTCTCTTAAAATAGAGTCACTGTGTCTTACCCACCCTTTTAAAGGCCTTTGTGTCTGTCTGGAGCGTCTCAGCGGGGGCAGGTAAGCAGGAGCCAGCAGGATTGATGTGTGATCCGAGAGTCCGAGCAGGGGCAGGGTATGACTTTATATGCATCTTTCACGTTGTTGTAAGCATGATCCAACGTGTTATTCCCTCTTGTAGGAATGGTCACATGCTGATAAAAACTTGGAAGTGTCTCCTTCAGATTTACGTGGTTAAAAATCACCAGCTACTACGTAAAAAGCCTCCAGGTGTTTGTATTGAAGCGAGCTGATGTTATTATTTAGCTCCTTTAGGGCATCTTTAGCATTAGCATCCAGAGCTATGTAAACAGATATTATAAGCACCGCCATAAACTCGCGGGGTATATAATGTTGTCAGCACTTCACAGTTAGTTGCTCTAAAGCCTTGGAGCATGTACTATTTATCAGCATACAGTTTGTGGACCAACCTTTGTTTATGTAGACATACACTCCCCCTCCGTGCATCTTTCCCATTTGTTTGCTGCAGCGGTCCACTCGAAAAAAGCCTGCCGTCCATCTGAAATGCTGAATCTGGCATGTCGCTTTTTAGCCATGTCTCTGTGAGACAGAGTACCAAACATTCATTCATCTTTTCTGAGACACTCACGCTCAGTCGAAGCAGATCCATCTTGTTATCCAAGGACCGGACGTTGTACAGAAAGAGAGACGGTATCGGCAGTCTGCTGGACCTCGCGTTAGCTTTCTGACTCACTAGCATGCCAGCCCAGCATCCTCTCTTCATCCCCCAGGCACAGCGCCTCCTCTTTCCATTTAAGCGTTGATGTCTCCACGCAGATGTCCGTAAAAGTAGTAGTCTGACAAGCGTATTCTTAAGATTGTTGATGATTGCTGCTGTATTCAGTGTTAAATCCTCTCTCATCCTTATCAGTTCGGTTCGGCTATAATTCACACGCTTATTGCATAAAGAGTCAGGTCCAGAGTCATGTTCGGAGTCATACTCAAAACTCCTGAAAACTGGAATCTCACTGGGAGCCTGTGAAGCTGCGGCTGCTCTGAGCACGGACATCTTGACCATTTTTAGCAAAGTGTGACATTTGCCGGTCCAAGGATGACAAACAACAAAAGGAAACACTAATGCCACATGAAGTGCCAAACAGGCCATGGGCAAAGGTGGGCACAGATTAGTTTATGTTTGATAATGGGAACTACCTCATCACAGTTGATTATTTCTCAAATTTCTGGGAAATAGATTACTTGGCAGACACAAAATCAACCACGGTGATAAAGAAACTGAAAGCTCATTTCGCCCGTCAAGAGATACCAGATGTAGTAATGTCAGACAATGGCCCACAATATGTGTCACAAGAATTCAAAAAGTTTAGCAGAATGTGGGGATTTCTACATATGACCTCATCTCCAGGGTACCCTCAGAGCAACGACAAAGCAGAATCTGCCATTAAGACAGCAAAACGACTCCTTCATAGAGCCAAAGCTGCAGGACAGGATCCCTATCTTTCCCTTCTGGACCATCGTAACACACTGTCGCCAGGCCTGAACACCAGTCCAGCACAAAGACTGCTCAGTTGGCACACTAAAACATTGTTACCAATGAAAACAAGCTTGCTGAAACCAAAGGTTGTTTGAGTGAATCAGGAGCAAGCAACACGTCAAAGCTACTACTACAACAGATCAGCCAAGGATCTGCCTGTGCTTAAAATTGAGGACTCTGTGAGGATACAGCTGTACCCACTACAGACTGTCTGGGGATGTGGTAAGGTGTTGTCACAGATTGATGAAAGGTCCTATGAGATTCAACTGCAATCTGGGAGTGTCATCGGGAAAAACCGTAGGCACCTTAGACTTGTTCCTGGAAAGACAGTCAGTCGTTGTGCCCCCCATCGATGTGCACATCAACTTCCCAAGTCAGCCAGAGGCTACAGGACAGGGAAATTCAGGGTCAGTCCATTCTCTCCATGGTGTTCTGGACCACACACCAAAAGACATTAGTAGAGGAGAGACCCCTGTCATGACCAGAACACTTTGCACAGTGAGGATGCCACAACAGTACAAGGACTATGTACTGTCACACAGATAAAATATCTGTGTTACTTATGGCCTTTGTGTGGGGTTACATCAAAATGGGGAAAAAGCAGTGATTGTTCAAAACAAAAACAAAAAAAAGAGAGAGAGAGAAAAAAGAGGTTTATGTTAATGATTACCGGTACCTGTTATATTGATATGCATTTTGAACTGAAAAATGGGAAGAAAAAAATTAATAATAATAATCCCAAGGAAAAACTGTATTGTATACGTTTACATGGATATGGGTTATGTTCACACTCTGAAAAGGTTGGTGCATTTGACAGTCAATGTTTTGTTTTGAATTTTTCAGTGTAGTTCACTAAGTATAAACAGTTTGTTTTCCAAGTTACTACTAAGATGTTGAAACTAAGAGAAAGCTGTAATTCTGAAAAGAAAAGGTATGTCACAATAGGAACTATTGTTTCAGGTGTGTTGCACATGGACGTGTGAGTGTCGGGGACTTGTGCAGAGCACGCAGACCGAATTGTATTATAGTTTACCTGCCTAAACTAGTAACAAAGTCCATGCTCAATAATCCAGGTTGTTTTGAACCAGTTTGACATGACTGTCGACGAAGAAGAGGGCCGGCAACAGAGGAGGGGGCGTGCCAAAGAGACCATCTTAGCACCAACATAACTGGTTTGTTCCACTTTGGAGTAAGCTGTTGGGGAAGAATCAGTTTTGTGTTTCCTTGACTGATGAAGCCTTCCGGATGGAAGGTGAAACGTTTCAGCACAAAAAAAAAAAAAAAACTGTCCAGATGACCTGACTGAAAAATGTTGGATTGTATACCTGGATTATTGAGCATGGACTTTGTTGTTAATTCACCACAATAAAAATAGAAAAAAAACCACTAGGATTTTCAGAGATGGTTCTCGTGTAAACAAGGGTTTTTGTGATGGATGTGTTGTGATTGAAGCAGACTGGTTGACTGGCTGTTTCCACATTATCACAGTGTGACTCCTGCCTCCATTCAGCCCTCCTTCCAAACAATAAATGATAGATAAATAATTTAGAACAGCTGATTAATTTCCTTTCTAATATGTTGCAGCACTTGCAGAAAAAGCAAAGTTTTGCTCCCCCTGCTTGCATGAATTTCCGACACAGCCGTTTCACTTTGTCTGATCTGTTCAATGTATTTTCGGAGCCCTTATCCTCCTCCTACCACCCACCCCTCCCATTAGACATTGTTTAATGGTGACAGCCATTGAATTGGATAATTAACATCCATTTAATGCTCATTAATGGGATGTATTTGTCTCATCTGATTTGTAATTACCAGGCGTTTTCCACAGGAAAACACTGCGCTAATGTTCTTTTTGTGATGGCTTCATTGATGGGGTTGATTTTAACCCAGCAGGAAGGCCAACGGGGGGGTGGGGGGAAGAGCTCGATGCCCAAACCCGATATTGGATTCCTTCATAACTGTGCTGATCGGTCACACAGGCAGACAGAAAGGCCTTCGGTTAAGATAAATTATCTCAAATAAAATAAGGTGCAGTAAGTTTACTGACATGTTAGTTTGTGGCTTGGTGGTCAGTGCCATGGTCTTGTAATCCTGAGGTTGTGGGTTTGAGCCCCAGTTGAGTCAGGAAGGGCATCCGGCATAAAGCAATTCCCAAATATTTCAGGTGAGTTTGCTCATGGTGGCAACCCCTGAAGAAGGGAGCAGCTGAAAGAAACCTTCCATAAAAATAACAAAAGTCCATGCTCAATATTGTATACCTGGATTATTGAGCATGGACTTTTGTTGTTTTCAACCAGTTTGACACGACTGTCAACAAGGAAGAGGGCTGGCAATGGAGGAGGCGTGACAAAGAGGCCAACTTATCACCAACATAACTGGTTTGTTCCACTTTGGAGTAAGCTGTTGGGGGAAGAATCAGTTTTGTTGTGTGTTTCCTTGACTGATGAAGCCTTCCGGATTGAAGGCGAAACGTTTCAGCATAAAAAAAAAAAATAATAATAATAATAATAAAGGAACTGTCCAGATGACCTGACTGAAAAATGTTGGCTTCCATAAAAATGTTGCATTAATTCTGTAAAGCAACACTTAAGGGTTCAGATATAATATGTAGGAAGCAGGATGGCACGGTGGTGCAGTTGGTAGAGCTGTTGCCTCTCAGCGAGAAGGTTGACAGTTCAAATCCCAGCCCAGGGTCTTTCTGGGTGGAGTTTGCATGTTCTCTCCGTGCATGCATGGGTTTTCTCCGGGTACTCCGGTTTCCTCCCACAGACCAAAAACATGCATGTTGGGCTGATTGGTAACTCTAAATTGTCTCTAGGTGAGAGAGACACTGAATGGTTGTTTGTCTCATTTGTTTCTATGTCCCTGTGATGGACTGGAAACCTGTCCAGGTGTCCCTCGCCTCTCGCACAGTGACTGCTGGACATGGGCACCAGTGACCCCGGTGACCTAAAAGGGAAGAAGTGGGTAAAAGATAAAGGCTGGATGCATGGATGGATGGATGGATGGATGGATGGAGGACTACTGACTACTTCTACATTCCTGTAGAAGTAGTCAGACAAGCAGATCACAAACTTCAATAAGGTCCTATCATTCTTGATGTAATACATATCACCTGCCACCTTTCATAAAACATTTTGAACTAATGTCATCTTATGTAGAAAAATGATGAAGTTGTTGTTTTAGCCAAATCTTGTAAATGACCTTATCTACAAAACCGTGATATGCTTGGATTTTAGAAATCAAGCAATTAACAAAACAATAACTTAAAGGTTAAACCAGCAAAAGTGTAATTTAAAGCTAATATGAGCAAAACTGTGGCTTAAAGCTTAAATTAGTATGTAGATTGATCTGTCTTTCACCTGGACACTGAACAACCTTTACTACTTAACATCGCCCACTTCTGAAAGTGATTGATGTTGTTGCCCCTGTTGGTGTGAGTTTGCTAGTTTTGGTAAAACATATTCGTACTTTAACTTTTGGAGTCAAACTAATTCAAGAGCTAGAAGTGGTGCAAACACAAAAATGTCTCAAACTCTGAGTTTTACACATTTACAGATGCATTTTGGTGTTTTACTAGCTGAGAATCACCTTCAGTTCATGCCTTGAACAAATTATGAAAGGTCTGATTTTAAAACCTGACTGAACGCTGTCCTTTAAACCACAACTTTATTGTCACCTGCTGCAGAGCAAAGAGGGGGAATTAGAAATATCGTACCTTCCGTTTGTCCATCTGTGCAAATTGTGAGCAAGATAACATGAAAAATAAGTGATTTAAATGGACTGTACTTATATAGCGCCTTTCTATCTTATCAAGATACTCAAAGCACTTTACAATCTGTGCCTCATTTACCCATTCATACAGCTCTATACTAGATCTCTACAAAGATAATTGAACAAATCATTCTAAAGAGACTAATCAGAGCTTTATCACATTCAGACACTGATGGGACACACATCAGAGGCAATGGGGGGTTCAGTGTCTTGCCCAGGGACACTTCAGCATGTGAATGCTGGTGGATTCGAACCCCCAACTCTTGCATTGGAGGACGACTGCTCTAACCGCTCAGCCACAGCTGCCCTGACTGACTTCTACTTTAATGTTTGGCTACATCTACAAAGTAGGAATAACGATGTTTCCTTTTGAAAATTGGGTGGCCACGTCAAATTCCAAGATGGCCACCACCAGATATGTAAATATGTAAACAAGCCACCCTATATTTTAAGGAAACTCTTCTTTCTAGTTTTTTTTCTTAATTGCTTAAAAGTATAGTTTGCTCAAGTGATTGGGGTGGCTGAAGATTAAACTTATGGTGGTCAAGGACCTGCTCTGCACTGAGATGTGTGCTATTACTTTTAGTGACATTTTGAGTTACCGTGGTGATATAATTTGCAATATAAATATATAATATATATATATAATATAAACGTGCCATATTTCTCATAGAAAAACACTGACAGAACTTCACAGCTTCTAACTGCCACAGTGAGGTCACATGATGAGCGAGTGAAGAGGTTTCTGAACAAAACTATGTTATCAAACTCTTCCTTCCACCACATCTTTCATACCCATAGATATATTATTTATCAAAAAATAGACATTTTCATCTTTCCACCAGTATTGGTTTGGCTGTAGGAATGGTGTTTTTTTTTTTTACGTAAGGTGATCCAGTAGGTGGAGTGCAGCCGTTTCATCCCCTATACATTACCATTATGGACATGTCGACTTGGTTCAGAACGACTGGGGAAGAGTGTGTTTAACTTGTCGTACCTCTTACAAATAGTTCTGTAAAAATGTTAAAATTCACGAGTTTTAACCAATCCCTTGTCTCACTTACGGTTCAAGAATGTCTTCAATAGACCTTATAGTTTTTACACAGCAGCTGTTTGTCTGAACCAAGATTTTGCCACATTAGCCCCTTATAGCCCCCCCCCACACACACACACACACACACACACACACACTTTTACCGTGACACATTAGTTCAGCCGGCGCTGTTTCTTTTTTTCGTGAACAAATCCATTCCACTTGGTTAATAGGAGAATACTCAAGCCACTAAAAATCCACTCCAGGTTTTCCTGGTTACTCCAACTCTCCTGCAGTGTTTCTCCTCTGTCTCGCGCCTCGTCAGAGAAATAAAACATTCGCAGGTGGAGGAGGTGGAGACATCTCGTGTTGCTCACCAGTTTAGCAAGCTCGTGTGGGCAGTTGTTGATTGTGGGGTTGATCATAAACATATATATACTGAACATGGTTAGGAGGATGCTTGAAAGAAGTGGAGCACTACGTGTGTAGCATCTTAGCACTTAAATGTGACGCTGTAAGATGCTGTGTAAAAAAAAAAGTGCAATAAAGTTGAAATTTCTTTAAAAACCCACATCTTATTGTCCTAAAGTGTTGGGAGAAACTTTTATTTTTATCCTTTATTTATACATTGAGCCATGAGAACTCATTTTCAAGAGAGATCTGTGTAGGGAGCAGATGATGGGGGTTAAGGGCCTTGCTCATGGGCTCAGGGTGGGGCGAATGAGGATGGAGGCAGGTGTGGGTGTTTCAACTTTTTATATTTTGATGTTGACGGTACTGGGAGTTGAACCTGTGACTTTACGATCACAGGCCCATCTTCTGTAACCTCTGCGCCACCACTCCCCCATATTTAGATGCGTGGTGTTGAACACAAGTCAAAAAAGTCTAGTGGTGATGTTTTTTATTTCTCTACAAATAGTGCTGAGCTGACACTGTGTGTTCAGGTGCATTAAAGTTGAAATGTCTTAAACCCACAGCGGAATTTACACAAACTTTGAGAGAAAGATGCTTTAAATGTGTGAAATTAAAGGAAATCTAGGTGAAATGTTGCTTTTGTCCAACCGCTAATAATATCAGAAGAAGGTAAAGAAGACACTTTGATAAGGTAATATGTCACAATGGACTTCAGAACTTGACTTAAACATTTTCCACAGAGTTTTTTTTATTTGCATGTCAGGTTTGTTCAACAAAAGAGTGGAAATGTTAAAAACGTTCAGCATTTTTAAAAACATTTTCACCTCTCTTCAGGAGTTCATGTACAGTTCCCTTCAAGTTTCTGGTGTTAATGTGTTTCACACACAACGATTAATGCGAGTTTCTAAGAGTTATGCAAAAACTGTTTACGCAAACTTGAGCACAATTCCTCAGCATTTTCTTGTGACTACGTCACAGTTTAAGTTATTTGTTTTGTATTAATAAACAGCATATGGCTATTTCATTTGCAAGGTTACGTAAATGTTTATTTATGTATTTCTATAAAAGAAAATGGCTATTTACCCCC
>NC_056504.1:4196219-4198346 GCF_014905685.2 Nematolebias whitei
CCCCAAAAAAAAAAATATATATATATATATATGTGTATGAACTGTCAAGACTTGGAACAATAAGAGCATAATGGTCCTGCAAGGATGTTTTGACTGCACAACATGGGAAGTTTTCAGTTCCCCCGATATTGATGATCAGGTTACTGCAGTGTCAGACTACATTAACTTTTCTGTAGATTCTGTAATCCCTTCTAAATGTTTCAAAGTACACCCAAATGATAAGTCCTGGATATTAAACGTACTAAAAGACCTTCTGGTCAAGAGGAGAAAAGTCTGGATGAAACAGCTTGAAGGGCCCTGCAAAGACAAATGAAAAGGCAGATACAACTTGATAAACACAAATACAAACAGAAAATAGAGGCGGGGAGTAAAGACTATGACTAACATTCCACACAAGGGCAAAGGGCCATCAAATCAATACTTGCCTGAAATTAGAGGAGCAGAGTTGGCAAATCAGCTTAATAATTTCTTCTGCAGGTTTGAAGAAAGCTGCAAGGACACGGCTCATCTGAGGAACTAGCAGGATGTGCCCCCAATGTCTCCATTTACCATAAAAGGGTCAGAGGTTGAACACATGTTTAGAGCCTGGAACCCTCGAAAAAGTCCTGGACCTGACAATATCTCTGGCAAGGATCTTAAAACTTGTCCCTCACTACTAGCACCAGTTTTTACAAATATTTTTAGCTATTCTTTGAGCCACCACATTGTTCCTTTATTATGGAAAACATCCACAATTGTGCCGGTGCCTAAAGTTCAAAGGCCATCAGAGTTAAATGATTTCCATCCCATCGCACTGACATCTCTGGTGATGAAGAGCTTTGAGCCTATAATTAAACGTCCTTCTCTCTCAAACGCATCTGCTAGACCTCCTACAGTTTGCACACCAGCCCTCTAGAGGTGTGGATGATGCTGTTCTGACCATGCTGCATCTACTTTATTCCCACCTTGAAAGACCAAAAGACCATGAAAAAACGTTATTTGTGGATTTCTTGTCAGATTTTAAAACCATTCAGCAAAAGATTTTAACAGAAATCTTAACAAAAGAGTTTATCACATAGCTTGGTTTTATGGATTATAGATTTTTTAACAGGTAGGGTCCAGCAGTGGGTTCAACACTCTCTGACAAAACAACTACCAGCACTGCTTCTCCTCAAGGCTGTTTTATCTTCACTGCTATTTATTCTGTACACAAACTCCTGCAGAAGTACTTTCCCAAATAGACATTTAATTAAATATGCTGATGACACGGCCCTGGTAAGCCTCTTAAATCAACCTAAATCAACCAGGAAGAGGAGCATGGACCAGTTCTGGACTTCATCATTAATTGGTGCAAAAAATCTAACTTGGTTCTGAACATGAAAACAACAAAAGAAATGACTGTTGACTTCAGGAAGCTTCAGTCATTCTCTCCAACCACCATCAATGGAGAGCACATTGTAAATGTCTCATGCTACATGTTCCTGGGCATGGTTCTGGACTGTCACTTAAAGTGGGACTCATGGACTGACCTTATTAGCCCCAAGGCTCAGCAGAGGATGTATTTTTTTAAGAAACTGGGGTCTTTTAGAGTCAATAACTCAATGCTTTTAATGTTTTATTCTGCTTTTATTGAGGGTATTTTAACGTTTTGTAACATCTGTTGGTTTGGCAAAGCTACAGAGGCTCAGAAGAAATCCTTGAGAAGTTTTGTAACTACAGCCAGCAAACTGTTAGGGACCAGTCTGACCAGTATGGAAAAAAATATACATGGACAGAGTTATGAGGAAGCCAAACAAGATTATAGCAACACACATCCCCTAAGATCCTCGTTTGAGTTGCTTCCTTCAGGGTGAAGGTACTGCCTTCCTTTATTCTCAAGAAACAGGACATTTTCTTTCATACCACAATCGATTAAATTATTAAATTAATAAAAGGTGTCATGAATTACTGAGCTCAAACGTCTTTGCTGTAATGAAGGAAGTTAATTTCATGTTTTCATATGTATTTCCTTTATGTCTGCTGATAATGCTGCAAACTAATTTCCCTACAGGGACAAATAAAACTATCTATCTATCTATCTATCTATCTATCTATCTATCTATCTATCTATCTATCTATCTATCTATCTATCTATCTATCTATCTATCT
>NC_056504.1:4198446-4200946 GCF_014905685.2 Nematolebias whitei
TATATATATATTCATAATGGCTACACAGCTACCTCAGAAACACAAAATTGGCTAAAAATCCGTCATTCTATATAGAAGCCTTAGCTAAAAAGAGAAATGAAATACTATAACTGCTATTTGAAGCAATGTTAAGCTGACATTTGGTGTGGTGCTAGCTGAGAGAGATGACGAAGTTAACCTGAATTCAAATAAAACAATCCAAGCTAGCTGCCAAACTAAATTCAAATGGACTTATGTTTTTAGACAAAGTACTGAGCTGAAATGTGGTGTTGTGATAGCTGGGATCATCTTATGAATCCAAATCAACAATCCAAGATGGCCACCATCTCACAGGAAAAAATAACTGTAACTCATGCATTTCTTCACATTTTGAGCTGAAATCAAGTGGTGGCTGAGAGGGAACTCCAACACAGTCAAATCAAAAGTTAAAAATGGCTGCTACATGGCAGTCCCCATCAAAGTTTCTCCAGGAACTTTTCTGGTTTAACGTGTTGCAGAGCAACTGTCCATCTGTTGGCGTCTCCACTAGAACTGGACGTGGGTGGGTCAGTGTTCCACTTCCACAGCTGATCTCGCAGACGTGTTCATCCATCATGCTTACCGCCTCACGCTTGTTTGTGGCTTCCCGTGCTCCCTGGGGAACCAACTCAGGAGCTTTTTCCAAACTTTGTCACTAGACTGATGTTTGCATTTTCTACAAGGTCGTTCCTGCAGTAAGCTGCAGTGGCTCTAAGACAGGAATATGAATATTTATATGGAGCCTATGTTAGGCTCTTAGCTCCATTTTTGGTGATGAACTGCATTTATCTTAAAATTAAACACCTCAGTGAATATTTTCCTTTTTATTCTTAACTCAGTGCTTGATGCCCTAGTTAAAAAAAGAAACAAAATGCACTTGTTATTCCAAACATATCATCCAATTAGCAACAAATAAAAATTAGCAATAGAACAATGCATTTTGTTGCTTCCGGGGTGTTCACAGTGTGATCCCAATCCAAAGACAGATCAAAATGTAGTTCCTTACAAGTTATTTTCAGCGTTAATGTCAATTTATTTTCAACAAATAACTAAATCTGCCCAAAAGTGCAGAGCTGCCACCTCTCAGCGAGAAGGTCGCCAGGTCAAATCCCGGCCTGGGACCTTTCTGGGTGGAGTTTGCATGTTCTCTCCATGCATGTGTTTCATGTTGCTGCTGATCTGTTTCGTGTTGCTGCTGATCTGTTTCGTGTTGCTGCTGATCTGTTTCGTGTTGCTGCTGATCTGTTTCATGTTGCTGCTGATCTGTTTCATGTTGCTGCTGATCTGTTTCATGTTGCTGCTGATCTGTTTCATGTTGCTGTGTTCAATCATACTCATCTGCTCACACAGACTCATGTTCGTGCTGCTGTTCAGCGTATTGTTTTTGTACTACTATTGCTTAGTGTATTTTTAGTTAACATTTGTCTTAGCTCATATCTTAGATCTTATTGCTGTTTTTCTTTTACATTTTATAATTTTGTTGGATGTAATGGGAACCGTTGTGCAAACAATTTCAATCCACCACATGTACCACATGTGGTGTGTATGACAAATAAAGAACCTTGAATCCTTGAATCTACCCATAAAACCTTAGAGACTGACCAGTTGATCACCATCGGTGTGTTGGGCGCCCCTGGTTTGCAGAATGTCTAAATAAGATGTCTTAGTTTTATTTTAATTAAATCAAGGAAGTCTGAATTCATCTATGCCCTGGAGGTTTTTAAATGTTCCAATAAAGGATTTAAAACCATTACTAATTATTTTATTGACATAACAGGGAGGAGTGGTGACGCAGAGGTTAGACAAGGCGAATTTAAGAAATTGCAGGTTGGAATTCTCGAACCAGCACAAAAAAATAAATCTGCATGTTATTTTCTGTTTGTCCTTCAGCTGCTCCTTCTTCAGGGCTCACCACAGAAAACAAACCTGCTCCAAAGATTTGGCCATAGTTTCATGCTAGACACCATTCCTGACTCAAGCAGGGCTCAGACCTGCAGCCTCAGGATTACAAGACCACGACACTGACCGCCAAGCTCCCCCGGCTCCTCTGTCTGATCTGAATATAATCTTCAAAGCCGGCTGTCACAGGCGGCCATGTTTGAACTCTAAATGCTGGCAGGACTCGAGGATGTAAGGAACGCAAACTGATTTATTAAATAAAGCAAAGGAGCTGCTGAGGCAGCAAAAACTACTTGCAAAGTTATCTCAATCCTAGAACTCAAATGCACAGCAGGGAGGAAACGGTAACCGGGTGCACAACGCAGAACAGACCAATAAACTGAGGAGCAAACATTTACAGAGACTGATTAACCTGAATAAACATCTGGCAGGAGACGAGCTGCAGCGGCACACAGAAACACTGCAGAGCTGGATAACTCTCAAATAAAATAACTGCACAACAAGAATCCTGACACCGACTGTGGTTTAAATCACTAACAGCAACAAAACAATGACAAAAGATAAATTATTGTTTGTCTTATGC
>NC_056504.1:4202165-4208049 GCF_014905685.2 Nematolebias whitei
GGATGGACGGATGGACGGATAGATGGATGGACGGACGGACGGATGGATGGATGGATGGATGATGGATGGACGGATGGATGGAAGAACGGATGGACGGATGGATGGATGGATGGATGGATGGATGGATGGATGGATGGATGGATGGATGGATGGACGGACGGACGGATGGACGGACGGATGGATGGATGGATGTAAAATAGTGACATACATGGTACAGGCACACACTGTGGTGCAGCAGCAATAAACATATTACCTGTCCCAGATGTGTAAATCCTGTTCCAGCTGCTTTGTTTTTTATTTATAAACAATAACAATAAACTTCAAACAGTTTTTGTTGAGTTGGTGGAACAGTTTGTACATTTAAAGGAGCATTCGCTTCACACTGTTCTGTGTGTTTGTACCGTGTTCCTGGATTCAGGAGCAGCAGCGTCAGAATGTTTTCTTACTCCACACGTTTGTTGCCACCAGCAAAAAATTCTGTCATGAAAGGTGGCAACCAATATGCATTACTTATTGTTAGAAGCAATTTTATTCAAGGAATACAAGTTTATTTGTATTTTCTAAATGCTCCATAATGGCTCCTTGACGCTGTTGGATCAGCCACCTTGACTGCACTCAGCTGTTTTCCTCAGTCTCCTCACGTGTGGAACCAAAGTGTGCTCCTTCTTCATCCTCCTTCCTTTCAATGCATTTATTTACCCACTTATGCAGGGAATAAATCAAGGTCAGCACGCAGAGTTAAGATTCATTGGAATGCAGATTGCCCTGTAACGTTGGCGTTCACTGACAGTCGCTGACACGCTAGGCAACATGCAGAAACAGCTACACTTGAGCGCATGTACACGTGCTCAAGAACACACTAAACCAAAGCAGGTGTTTGTGAACAAACCAACTAAATGCATCAAACCAAACTGCTGTGTTTTGCTCCACGTCTCCATTCTCCTTGTGTCTTCAGCTCAGATTCTGTGCATCAGGTCAAACTGAATCACAGTCCAGTGACGCGCGGTGAGGTGGGTGACACGGACTCGTCTGCAATCTGATGCTCACATCCAAAATAGAAGCTTATATTTCAATTTAGACCATTTTACTTTTTAAAAAGGCATCTAATTATGCTTTAATCAACTCCATACTCCTTTTAAATAAACAATAAAACATGTATTATCTTTATTTTAAGATAAATGAGTTTAGAAAATGCTTTAGTTTTTACATATGGTCTTCCATTTTGTCTAAACTAATTTAAATGAGTGTACTGATTTGCCACACACCCCTGCCCCTCTGTAACAGAAGAACACACCTGCTTCATTGTCCCTATGCGGCAGCACTGCCCCCTATCGGTGAGGCAAGGAATGTCTGTCTCACCTCTGTGTTTTTCAGCGTGCACTATGACCGACTAGAAAGAATAAATATGTCACACACATTCATTCAACACATTAGACAGACTGTAGAACATCAACTGCCTCACAACATGCACTGCCTCACCTGCCGGCACGTCACTGGTCTAGACCCGAATAACTCTTGGAGTCAGTCCAATTCAAAATGGCTGCCACGGTCTGCCCATATTAAACACAATAATGAGTGTAACACGGTCAGATTTAGAGATACAGAGCTCAAACTTCTATAATGGTAGTTATGAGATCTGCACTAATGCATGCTCAATATTGTTTTTCTTTCGGCTGCTCCTTCTTCAGGGGTCACCACAGAGAACTAACTCGCAAGAAGACTTGACGTTTGTTTTTATACTGGATGCCCTTCCTGATCCAACCACAGACACCGAGCTACCACAGCCTCTGTGTGGAGCAAAGAGATGCATCTAGGGCGCCCGGGGGAGCAGATGGTGGGGGTTAAGGGTCTTGCTCAAGGGCCCAGAGTGGGGCAAATGAGGGTGGAGGCAGGTGTGGGTGCTTCACCTTTCCCATCTACATGTTGTTGGTCCGGGGAGTTGAACCGGTGAACTCACAGGCCCACTTTTTCTAACCTCTTCCCCACAGATAATAGTGAAGTGAAAAACTTAAAACACAAGAAATAAGACACAATTTATTAAATTGTTACTTGTTCTTTTCATTTGCTCTTCCCCTTATTTCATCTTGTCACTCAAAAAACTGCCTCTAATTATTTAACTAGTTTCTTCCACTGATGAAATGCCTATATTTAGCAAAAACTATATTTATTTGGAGCTCCAAGCTCACAGAAAAGAATAGATATGCACTTTTATAACGACCTCTCCCTCCTCATCACTTTCAGTTCATTTCTTGCCTCATTCAGTTTCCATCACTGAGGAGAAAAGGTTTGAAAGCTCAGTCATCCAGGTAGACAACAACAAATAAAGGTTCAATCGTCATGTGGACTCTTTTTTTAAGTGAAACTGTCCAGATGACATGATTTAACCTTTGTGTTGTCACTGAGTAACTTCCCTATGTCTAAACTTGACGTCCCTGATTTCCAAATCAGGGACGTCTGGTCACCCTAAGAGAAACCTCACTGCTAACAGTGTCATGCTGCTAACTGGACCATGTTGCTAAGATAACCTCGCTGTCATCAGGACCACTCTGCCAGTTGGACCATGCTGCTCCAGATTTATTGCTTTTTCACTTTTGGCACCTTCTTTCTGTATTTTTGTTGCGTGCTTGGAATGAATCCTAGTGTATGTTAGTTTACTTTTAGCGTCCTGTTTGGCATTTGTTTAGCGTACATCTTAGTTTAAATCTCAGATCCTTTTTTACTGTTTCTTCTTACACTTTATATTTTTGCTATTGTTTGATGTAGCTGGGACTCTGTACATAATTTTGTTCTACTACATGTACCACATGTGGTGTGAATGACAATAAAGAATCTTCGACTCTGACTAATAAACAAAAACCCAAATAAATGTCCCGCAGGCCCAACCCAGTCTGTCATCATCAACGTGGCTCTCTGGAAAGCTGCAGCTAAACTGAGAGCACTGGGGGATATAGCTCCTTTCCATCTTATCAAGATATTCAAACGGAATTATTTTGATGCAAAGGCAGTTTTAACAAGAGTCTGTATCTTGTAGGAACATGTGAGAAAACAATTTTCTTGTATTAGTCACTTTTTTACCTGCGGTGTTTGTTGCAAAGCTATGAGCTCACAAAGAAAGAGTTGCCCATAACTTCCAAACTAGACGAGTGAGTTCGCACCAGACAGGGCTGCTTAATATGAAGACAAAAATATTAGTTAACATTATAATCCCAAAGAATGAAAATGAATATCCACTGAGTTTGGAAACACCGCATGCATCGCACTAAGACCTCCTTATTTAACTGCCTTAAATGCTGTTTTTATATATATTTATTTCCACAATAAACTAATAATTTTATAAAGCTACCTCAGCCAGAAAAAAAAAATTACAGTCCATTAAAAAAAGCCTCTTTAAGGGCCTTTAGTTAAAAAAAAATACTCTGCATTTCATTTATTTTAAAAAATCCACTTTTTTAAATTCAGGGCCATTTAAAATAAATAAGTAAACAAATAAATAAATGAATAACTCATGCGTGGAGTTTTGTAAAGACTCTCCAGCTGACTGGACTTTCAGGATCAGGTAGCTGAAGATGAGGCTTTAATTGTCAAATTTACACAAGTGGATCAGTTTTTAAAATCTGTTATTTACTTATTATTATAGTTTTTTTTAACATTTTTCTGTCTAAAGTCAGAGGCAGCACGGTGGCGCAACTGGTAGAATCGCTGCCTCTCAGCAAAAAGGTTGCCGGTTCAAATCTCAGTCCGGGGGCCTTCCTGGGTGGAGTTTACATGTTTTCTTCGTGCATGCGTGGGTTTCCTCCCACAGACCAAAAACATGCATGTTAGGCTGATTGGTAACTCTAAATTGTCCCTAGGTGAGAGAGTGAATGGTTGTTTGTCTCATTTGTCTCTATGTGTCCCTGTGATGGACTGGAGACCTGTCCAGGGTGTCCCCCGCCCCTCACACAGTGATTGCTGGACATGGGAATCGGCGACCCCCGTGACCCAAAATGGAAGAAGCGGATAAAGATAATGGATGGATGGATGGATGGATGGATGGATGGATGGATGGATGGATGGATGGATGGATGGATGTCTAAAGTCCATTTTTGCCAATGGCAGTTTCTGTTTTGTTTTTTGCTTTTACTGACCCGGATAGATACCGAGCTGCTGCAGCACGATGCATTCGCTACTGACGTCCTGTTTTCGGTCAAGCCAACAGGAGTCAGCCATTGTGAGCCGTACAGCGTCTGCTTCTGCAGCCTGCATGCATGTGGAACTGCTTTTACTCTTTGTACTGAATTTTTACTTGTGCAGCTTGTAATTCTGTTTTTGCTCTTTGCACCCAAACTAAAACATTTTGTCGGATGAGGTGAGAGACTGAAATCAACAGCAACATTCAGCCAGAAAAGATTAAAAGACCCTCTGAAAATACAGAGGGTCTCAAATGAAACAGAGGAGCACCTCTAAAAAACATACCTGCAAACTCTCAAGGGGTGAAAAAGATGACAAACCTAGTGCCTGTAGTGGGGGAGGGGTCTGTGCAATATTGTTTCCCTACTGAAATGTCCTTCACCTTCACTGAACCGACTGACGTTGTAGGCTAACGTTGACGCACAATTCACTGATGTTAGCTAACATCCTAGCTTAAATTACATGCTCACAAGCTTTCCATGACAGATAACATCACTACTATTCAGTAGCTTTCAACACAAGATGATCTGTGTCTTGATCCTGTATGCTCCACACTGGTTAGTCGTCATTATCTGCATCGGTTTTTATGTCTATATTCTGATTTACCTCATTTTGTATTTTGCTTTGTGTGTTACCTGTTGTTCTGTCTGTACAGCACTTTGGTTGGTCTTGTTGCTGTTTTAAGTGCTTTATAAATAAAGTGGTATGGTATGTTGGAGAACATAACAGATTATGACTCACAAGACGTTACTAAAGAAGGATTATGTTTTTGCCAGATTAAGTATAACTTATTATCTCATTGGCAGATAATGAGATTTACCTTAAAACTAAGTGTCCAACAGTAGAAGTGACTATAAGGAAGACCATTTTCCTTTGTCCATGGGAAAGACTTTCCTGTCATCTATCCTCATTGTGATTTCCCAAATGATTCACATTCCACCAAAGATGTTCTGTTGTAGACAGAAACTTTGTTGTTTCTTAAAGTCCAGTCAGTGGGAAATTATGCCATCTACCACACCTCTGACCCCGCCCCCATCATATTTAATTTGAAATTGGCAAATTTACCTGAAAAGCACCAAGTTTGCAGGTATGAATATAAAAACCAAAACTATAGAAATATAGGTAAAAAAAAGAAAAAACTATACTATGAGGAATGCATTATTTGATGATGTACAGTAGTCCATCGCTACTTCACAGTTCGTTTTCACACACTCGCTCTATCGCGGTTTTTCAAAATAAGATTGGACATGACACACAATTGGCTGACTGATGGATGAGCCACACGATCGGCATGGAAATTTTATTTAAAATAAATTATTTAGCACCTCCTGCATCTTTGTGCAGTCCATGCTGCAGGATAAACTTCCTGCTCCAGCTGATCAGCTGCTCTCCATGCAGAGTGTAGAAGTGGGTGTGGCCAAGAGCGCTTGCAGGTGGCAGAGAGCAGCGGAGGCAGAGAGCTGAAATTATGACATTCTGTGCTTTTTTAGAGCATTTAGAGTTTAGAAACATTGTTTAATATTGCAAGAGTGTGGGAAGGGTTTAAAATGACTCTCTCTCTCTCTCTATATATATATATACATATATATATATTTATATATACACACATATATATATATTTATATATACACACATATATATATATATATATTTATATATATACACACACACACACACACATACATACATACATACATACATACATACATATATA
>NC_056504.1:4208149-4213355 GCF_014905685.2 Nematolebias whitei
AAAAACTCTGTATAGTTCCCATGTGTGTTCTCTCCATCTCAGAGTCCTTTTTGAGTTTATAGAAGTCTAGTTTTTAATTTGAGCAGGAAGAAACTCCAGTTTTGTGGTTATACATGCACCGATGGAACGCTCTTGTTGAGGACTTGTGCCCTCATCATCTGGACACTGGTCATGATCTTCTTCTGATGGCCCATCAGCGTCACTCCCAACCTTTGGATGTCGCTGAAAACACAAAGAACGTTAATGAAGCATTTGAATAAATAAGTTTATTATTCAAATTTGACAAGTCAGTGATCATACTGTTGTTTTCATACTTGACACCCCCCCCCCCCTGCAGCCATGTTTAATCCAATCAAACTACTTGTGCATATTTTGTGCTAAATTATAGCTATAACTTCAGCCCAATCAGAAGATGGACGTGTCTTTTATAACTTTTGTACTTTTTCAAACGTTTACCTTTACTCAAAATACAATTTCCTGTAGAAAAACATAAGGATCCTTTAAATACTTTTCAAAACATGGTTTTAAAAAAGTCCAGTTTAAACATATATGTTGTTTATTTTGTTCTTAAATTCTACTTATAGTGTTTAGCTACATTCCACCACTTTAATTTTTTAGCTACCATTTTGCCAGGTTTAGCTATTAGCTACTATTTTGCTATTTAACAGTTCAGCCAGTGGTGATTTTAGCTTCTTTTTGAGGGTGCTCAACCACCCCTAAGTTTTTAGCTCAGCACCCCTGAAAAATAAAGAAACCATCATTAGGATTTTGTAAGAAGCTTGGTTCTCAAATCTTTGATTCAACAAAATATTGAATAAATATGGAATAAATTAAACTGGCCAGTAAAGTCTAAGATTTGTTTTGCCCGAATGGGATCCTCAACACCACCTGTCAATCAATCCAGTAGACTTGTCAGCAACTGACCAGTCAGAGACCTTAATTTGTCTCAAAGGAAAACGCCCCTTACCTGCAGGAGCGCCATCCACTTTTCCTCCAACGACTTTTTTTTTGTTGCATTTCGAATGCTTTGTGGTCAGAGGTATTTCATGAAAAATCATCATAAAAAATACTTAGAATTAGAAATTAGAATTTTTTGTTTGTTTACAGGAGGCTTGAAATGGATAAATTGTGTTGTTGGAGCTGCCTGATTTATTTCTTTATGGACAAATCCTCCTCAAAGATGGATTTGTTAATCTGATGGAGACAGCTCAGCAGCATATCTGCAGTGAAGTAGAAACAGACAGGACCATCAGCTGCTGTATTTATAGCCTTCTGCTCACTACAGACTCATGTTCAGGCTGCTGCTTAATATACCGTATTACTTTACATTATTAGTATTTTCAATTCAATTCAAATTCAAAAATACTTTATTAATCCTAAAGGGAAATTATTTGGGCAGCACGGTGGCGCAACTGGTAGAGCTGCTGCCTCTCAGCGAGCAGGTCCCTGGTTCAAACCCCGGTCCAGGGGCCTTTCTGGGTGGAGTTTGCATGTTCTCTCCGTGCATGCGTGGGTTTTCTCCAGGTACTCCGGTTTCCTCCCACAGACCAAAAACATGCATGTTAGGCTGATTGGTAACTCTAAATTGTCCCTAGGTGTGAGTGAGAGAGTGAATGGTTGTTTGTCTCGTTTGTCTCTATGTGGCCCTGTGATGGACTTGCGACCCGTCTAGGGTGTACCCCACCCCTCGCACAGTGATTGCTGGACATGGGCACCAGCGACCCCCGTGACCCAAAAATGGAATAAACGGGTAAAGATAATGGATGGATGGAAATTATTTGTTGTAGTAACTCATGATCCTCATTTCATTAAGAGATGTTATAGATGCTGATGCTGTAGACAGGAAGGATCTCTTGTAAAGGTCCATCCCACAGTGGATCCTAAGAAACTGGCAGCAGATGCTGTCCGATCCGTCCACCCAGACTCGGCTGGCCTCTCGGTTCCCCCAGGCTGTAGGACCACCAGAATGCAGAGCAGAACTCCTCCCAGAGTGATGGCCACTCCTCCCAGCAGTCTGCCGAGCTCCTCATCACTGCGGACAGCCAACTGTAGGTGCCGAGGGACGATCCTGTCCTTCTGCTGTCATGAGCCGTGTTTCCTGCTAGTTCCAGGATTTCGGTGGTCAGGCACTCGAGCACAGCTGGCAGGTAGATGAGAATGCATCCACAGAACATCCTTTTCAACTCATCTGAGATTTGGGGCTGTAGTTGAGATATTATTTGAGCTTTTGAGATGTTAATCAGCTGTTGGTTGTAGAAAACTGCCTTGTTGCCATGGTTACGCATCATAACAAATGTCCAAAACTAAAAAAGTTTCAGTAAAAATCCTTCCAGCTGCACAGCATCTGATACCAGAGGAAACAATCATCCAAAAAATGTGATTTACATCCAGAAAAAGAGGAATTAAAGTTTCCAAAAGCAAAATCTCAGAATGAAAGTAACAGAGCTGCTCCAACATGCAGCCACCTGGAGCGGCACAATTCTAGAAGATAGTTTCTTTTTTTGTGCTGAAACGTTTCACCTTCGATCCAGAAGGCTTCATCAGTCAAGGAAACGCACAACAAAACTGATTATTCCCCCAACAGCTTACTCCAAAGTGGAACAAACTTTAAAGTTAAAATTAACTTTTTTCAGCACAAAAAAAAAAGAAACTGTCCAGATGACCTGACTGAAAAATGTTGGATTTTATACCTGGATTATTGAGCATGGACTTTGTTGTTTTCAACCAGTTTGACAAGACTGTCAACAAGGAGGAGTGCAGACAATGGAGGAGGGGCGTGCCAAAGACACCATCTTAGCACCAACATAACTGGTTTGTTCCACTTTCGAGTAAGTTGTTGAGGGAATAATCAGTTTTGTTGTGTGTTTCCTTGACTGATGAAGCCTTCTGGATCGAAGGTGAAACGTTTCAGCAAAAAAAAAGAAACTGTCCAGATGACCTGACTGAAAAATGTTGGATTGTATACCTGGATTACTGAGCATGGACTTATTTGTTGTGATCCTAATTTCTTTTTTTCTGCAAAAACTGAGTAGAGTTGGCTGATGTCTTCTCAGTATTCTAATTTTTTTGAAATCCTGTTATTGTGGGTTTCATGAGCTGGAAGCCCAAATTATATAAAATAAACAAAAAAATACTTGAAATCATTTAAATTGTGGGCCCTGAATCTATCATCTATTGAAGATTAACTTTTTGAATGGAATTATCTCTGTGTATACTGTATATACATACATATATGTGTGTGTGTGTGAGTATATATATATAAATATATATATATATATATATATGTATATATATATATATATCCCTTGTTTATCGCGGGTGTTAGGGACCACGTCCACCCGTGATAAGTGGAAAAACCACGAAGTACGGATGCAGTAGTCCAAGTTCCAATTCAAGTACAGTAATCTTTGTGATGATGCACCCACATGTACCGTTACACAAGTACTATATATATATACATATATGTACACACATGTATATCGATACAGTATACCTACAGTAGAATGACCTGAGGCCCCGTGCATGCTGGATATGGGCCCTAGGTCCTCAGTTTTATAGCCCTGCTGTTTGGTCTGTGCACAGTGTCAGTCACTGTCACTCCTGTCATCACTCACCATCGAGCAGCACTTACCCTTGCTTCAGGCTTATGACATGTCCCAGAGTGTCATAGCCCCCTGCTGCAAAGTGGTCCTTGTAACGGCCCATCTTTATGGTGTCCAGCCATTCATCTACTGAAGAACAGCTGCTGAAGTCAGGGACGGCTCTCTCCATTAGTGGAGGACTGCTTAAACTGCAGCACAAAGAGAGGGACAAATATCAACAGGCAACAAATGACAGAAGAAGATGACCAGGAAGACTAAAATATTAGATGGAGAGGCGCCGAAAACAAGAGAAGACAAAAGTGAGCAAAGGATGTTAGACGGCAGAGAAATGAAGCTTTGAAATGTCCTGAGCACCAAATCAATAGCAGTTAAAATGATAAGAGAGGTGGTGGCCAATGTCGGCACCGGGGAGCTGCTTTGGCTAGATTGATAGGAGATCCCTAACACTCATCTCTGCTTGGCATTTTACCCCCCCCCCCCCCCCCCACCACCACCACACACACACAGATAGATGCACAGCGCCACGCACCACTGACTCTGTAGGACCTGGGAGCTGAACGGAGTGATGTCCACAGGTCAAACTTCAGTTCGAGTGTTCCTCCAACCTGCTTGCAGATTCCCTGCAGATCAATGCCAATATCACAGCAAGGCTGTTACTTAACGCACAGCACATCCATCAGAGAAGCTTAATGGAAAATAAAGAAGACTGCTCGCTTCATCTGCAAGAGAAGTTGGATGGAAACTTTCGTCTGTGACTTCATCCCACTGCAGCCATGTCTGACAGCAAAGGGATGATTGGATTTACCCCGCCTGCCTTCCACCAAGTCAGTTACTTTGTCTCCTTGCAGCCTGTCACCACATATTGTTCAGAAGATCATCTTCTCAGACCCTCACACATCTTTGCTTTGATTTGTAGCTTAATCCACAAATCTGTTAAACCAATATTTGACTAAACGCAGACGCACAGTTTGACCAAATTAAATCAAGAGACGCCTCAACGTGCTCAACTTCTTTGCTGCAAATATGGATCCAGCCCACCTGCAGAGCGTGTCCATGAACTTCAGGTTCTCTGGGCTGCGGATTAGTTTGTCGAGAACGGCGACTATTTGGCAGAAGCGTGGCCTCTCGTTGCGATCTTTCTGCCAGCAGTCCAGCATGAGTGTGTGCAGAGCAGCAGGGCAGCCAATGGGAGCAGGCAGCCGGTAGCCCTCCTCCACAGACTTGATCACCTGTAAAATGTTGAACAAAACAGGATTCCAGTTTCTGAAATGGGAACGAAAAAACTAAAAACCAAAAGCTAAACATAGCCGAAGGTTAGATAAAAATAGCAACAAGTTAGCTGGTAGAGAAATGTAGTAAAAGAAGCAAGAGGCTAGATACCGTAATTGCCGGTCTATAGAGCGCACTTGAATATAAGCTGCACACACTAAATAAAAACAACATCAATTTAAAAAAAAAAATCATTTTGTACAAATATAAACTGCGGAGATTCACGTTGTAACATGAGTGGCAGCACACAGCTACTGAGAGTAATATACAGTTCTTGTTGTAGACCAAGAATCAACCAGATGATGTTGTAGATTATATTAGATAATGGTCAGTCA
>NC_056504.1:4213455-4216165 GCF_014905685.2 Nematolebias whitei
CATCCATCCATCCATCCATCCATCCATCCATCCATCCATCCATCCATCCATCCATCCATCCATCCATCCATCATGTTTACCTGCTTCTTCCTTTTCGGTCATGTGGGTCACTGGTGTTCTGTTCTGTACGGAGGAATGGGCTAAAATTTTTCCAAGCTGGTATGCAAAACTGATCAACAGTTGCCAGAAATGTTTAGCTGCAGTAATTGCTGCACGGGGGGGTGGGGGGGGGGGGGGGGGGTGGGGGGGGGGGTGGGGGGGGGGGGGGTGTTCACATCAGGTACTGAAAGCAAAGGTTCACATACTTTTACCTCTCACAGATGTGTAATATTGGATCATTTTTCTCAATAAATAAATGACCAAGTATAATATTTTTTGTCTCGTTTGTGTAACTGGGTTCTCTTTATCTACGTTTAGGACTTGTGTGAAAATCTGATGATGTTTGAGGTCAGATTTATGCAGAAATATAGGCTTCACAAACTTTTAAGCACACTATAACACACAAAACACTATGTTTCAAAACAATTTAGGACCCTCTGGACCTCCACATGTTGCCCCATGAGATGTGTGGTCGTCTTGTTTTCAGAGTGTGAAAAAGAGCGAGTATCTTGGGGGGGACAGTTTGGGTCCAGAGAGCAGCTGAAACAAGAAAGACTTGTCAGCGTAACTGCTCTGGGACTCCCACCAGGCAGGAGACCTACAGTCTGCTCTGCATATGGGCTGCCACATCCCATAATAGGAGTGAAGAATACTCTTGGTAAAAGTATGTTTGTGATATTCTGTGCTCTGGCCTCAGGTAGAATGACTCATGCAGACTCCCGATCCAACCCCAGCTCTGTGCTGCTGTTTGAAACTGCGACGGGTGGCTGTTTGGCTGACAGGGGTGTCAAACAGCAAAGCAGAGATCAATGGGGCACTGGGATGAACTGTGGAGTTTGTTGACCTAACTGACACCAGAACCCTGTTAGCTTTGGACCACGCTGTGCTGTCTGGTCTGATTTTAAGCTACCTCCTGTGCTGAGCCCTTTACCAGAACAAACTGCTGTTCTGGGACCATTTCCACCGTATCAAGCAGCTTGTGCCAGACAGGAGGCTGGAGCAAACACTTCAGTGATGTTTCCGCTCTTGTAACTTTGCTCCTTAAAGAGATAGTCAAGTAATTTTCTAAGTTGAAGGTTGGTTAAATTCTGTGATGAATCGGCGGCCTGTCCAGGATTTATCACACCTTTTGCCCAAAGACTGCTGAACAGTCGATGCAAATGCCTATAAGGTACAAGTAAAAACACTTTGACTTCACACCGCTTCAAAAACCATCATACTGTCCCCTTAAAGTTACCTGCTTTCCCCGTCTGAATCTCAATGTTCTGGCTGAAGCGTCCACAGCCGGCTGAAGTTCTGGCTCGGACCTGGAAGATGTACTTAGTGCCTGGCTTAAGCCCCGTCACCCGGGCACTGGTGTTGGTGGACTTGAGAGTGGAGTAACTCTGCGCTTCATTATCCTGTTGAAGAAGACAATGTAGAAACTAGCTTTGTGTAGATCTGCATAATGTGCACTTACCAGACAAAATTACAAATGAGGTAAAACACAGCTATATTTTAATATATTTTCTATAAATCCATTGAGAGAACTGCAGAGCATGAACATATATTTTTTAGCTCATCTTTGGATCAGCTGCAATGTTCAACCAATAACATGCCTTATTCTAAAACTGATTTATTCTACAATGGACCATTATAATAAAACAAACAAACAAATAATTAAACAAATAAAGCTCTTTAAAAAGTGATGTCACCACCACTGCTATTGTTCTGATGAGACTTCGAAGGAGACATCACATTTCTCCACTTTCATCTTCTCTCCACTGACTCCCAGTCAGAAATGAAACTGTTCATACAAAACTTATATTACAGATCTGATTCTTCTATTGATTTCAAATAGAGCACTTCACTTTCAGACTGCAGGTTTACTTGTTGTTCCTAGGGTTTCTAAAACAAGAATGGTAGGCATAGCTTCCAGTTACCAGGCTCCTCTTTTGTGGATACAACTTCCAGGTTCTGCATGTGAGGCTGACTCGGTCTCCTTTAAGACAAGGCTGAAGACTTACATTTGTGAAAAATCCTATAGTTAGGGTTGGCTTGGGTTTCCTGAACTATCCCTAAGTTATGCTGCTATAGGCTTAGACTGTTGGGGGACAAACTGAACAACTCTTTTAATTCTGCTGCTGTCTTTATTCTTCATGTTTGTATTTGCAGTAATTGTTATCTTTAAAGTGTCTTTCTTCAGATAGAAATTACACCTGGACCAAAGGATCTACAGTGGCTTTGTGTCTGGGAAGAAAAAATCAGCCTGCAGTCCAGATCTTTCACCTATAGAGAACATTTGGCGCATCATAAAGAGGAAGGTAAGACAAAGAAGGCCCAAGACGATTGAACAGTTAGAGGCCTGTATTAGACATGAATGGGAGAGCATTCCTATTTCTAAACTGGAGA
Source organism: Nematolebias whitei (assembly GCF_014905685.2). NCBI lineage: Eukaryota > Metazoa > Chordata > Actinopteri > Cyprinodontiformes > Rivulidae > Nematolebias > Nematolebias whitei. Next base: position 4,215,946 of record NC_056504.1, read on the forward strand.
AACTGGTCTCCTCTGTCCCCAGACGTCTGTTGAGTGTTGTAAGAAGAAGGGGGGATGCCACGCAGTGGGAAAAATGGACTTGTCCCAACTTTTTTGGGATTTGTTGACGCCATGAAATTTGGAAACAACAGATTTTTCCCTTAAAATGATACATTCTCTCAGTTTAAACTTTTGATCTGTGATTTGTGTTCTATTCTGAATAAAATATTAGATGTTGGCA
>NC_056504.1:4216265-4222477 GCF_014905685.2 Nematolebias whitei
CCCCCACCCGACCCCCGCCAAGTGACTTGATTTTGTCCAAGTTAAGAGAACAGATAGACTGGTTGGGCAAAGCCTCACTGTCAGGAACTGGGTCTTTGATAATGTTCCAGCAGGGGTTTTTTTGTATTTATTGTCCTCCTTCACAAAACTAAGGGAAGAAATTGTAAATCCTCTCCGTCCCTCCGTCCTTGCATGTTGTGAGCATGATAGCTTGAAAAAAGTGGGGTACCATCTTCCATTGTTGGTGTGTGGCTGCATCTAGGTGGAACAAAGGTTCATTTAAAAAGTGGGTTGCCACGTCAAAATCCAAAATGGTTGCCACCATATATGTATATATGTTAACGTTGTGAGTTAAATAACTTGAAAAATAAGCAACTTGTTGACTTCCAGTTTGGTGTATGGCAGCATCTAGGCGTAAGAAAGGTCACTATCAAAAATCGGTGGATTAGAAAGTAGTGGTATTCTCATGAGACTTCAATCTGCTGCCCTTCTGCTCTCCCATGCACACTGTGACTGTGTTTGGTGAGTGTGAACAGAACGCTAACGTGTTTGTGTTTGTCTGCAGCTCCTCTTCATTACAACACCATGACAATCATCTGGATCTGCATGGCACTGGTGTCTGGCCTCATTGCCTTTCTGGCCATCTTCATCTGCAGGAAACGGCAAGGCTACACTTTACCACACTACCCCTCGCTGCTGTGTGTGGAACACTTTCTTATGTTAATTTACCATTTGTGCAACGTGTGTGACCAAAGTTCTTGGGTGCACTATATTTCTCGGTTTTGTACCGCAAGTAGCAATGAATACTTTAGAATTAGAACAAAATGAAACGTTTTCACACCCCTTGTGCTTTTCTATTGTTGTCATGTTCACCACAAACTTTAAATTAAAGTTTACTGGGGAATATGTGATAGAGCAATACAGAAGTACATACTTGAAAAGTGGAAAGAAGACTATAGAAGTATTTATTTCCCCCCCAACAAAACATCTGAAAAGTCTAGCATATTTATATTCAGGCACCTTTACTCTGATGCCCCAAAATAAAACCAAAGTCTCCAACAGGTTGCCTTTACAAGTCACCTTATTAGTAAATCGAGTCCACCTGTGTGTTATTCTCAGTATAAATACTGCTGTTCTGTGAAGGCCTCAGGGGTTAGTCACAGGACAATAGTGGTCAAACAGCATCATGAAGACCAAGGAACACACCAGACAGATCAGGGATAACATTCTTGAGAAGTTTAATGTAGGGTTAGATTAAAATAATAATCCCAAGCTTAATTAATTATTTTCTTGAACCTTTATTTAACTAGGCAAATCCCACTGAGATCACAGATCTCTTGAAAGGAAGGCCTGGACCTGAAGGCAGACTAACATGCGTGCTTTTGTACTGTGGGAGAAAACCAGAGCAGACACTTTTTTTTGGCTTCTCCCCTCTTCAGGGGTCGCCACAGCGAACTAAGTCGCATAAAGACTTGGTAATTGTTTTTACGCCGGATGTCCTTCCTGACACAATCGCAGACCACTGATGTACCACGGCCTCTGTGTGGAGCAGAGAGCTGCTATCTAGGGTGCCCGGGGGAGCAGATGGTGGGGGTTAAGAGCCTTGCTCAAGGGCCCAGAATGAGGCAAATGAGGGTAGAGGCAGGAGTGGGTGTTTCACCTTTTCCACCCACATTTCAATGTTGTCCGTACCGGGTGTTGAACCGGTGAACTTCTGATCACAGGCTCACCTTCTCTAACCTCTGCGCCACCACTCCCAAGAACTCCCAACACAAGAACATGTTAACTCCACACAGAAAGATCCATGTCTAAACTGGGTAATGAATCCAGGACCTTCTAGCTGTGAGGCAACAGTGCTAACCACTAAGCTGTCAGGCTGCCCTTTCACCATCTCATGGAGAGTTATTTAATCAGTCATCTGAGAACAGAAAGAGAATGTCCTAACAACAAACCTACTAATGTCCCTTTTCCATTAGTAACGGTACAGCGTGGTTCGACTTGAATCGACACAGCTCCAAGGCTTTTCCATTAGTAACAGTTCATAGAACCGGTCACTTTATTCAGTACCCTTGTCCCTGGGGTTCCAAGCGTGCCGAACCGGTACCAAAACGTGATGTCAGAATATTGTCGGTCACTGATTGGTCAAGGGGTGGAGCCATTAGGGCTTTGAAAAATTTTCACAACACAGATCTGCCATTTGCAATTTCTCAGAACCCAGAGCAGCGGCTGGATCTATTTTAAAGATTTTAAAAACAATAATGACAACACCGTGGTCTAATGCTGAAGTGCAGGCATTTTTTGTGCTTGGTGTCCAACGACAAAATTCAGAGCGAGCTAGATGGGGCTCCGCCGGTCACTGCAGAAGATCCTCTGTGCTACCGAACCGGGGCTCGGGCCCCGGCCTTGCGTGCTCTGTGGGCTCCACTGGTCACTGTGGAGGATCATAAGAGCTGCCAACTCCCAGAAGGCCGGGGTCCAGGCCCCAGCCTCTCGTGCTCATGAAGGCCAAACCCCAATCCCCGGCAGACGGGTGGACTGGGACGGGTCTGGGACGGACGGTGGAAACAATTTTTTAAAACATTTTATGTATAAAAAAATATTGTTGGGTTTTTTTTTATCAGTGAAGATTAAAAATAAATAAACGATGCCAGCTTTATCATGAAACCCTGTTGTCACTTTAATGACTTTATTAAATAATCTGTTAAAGTCATACTAAGACACAAAATTATTGGATCTCTCTGGAATATTTCCCTCAGACATGTTTAAAGAAGAGATACAGCCTTTAGTTCAACTTTATTCTAACCCACAGATGTACAAATAACAAAACAAGAATTAAACTTTAAAGCAAAGCTAAAATAAAAAATATATATATCTGTATACAAGATGCAAATCCACATATCTAAACTGAACAATAAAAGTACACAATGAGAGCAAATACATCAAATGATGAAGAAAATATATAACATTTTAAATATATATGCTTTTGTACAATCTGGTTCATCACTGGTGAACTAAAGTTCATAAAAATTGATGAGCAGGACTTTTATATATATATATATATATATATATATATATATATATATATATGGAGAGAGAGAGATTAATTTGATCATTTTAATAATCTGTATTCTTTTTATTTTCCAGTAACTGTAAATTCTCACCCTGTACTGAAACCTGTTTCAGGGTCTTACCACCAGCGTTACTGCCATCAGCTGTTAATTTGAACCTGCCCACTAGAACCATTACTGAAAGTATAATGGAAACGCAACGTGTACTATACCGAGCCGAGTCGAATCATGCTGCACTGGTACTAAAGGTAATGGAAAAGGGTCTTAAGTAAAGACAGCAGCAGAGTGAAAAGTGTGGTCAGTTTGTCCTCCGGCAGTCTAAGCCTATAGCAGCAGAACTAAGGGACAGCTCAGGAAAAGTTGAAGATGTCCACAGCTCAGAAGGGAGAATCTGTCTAAGACAACTGTCATACACTCCACAGATCTGGCCTTTAGGAGGGTGGTTAACAAGAAACTGTTTAAACAAAAAACAGAAAATCTCCTATTTGTTGTTTATCCCAAGTGATGTAGCAAACTTGTGGAAAATGCATTTTGCTCTGGTGGGACCAACACCTCTGTTTTTTATCTAATTACCGTACACGTTGCTGCGTGGCACTGCACTTTTTTGTTCTGAACCTACCATTCCTGTTATGTTTCAGTAAAACTGCAGGGAACTTTTTGTGTTTGACAAACTCAGACACCTTTTTTCAGCCACCAGTCTGCTAACGTTCTTCCACTCAGTCAGCACTCTTCACAGTGTGGGCCTTTCTCTTTCAAATATTGTGCCCAAATTTGTGTAAATCTGTTGGTGGGCTTCTCCTTTGCTGAGATAATTCATCCACCTCACAGGTGTGGTACATCAAGATGCTGATTAGACAGCATAATCATTTCACAGCTGTGCCTTGGGCTGACCATAATAAAAGGCCACTCTAAAAAGAGCAGAATGACACAGATGTCAGAAGTTTTGAGGAAGTGTGAAAATTGGCCTGCTGACTGCAGGAATGTCCACCAGAGCTGGCGCCCATGAACTGAATGTATCCACGTGAAGGAGATGTGTTGCACTGCATGAGGTAAATAGTCACACCAGATACTGACTGGTTTTCTGACCCCTTCCCCTCTCACCAACACATTAAAAGTGAATTGCACATTTTAGAGTGGCCTTTTATTGTGGCCATCCTAAGACTTCAAACACAGACCACCTCGCCTCCAAAGCTACCATAAGACCATTTAGTCCATGTATTCTTACCACTGGAGACCGAGAACTGGCTAAACATCTGACACAGAGCAAGGAAAGAAGAAACCTGGAGAAAACCTGAAGCCAGGCTCCGCTCACAATAGCTAAAGCTAGCACACTCTGAGCGCGCTAATAAAACCGAGACGTGTTGAAAGACTAAATGAGCCTCAAGCATCACGCAAATGTAGAAAATAACTGTATAGAGTGCTTATGTACTCATGCATCGATCTGTATGAAAGACAGATAAGTCCAGACAATTTACATTCAGCGAGCATTATTACTTCAGCTATCAGCAGGGAAAACAGGAAGTGACAAAATACAGCTTACCATGAACATCTGCATGTCAGCCTCCTGACAGCCAGATGTTTTCAGACTGTCAGGCCTCAGACTGACAACGTCTTTTGGATTAAAGACGAAATGGTTCAACAAGTTTTTTGAATCCGTCCAGAGGACCCGACTCAACTTGTCCAGATGTTCTGACTGAGCAGCATCAGGATCATTCCAGAGTGTTGTTAACAAATACAGGATCTTTACTGTGGAGCATGTGGTCGTGCCAGGATTTATGTTGGTACTGCCATAAAATAAAAAACACTTTCCCTTTTTTAAATGATTAAATTGTTCATATTGTTAATGTAATATAGATCAAATGCAAGTCATTGTTTTTGTGTATATTCCACATCATGCACAAACATCTTCAGATTTAGGGCTGCAACATTTTTATTTATATTGTGTTGGATTATCAAATAAAATCCTAGAAAATATGTGGAAGCTTTTGGTTGTAACATGACCGAGGTGAACAAGTTTTAAGATTATAAATCCTTTTTCATGGAACAGTAAAATGAAAAATAAAATCTGAACAAAAAACTAATGAAAAATCTCTTTAGCTTTGAAATGCTTGTTATCGTGCGTCACTGATTCATCTGTGGTTTCGTTGGTATTATGATGATGTGTGGAGCTTTTACAGCTTACACACCTCCTTGTCCCCTCTTCTTTAGCTAACTGCACAACTCATAATTCCCACCTCACAGTGGATTTAATATGTGGATTCATGTCCAGATGCTTGCAAGCCAGATGTTCCTATTTATCCCATCAGCAGCGCACTCTCTTTCTCCCTCCCTCTTTTTCCATGTCTTCTATTTACAGCTTTGTAGTTCTGCGGCTACTCATTAATTTCACTGCCTTTAATTAAGTCTCACTCGTGTGTTTAACACCTTTTTGAGATCTATGCTGTTTAAGGAGAGGACTTTATTACAACATGGAGAACATGAAAAGGTTATTCAGACAAGACAGTGTTGCCAAATTTAGTAGCTCGCATGCTACAAATATTGGGGTTACCTCATTTACTGATAAATACAATAGTCCCTCGCTACTTCACGTTGCGTTTATCTCACACTCGCTCTATCGCGGATTTCCAAAACAAGATTGGACATGACACACAATTGGCTGATTCATGGATGAGCTGCACGATCAACATGGAGTTTTTATTTAAAATAAATTATTTTAAATTATTTAGCACCTGCTGGACCTTTGCGCAGCCCTTACTGCAGGATGAATGTCCTGTTGCAGCTGATCAGCTGTTCTCTGTGCATGATCAGCTATTCAACGTGTTCATACTGCAGAAGTGGGCGTGGTCAAGCGAGCTTGCAGGTGGCAAAGGACAGAGGAGGCTGGGAGCTGAAATCATGACTTTCTGTGCTCTTTTAGAGCGTTTAAAGTTTTAGAAATATTGTTTGGAATATTGCAAGAATGTTGGAAGGGTTTAAAATGCTCATACACACACACACATATATATGTGTATATATATATACACATATATATAAATGTGTATATATATATATATATATATATATATATGTATGTATGTATATACACACACATACATACATATATATATGTATATATATATATGTATGTATGTGTATATATATATA
>NC_056504.1:4222577-4223543 GCF_014905685.2 Nematolebias whitei
AGACCAAGACCGAGGGAGGGCGAGACCAAGTCGAGACCAAGACCGAGTGAGGGCGAGACAAAGTCGAGACCAAGACCGAGAGCAGGCAAGACCAAGACCGAGAGCGGGCGAGATCAAGTTGAGACCAAGACCGAGGGAGGGCGAGACCAAGTCGAGACCAAGACCGAGAGCAGGCGAGATCAAGTCGAGACCAAGATTTTAGGGTCCGAGACCAAGTCGAGACCAAGACCGAGGGTGGACAAGACCAAGTCGAGACCAAGATTTTAGGGTCCGAGACCAAGATAGAAATAGTATCAAATGAATACTGTTCAATTTTATCAATTCATGGAAATGAGGTCAGTTTGTCTTCTAGTAGTCTAAGCTTAAGAAAACATAACAAGTCAACCCTAATTATAGGATTTATCAAAAAGGAAAGTCTTAATCCCAGTCTTAAACTGGACAATGTGTCAGCCTCATGGACAGAAACTGGAAGTTGGTTCCACAAGAGAGGAGCCTGAGAACTGAAAGATCTGCCTCCCATTCTGCTTTTGGAACCTCTGGGAGCAACGAGTAAGCCTGCAGTCTGAGAGTGAAGTGATCTGTTAGGGAAATATGGAACAATAAGATCTCGAATATAAGATGGAGCTAGGTTGTTGAGAGCTTTGTAAGTTAGAATTAATATTTTGAATTAAATTCTGGACTTGACAGGGAGGCAATCGAGAGAAGCTAAACTGGGCTACCATAAGACACAACATCAGTTGACGGCTACCGTATTTTCCAGACTATTGAGCGCACCTGAATATAAGCTGCACCCACTAAATTTAAAAAGAAAATAAATTTGACATTTATAGGCCACACTTATCTACAAGTATAAGCTGTGGGTTTCCATGTTGCAACATGAGATATTTACACAGAAAGATTAAAGATTTTTAAAAACTGTTATATATATATATATATATATATATATATATATATATATATATATAT
>NC_056504.1:4223553-4237793 GCF_014905685.2 Nematolebias whitei
TATATATATATATATATATATATATATATATATATATATATATATATGTACCGTAACATACACAAATATGTACAGTAATCGTTTTTTCCTGCATAGTGCAGGTAACACGGCAGGTTAATAAAATACAGTAGACTACCACAAAGTCATTGATCACTGAGCTTGTGCTGTCCTACATCAAGCAGCTGCCTTTCAAAACCCGTTAGTGACCGTAGGATTTGTTTACCCTGCTCTGCTCTCAGGATCCACTGCAGACTGGAGCAAAAGTTGCTCTTCGCATGCGACCAGTTTTGCTAAACAATTTCTCACCACTAATCATCCAAACCTCCTGCTGAGCTCTGAGTGTCACTTTAAATGCACGATTCACACTCATGTCGAGTGGCTGCAAATACTCTGTTGTGCCCCCAGGGAGCGGCCAGGAGAGAACAGAAGAACTTCGTTTACCACCCTCCCCAGTGGACCAATGGTCGGTTTCAATGAAACCAAGTTTCATTGGTCCACTGTGACCTGTTTGGTAATTCATTGGTCAGATTTTTTTTAAACCTTTATTCATACAGGTTGTCTCACTGAGTCACGAGGACCCACCCCTCAAGAGATGTGAATTGGACAGCTATATGAGCGTCCAGGTGTGACGAGGATAAATGTTTTGACGGCACGATGCTCGATAGCCCATAAAAAAAATCCAAAAATTAGCTGCAGCATTGTATAAACTGGGGGTTCAAAGCCTGAGAGAAAAGTAGCTGCTTATGATCTGGAAATTACAGTAATCCTTTAATGTTCTGAAGTGAAAACAAAGATTAGGAACTGTTAAAAAAATCTCCTGTGCATTGTGCTCATCGACAGAGACAAGAATCAACCCAGTTTACACCAGCAGTAACCTTTTTGCAACTTTTAGGCTTTTTCAAACATGAAAAATGCAACAATAAAGTTTTATAAGTTCTTCCTCTCATCATGCAGACGGACTCCCAACAGCGTCACTGTGATGATTTAGTGTTTGCCATTCAATCTCGTACTGCGGGAACAGGTCATGTTAGCATGCTCATTATATTGTGACATGGAGCGTATCGTCTGACGTGTTGAATCAGACACAACAACAAGGTTACCTTTCTAACAACTCATGCAGAAACATCTAATGCAACTTGTAAAATGAAAAGAAACCAGATCAACGTTTCTTTGAACGTTGTCCCTGTTTTCTAACACAGTGGTTCCTAAACTATTCAACTTCTGGCCCCCAGAACAATAATGAGCATTAAAAAGAAAATCACAAGGTTTAATTCAAAACAAATAAATAAAACTGAAAAAGTTACACAAAGATTTAAACAAATCTTTTATAAATCCAAGAATATATATTCATTAATCCCGTTAAATTACACTGAACAAAATGAAATGTTTTTATACATCACAAAATAAAATAAAAATCACTTCTCTACAAAACCTATCAGGGACTGTTCTGTTTACAGAGCCCATCCATCCATCCATCCATCCATCCATCCATCCATCCATCCATCCATCCATTATCTTTCGCTTATTCCAAAGTCGGGTTGTGGGGGCAGCAGCTTGAGCAGGGAAGCCCAGACATCTCTCTCCACAGCCTCTTCCAGCTCTTCTGGGAGGACTCCAAGGTGTCCTCATGCCAACCGAGAGACATAGTCTCTCAAGCATGTCCTGGGTCTTCCCCGGGATCTCCTCCCAGTCGGACATGCCCAAAACACCTCCCTAGGGAGGCATCCTTACCAGATGTCCAGACCACCTCAATTGGCTCCTTTCGATGTGGAAGAGCAGCGGTTCTACTTCGAGTCTCTCCCAGACAACTGAACTTCTCACGCTATCTCTAAGGGAGAGTCCAGATACCCTGCGGAGGAAACTCATTTCAACTGCCTGTATCCGCGATCTCACCCTCGACCTGAAGAGAGCAATCCACCCTTTTCTGACCGAGGACCATGGCCTCAGATTTGAAGGTGCCGATTCTCCTCCCAGCCGCTTCACACTCAGCTGCGAATCGCTCCAGTGAGAGCTGGAGATCATGGTATGATGGACCATGGACAGGACCACATCATCTGCAAAGAGCTGAGATGGAATCCTGAGGCCACCGAACCTGAATCCCTCCACCCCCTGGCTGCACCGAGAAATTCATTCCATAAAAGTTATGAACAGAATCGGTGACTACGGGCAGGGCGGGTGTATCATTTCAATCATCTGAAAAAGATGAAGCAGTGGGGAACCACTTCGCCCCTCCCAGTATGATGTGGCTACATTAATAGGTACCGATCAAACAAAAGCTTTTAATAGGAAATGCATTACAATGTATTACACCTTCCACACCATGTAGGTTATTTTGTTAACATTTTAAAATACTCTGTGATCAGAAAGATAGTAAAATAAAGCTCACTATACAAGTTTGGGAAATGTTTTACTTTAACAAGATAAAAAAAAGAAGGCTAAAAGTTTCATTTTGACTAAATGCAACTTACACAAAGCTTTGTCTGATAGTACATGTTCTGTTTTATTGAACAAAAAGAACTGATTCTGCTGTATTTGGGGGTGTTTATGGCTAAGAACACTCACCAGTGTGTTAGCTGTGTTGCATCTGCCTTATCATTCTGAAGAAACATAAATTAGACTGTGAGGAACACAAACATGAGCCCAGAGCTGTCTGCAGCCGCTCTGCTGTGTAGATGGGAGGTTTACCTCAGCTGCATTTACCACTGCAGAAGCCTGTTACTGCTTGGAAAGAGAATATATTTATCAGAGTCCCTTCCATTATTAATAAGCACGGAGTTAAAAGTGAATATGTATCAGAGGATCTGAATAATGTTAAAGCAGGGTCTGGATTCTGATTGTCTCACAGGGAGTATCAACAGTGCAACGCCTTTTTAGCCCAAATCTAATAAGAAGGAAGCACTGCTTTCATCTCCCCTGCTCCTCATGTTCTGCTGCTATGAGACCTGTAATTATGCAGAAGTTTGGTGGGGGCTTCTAAAATGAATGTGTAGCAGAAGAGATTGTCTTAAGTAGGTTGAAGATTTTAAAGCACAGCCTACTATAAAAATGTGATGTTTATCATGAATTGCTTACTCAAGTACATTTTTTCCTGCAAGTTCTCTCTTAATTGTTTCTTCTCCCTCTCTGCAGCATGTGAGGTGGGTTTCTATAAGCCGGCGGCAGGTGATGGCGTGTGTGGGAAGTGTCCTCAGCACAGTCACTCAGAGACCAGAGCTGCCGTCTCTTGCCCCTGTGACTCCAACTACTATCGAGCAGCAGATGACCCACCTGCAGCTGTTTGTTCTCGTAAGCCAAAGCACACTGTACAGCCAAAACATTAAAACCATCTCTACAGGAGGGGTGGGGATCTTTAGGCACCTCACTATTTGATTATGATTAAGAGGTCTGAGATGTAAATTAAAAAGTGGCATCAATATTGTTTTTTTTTTTTGTTGTTTTTTTGTTTTGCTTTGTTTTGAATGTCCAGAGGACCAGATTGAACTTTTTTGGATTTTTCTACCTGGATTATTGAGCATGCATCAGGCTACCACTGGATTGTTTACTGCTAACTCCTCTGGGACAAGGTGGAAATGTATGGAGCTGCCCAGTGGTTCACTCGTGGGGGGTGGGGTGTCACAGCAGAAGTTACATTTGAAGTAGCAAGAATCTGTGCCTTCCTGAGAGCAGTGTGTCATCATTATGATTTAACATTAGGATTATTGACAAATTATTATTTTCAAGATCGTCAACTTTTGAGTAATCCTTCAAACATGTAAACTTCTAAACATCACCTAATGTAAACTGCAGTTGTATAGACAAGTGTAAACAATATTTTACAACCTAATTATAATCAAAACAAGTATCATACTTGTCGCAGTGCACGTCACACTGCCGTGTAAGTCTCATCTGTTCAAATATGTCTAATAAAGTGAAAACAAAAACATAAATACGTCGCTTCGCCATATAAGTCACATCTACTATGCTTCACTTCTGACAACCCGGAAATGTGGGCCGGTGTTGTGTCAAAAATCGAATGGCTGCCAAATGGCGACCACGGGAGTGTGCACTGGGGATTTTAACAAGAATTTAACAAGATGAACACATAAAAACAATTATTTGTTTGCTCAAAATTATAGTAAAAGTGTGTCTCAGTTTAACTTTTCATAAATGTACTTTGACGGTTAAATGAGCTGCATTTCGCCTGGGTGGCACAGCAAAATGCAGCTGATTTGTTGTTTGCTCCAGGAGTTCCAGAGCGAGACGAAGGTGGAGTGGCATGGCAAGTCAAGTGTCTCTTTAATATCCACTTTTACCTATTAATGAGGCACTTGGTTTGCCATATTTGTCAAGGGCCCTCTAGTGGCTGAAAATGGTAGTGTTCAATATTTTCCATGTCAGAATGAATGAAATCGTCAGATCTCAGCCAAAAATTTGGTTATAAATATGGGAGGAAATAAAAACATGAATATGTTGCTTCGTTGTATAAGTTGCAGGCATGCTAAATTTAGTAAAAAACTGCGACTTATACCTTATACAGCGAAAAATATGGTAGACTTCCTAACTGGATGAGTGTTTAGGAGAACTCAGTCTCGTGAGACTGATGTTGATGAATATTACGGCCTGAATTTACTATTTAGTCTCTAAACCCTTCTGTCACTTCTGCTGCTGTGTTTGTTTCTGCATTCCTTAACATGACTTTAACAACATTTTTTTAGATTTTGCATTGATTTACAATCACTTATTTCTGTCGTACAATGCAACAAAACATAGATTATAACCACCAAGAACACCTTAAATCAGTGCAAAGCCGTGTACTGCATGAATAAATCAGAAGCTTCATCTTTCTGTCTGCAGGCCCTCCATCTGCTCCTGTAAACGTCATCTCCTCTGTCAATGGGACCTCTGTGGTTTTAGAATGGGACCGCCCTCTAGACACAGGGGGGCGCAGTGACCTGCAGTACGGTGTGTTGTGTCAGAAATGTTCTGTGGAGGGGCCCTGTGAGGACTGCACAGCTTCTCCCGGAGGCAGCGGTGGAGGGAAGGTTGGTGGAGGGGTGAGCCTTGGCGTGGGGGGAGGAGGGATTGTGGAACGTTCGGGCAGTGCTGTGGTGAGGTTCATTCCTCGTCACACGGGTCTGATGGAGCCTCGGGTGACGGTGCTGAATCTGGTGGCGCACACCAACTACTCCTTCTGCATCCTGGCAACAAATGCAGTGACTCACCTGAGTAATGAAGCCTCGCCGTGCGCCATTGTGAACATCACAACAAACCAGGCAGGTAGGGTTCACACAACGTGTATGCTGAATGTTGACTGATATTTGAAAACTTCATGTACATTATGAATGATTTGGGAGGGGTCACATACGGTGCTGTGGAAAAGTATTTGTCCCTTACAGACTTTTTGTTTTACTGTTTTTGTGATGCCTACCTATACGTTTCAGATCATCAAACATATGTTATTATCAGACAGTGCAAAATGCATATTGAAGTTTTAAATTATTCACCCATCCATCTATCCATCAATCATCATCTTTACCCACTTTTTCCTTTTCTGGTCATGGGGGTCACTGGTGCTCATGTCCAGCAATCACTGTGCGAGAAATGGGGGACACCCTGGACAGGTCTCCAGTCCATCACAGGGACACATAGAGACAAATGAGACAAACAACCATTCAGAGTCAGAGATTCTTTATTGTCGTTCGCACCACATGTGGTACATGTGGTGGAATGAAATTATGTACACAGGGTCCCAGTTACATCCAACAATAAAATGTAAAAGAAAAACAATAATAACATCTAAGATATGAACCAAGAAAAACACCAACTAAAAATACACTAAACACTAATAGCGTAAAAACATTATGTCGAACAGCAGCACGAACATGAGTCTCTGTGAGCAGATGTGCACGCATGAACATATCAACATGAAACAGATCAGCAGCAACACTGAAACAGATCAGCAGCAACATGATGTGATTTTTCACAGAGATTATTCTGGTTAGATATTTATGAGTCTAACAGCCTCAGGGTAGAAGCTGTTCCTCAGTCTAGTGGTTCTACACTTAATGCTCCTCAACCTCCTTCCTGAGGAGAGCGAGGCAAAAAGTGTGTGTGCTGGGTGAGTGTGGTCCTTCATGATGCAGGTGGCCCTCTTCCTACATCTGGAGGTGTAGATGTCTGTGATGGTGGGGAGACTGACTCCAACATCTTCTGTGCAGCCTTCACCACTCTCTGCAAAGCTTTTCTTTCTGCAGCTGTGCAGCCTCCATGCCACACGTTGATGCTGGAGCACAGGATGCTCTCCACTGCACACCTGTAGAAGGAGGTGAGGACTGAGCTTCCAGACCAGCTCGCCTCAGCCGTCTGAGGAAGTAGAGTCTCTGATGAGCTTTCTTCATCAGGCTGGTGGTGTTGTTGCTCCAGCTGAGGTTGTTGTTCAGGTGCACACCCAAGTACTTGTAGCTGGAGACCACTTCCACCGCAGATCCTCTTATGTTCAGGGGGGTATAGGTATGTTTGTTCCTTCTGAAGTCCACAATCATCTCAAAGTGCATCAATTTGTCTGAAATTTTTTAAAAAAATCTATCCTTATTTAAACTGTAAACATTTTTTGACCATTTGATACTGAAATATCATATTGAATACAATCAATAAATAATAATAAATTCAAATTGATCAACAACATTTTGTCAGGAGTGTTATATACAACACTTTGACCTACAAAACAAAAATGAATAAAATAATTTGTGCTGGTTTTTTTTTGTTTTTTTTATCAAAATGAGGAAGTCAGGATTAATGGCTACAATGAGCATGTTTTGTAGTGCACAGCTTTTTGAAGCGCAGTTTGAAACATGATCCTGCAGCTCTCAGCTCCTGCTCAATGTTTAGCTGGACCTGGACTTGGGCTTCAGTGCTGCAACAGCATCTCTGCTGCGCAAGAGCGAGTGGGCTGGCTGGCTGAGGTGGGGGGTGGGCAGTCCAGGGGAACGCGCTCACAAGAGAAGAACCTGACAAGTTGTTTAATGACATAAAATATATTTTATTAGCAAAGAATGGAGTCCTTGTAGCAGACACAAATGTATATATTTCCCGTCAGAATGTGCTCCTATTGTGAAAGGGACAGAATATAAACGGAGCAGATCTTTTCTGAGTGTGATGTTGGAAGACGTAGAGAATAAATCGAGACTCAAAATATATTTCGTCTCTTTCTAACGACTTCCTCATTGGTGACCCCGAACATCTGAACAGGTTTTCGAATGAGAACTCACCAGATGCTGTAGCTGCTTCTCCATCAGCCGTGTTTTCGGACCGGGTTTTTTGCTGGGCAGATGTCGGTCCAACCGCCATGGTTTCGTCTCCTGCCGCCACTTCATCTGCTGTGTTTGCGGCCATTGTTAAGCTTCCAGAGTTCTGGCAACACGATCTGGAACCACGGTTCCAGCATGTGGAAGCCCAGTTTCATCTCCATGGGATAACTGCAGACAAGACCAAATACTTTCATGTCAATGCTGCTTTGGATTCTGGTTCCACCCGCTGTCTGATGGGTCTGCTGCAGCACCCACCAAGCACTAACAAATACAGTGCACTCAAGGAGAATCTGCTGCAGCTTTACCAACTGTCAGACGTGGAGCGGGCTAACAGTTTGTTGTCCCTGAATGGCTTGGGGTATCGCAAGCCCTCCGAGCTGATGGAGAACATGCTGGCGTTACTTGGCTCACGGGATGCTTCCTTCTTTTTTATGCACCTGTTTCTTCGCCAGCTTCTTCCACCTGTTCGCACCGCGCTGGCTAGCTCCCTGCTGATCCGGACAAAGGATTATCACTCCCTGGCTGAAGAAGCGGACCGACTTTTGTTAGCTTCCAGGCACTACACTGTGCAGACACTTTTACCAGGTGTGACTCAAAGGGGGGCGGAGGCTTTTGATGCCGTGGTTGCGGTGATGGAGCGGCGGAAGAATGACCTGCTTTGCTTCTACCACCGCTGATTTGGAGTAAAAGCGAAGCGCTACATTCCTCCATGTTCATTCCATGTATCAGGGAAACAAGAGGGCGACCCGGGAGAACTCTCAATGCACCCTGCTCTTCTCCCTAAATCCACGAGATGCTCTGCCACTGGGGGTGAACATGTTTGCACATAAACCATGGCCAAAGACGCTGATTCATGCCTTCCCTCTAATTCCCCTGATAACAGCACTGTTGGAGAGGGTAAGACAGGAGAATCTGAAAATAATTCTGATTGCCCCAGAGCACATGAACGCCTCGTAGGTTCCGGTCCTGCAACAGCTGATGGGTCAACCATGGAAGTTGCCGTGGAAGGAGGATGCATGGGAGGAGCAATCAGGAGCCCTCTTAGAATAGGTCAGCCCCTTTGGGTCTGGCCACTGAATGAGAACGCTTAGAAAAATTGGGGTTTTCCAAAGACGTAATATGTTCCATCCAGGCGGCATGTGCAAAATCCACTACGGCTGTTTATGTTTCTAAATGGGCTGCTTTTCAGCGATGGTGCCTAGACAAGGAGGTGGACCCGACTTCATGTTCTCTGGGCTGCATTTTATCCTACCTGCAGCTGCTGTTGGACAGAAAGTTAGCTTTCAGCACAATTAAAACGTATGCTGCAGCAATCTCCTCCTGTCATGAAGGTTTCAACGACAGAACAGTTTTCAATCACCCTTTAGAAAAACTGTTTCTGAAAGGTGCGTGCCGGCTCAGGCCAGTGACGCGCACCCTGGCACTACAGTGGGATTTAGTCTTCGTTCTCAGTGCACTAACTAAAAATCCATTTGAGCCCCTGGACCAGATACCTTTGAAGTATCTGTCGCTCAAAACAGCCTTGTTATTAGCTCTGACATCAGCTAAAAGAGTGAGCGACTTGTCAGGTTTGTCCGTCGCTCCTTCTTGTCTTCGAATTCAAGGAGACGGGAGCTCAGCAGAACTCCGACCAAACCCTGCTTTTATACCCAAAAGCATAACAAGTTTGTTCAGGTCCAGAGTCGTTACGCTGGATGGGTTCTGTCCCCCTCCTCATAAAACTACAGAGGAGAAACAATTTCACCTGCTGTGTCCAGTACGCTCGCTCAGGTGTTATGTGACACGCACAGCCACGATGCGTAAATCCAATCAGTTATTTGTACATTTCAGAGAACGATCACAGGGTCAGCCTTTATCTTCCCAGCGTCTGTCACATTGGTTATGTGAAGCTATTTCACAAGCTTATAGTTCTTCTGGTCTTCAACCGCCTGAAGGACTCAGGGCTCATTCCACCAGAGGGACTTCTACCTCCACAGCTCTGCACAGAGGGGTGTCTGTGCAGGACATCTGCTCTGCAGCTTCATGGTCATCACCGACCCCTTTCATCCGTTTTTATTTACAACGTGTCTCCAGCTCTTCACTGACGCATTCGATTCTCAGAGTTATGTCAGAGTGATTGTTCACAATCACACAACAAAAAAAAAATGAAATAAAATAAAAACAACAAACAATAAAACAACACAGCCCTGCTCTGTCATTATTAGTGGGTGTTTTCTACAATTACTCGTTCAAACAGGAAAATTCCTTCTTCCCCATTGGAAATTTTTCCTTTTCTTATTCCTCTATTGTCTGATATGAATAAACATTCCTTCAGTTAAGATCAGGCACAAAGGCTGCACGCCTGTAATCCAGTATGCACCAGGTACATGGATCAATGGTGAGTAATTATGCTTGAATAAAGACAGAGGTTTAGGTGGATATCAGGGTGTTTTTATGGTTCTCGGACAGACCCAGTGAGGCATGGACCACATTCTGCTCCACCCTTTAAACCCAGTAGCGACAGCTTTTAAAGGGCGTAGCTTACACGAAATGGAACGTTGATTACGTATTGTAACCCCAGATTCTGAGTGTAAGCGTAGCCCTTTAAAAACGGGGCCTCACTGGCTCTCAAAAGACTGAAGAAAAAGAGTAAGCCTTTGGGAGTCGAGCTCCGGTCCAGATGCAATTTATAACGGACCGGTGGGGCCCACTCAGCAGGTGGGCGTGGATTAGAAGTTTTCAGTTTTCAGTGTTCAGCGCGCTGTGCACGGGTAAACCCAATAGCGACAGCTTTTAAAGGGCTACGTTTACACTCAGAATCTGGGGTTACAATACGTAACCAACGTTCTATCTAAGCAGTATTTCTGCATAAAACAAACAATGAACAAAGCAATTCCTTTGAAATGTCAATAAGATGTTTAATTTTGAATAAAACTTAGAATGCAGTTAAAACAATACTGACCATGTTGGAACAGAAAAAAAAACTTGTTTCTGTTTTGTTTTGTTTGTTTGTTGCTCTAAATAAAAAAAAAATGCAAATGACTCTAAACAGTCAACATCTACACCAGACCCTCGGGTGTTGAAAACAATCATATGAATTATTAATACAGTCATTGTAACAGTTTTATGAAACAAATCCTATTTTCCAGCTGGTGAGGAGTTTTGATTGGAGAAATGCTTCAAAAATAACATTTTGTTTGGTTCTGTGAGGGTGTTGGTGTTAAAATCCCGTTCATTCCGAACAGTCTGCTCTCACTAAATCAGCATTTAAAAGCCTTTAAATTTGTAACAGCTGCTCTAGTGACAACATATTTTTTTTGGACAGTTTCATCTCAAACTTAAAAACACGATTTTCTCTTTGTTCTACAGCTCCCTCCGAGGTGTTAGCCATCCGCCAGGAGAACACGAGTCAGAACAGTGTGATTCTGCTGTGGCACGAACCCAACCAGCCCAACGGAGTCATCCTGGAATACGATGTTAAATACTACGAGAAGGTCCGCACCTCGCACACTGCACATCATGACAGCTATAAAATCCATCCATCCATTATCTTTACCCGCTTCTTCCATTTTGGGTCACGGGGGGTCGCTGGTGCCCATGTCCAGCAATCACTGTGTGAGGGGCGGGGTACTCCCTGGACAGGTCTCCAGTCCATCACAGGGACACATAGAGACAAACAACCATTCACTCTCTCTCTCACCTAGAAACAATTTAGAGTTACCAATCAGCCTAACATGCATGTTTTTGGACTGTGGGAGGAAACCGGAGTACCCGGAGAAAACCCACGCATGCACGGAGAGAACATGCAAACAAAATTAGGTTTGAACAAATTCCTCTAATTGCTCAGAAGCAGCCTGGGAGCCTGCAGTCTCATAGCTTCAATCAGCAGAATGTTGTGGGGAGTGCTGAAGGATTACCTTGTCTCTTGCTCTGCTTTCTAATCTGGCCTAGTTTGTGGGAGCATGGGGATAAGTTTGTGTGTGTGTGTGTTGGGGGAGGGGTGGATTCAAGTGGACAAGTCAGCACTGTGCTTTTGAAAGGTTTCTATAGTAGAGTAGCGGGCAGCTGCAGCACCTCATTAGCGGAGGACATTGAATCCTTCATGAACACACATCAACAGTCAGTCAGAAGCAGCTTTTATTTGTCTCCACTGGACAACACAGCATTGATGAGAACAGTCACCTTCAAGGTTAATTAGCTCTGAAGAAACATCAAAATCTTGGATACAATAATGAATACATGAACCAAAAACTAAGCATCTTACAAAATGAGCCTGACATTTTGCTTTTAAACATGACATTCTAAATCCTAAATGAAGCTAATGATGGGAATAAAACAGAAATTGAGATAAATACTTTTAACGTTTTGGAATTACTCTGGCTGAAAGAAGCAGATCAAACGACATCTTATCTGATCTGCAGATACATCTGACTGGAAGATCAAATTTGATTAAATGTGTAGCTATTCTTACATCCTCTGTTGCTCATCACTGGTCGGGTCTCGGGCAGATCCAGGAGGGAAACTACAAGTCAGACAACATGTACTGCATGTATGTAACATACATGTTGTACCATCCAACGTGGAACAACCAGACTCTTCAGGTATTTTTCATGTGGTTTAAATGTTTTAAATAATCCCACTTCCTGTTCTGACTGAAAACTCTGAGGACAAACAATTCAAGTCTTGGGGGTTTGGATGTCTGTACATTCCATCCATCCTTCCAACCATCCATCCATCCATCATCCACCCATCCATCCATCCATCCATCCATCCAACCATTCATTCACCCAGCTACCCAACCATCCAATCCCCCATCCATCCATACGTCCACCCATTCATCATCCATCCATCCATCCATCCACCCATCCATCCAGGAGCAGCGTGTGTGTACTCAGCATTCTGAACACCACAAGTCCTGTTGACATTACTCTAGTCATAAACCAGAGGACTGCTGCTGCCACACTATCCTCAGACGTTAGCTTATTGAATTACTGCATGAAAACAATAATTATGCATACTCAACAGACAGGGTGAAGCAGTGATCGATAGAAAATCAAAAAAGTGCATTTGAATTATTTAAAACACCTGTCAGCTTATAAACATTCTTTACTTATTACTAAGGGTTTTTTTTTTCATTCAACCTTTATTTAGACAGATAAATCACATTGAGCCTCAAAGACTCATTTACAAGTGAGACCTGTTTGGACAGACAAAAAAGTGGTAAACTGGACACATGTAGGAATTGGAGGCAAAAAAATTCCTATCAGACTTTTTTTTCCTGCCTGAGAAAAAATACCTCTGATATTAAAAAACACCTCGCACAAACAAGCATATAGTGACATAGACATTCTGCAGAGGGGGGAGGCGAGAGTGGTGAGCATGCCATAGATGCTCTCGAGGGCACTGTAAGAGTTCTGATAAGGATGTAATAATCAGCCAGTGTCCTCCGGTGAGATCCATAAACATTCTTGAGGGATGTCGGGGAATGGCCAAGAATAACAACTATGAGAATCCAAGAGTCCTGAAATGCTGACACAAGTTTGTTCAGCTGGTTTCATCTGGTTATCCGTTTGAAATTCCTCAGGTAGGGGGTGGTGAGCGTCAGATCACATGTTCTCCAGGCAAATTCAAATAAGATGGCTTTGAAGGCCACCCATGGGAGCCAAATTCAGATAAACACAGTTGTTTTGGGGACAGGCAGAACTTAATGACATCTACCTTGAGTCTGTGTTGGTCCACTCGGTTCCGAAATGTCCAAATTACATGGTCACACCGATGGAATGTGACTGAGTAAAATCCCCGAGATCTGATCCATTCTGCCCAAAGCATTTGAGTCCGGGTACTCGAGACACGAACCAAGCCATCAAAAAGGTAATCAGCATGATCGGGTCCAAATTTGCTGCCGATGATTTCCTTGATTGATTGATAAAACCAGCAACCAGCTGAATCCAAAAAGCAGGAACCAGTTATCGAAAATACAATTAAATATGCGTCCTTAAAATCCACAGATGGCAGCAGAGATAGACACATCATCAAGTCTTCAATTCGATGAGATGTCCAGCTGTGTGCGTGCCAACAGAGCAAATCGGCTCGCCTAAAGCCTGTCTTCTCTTGAAGAAATGTTGTAAATTGAGTTGAGGGCCCAACTGATCAAAACAAGTCCATAATTATGGTTCAGAAGAAATGCAAGAGTCTCAGAAGCAGTTTCACAGACAGAGCAGCAAAGCGGAGAGGGAGGGGAGGGAAGAAGCATCCGATCTCAGCAAGAGCAAGTGCTGATACAGATGACTCAATTTTCTTCTGTTTCACTGCACATTAAACAGGAGTATTAGATGAACATGATATGTAAAGTTCCTGTTTGTCTAAAAAACATCCTATGCTGTGACAAAGATGGAGCCTTTCAGGTGTTTTTGGAGTAAAAATCTTTGAGTCTCTGTCTGATTTGTTAAGAGGAGACATGTTGACTAGACCATCACTAATAACAACTTATAAAGGATTCACATCCAGCTGCAAAAGTTTTTTCTTGAGACACTGCAGAATAATTAAAATGATTTGAGGATGACTCAAATCATTTTCATCAGGAAGCCTCCAAGTAACTGATGACAGATAGATGAATCATCTGATTGTTGAAGTCTAAAGTCTAATTACAGAACATTTTCCCCAAGAGTATTTTATAACTGTGTCATGACCTTAAGGTTTGTAAAATCTGTTCATTTGTGACACTCAGTCATGTTTGTTTTATTTAAATCATTTTCTGTTCCACATTATGTTCATAATTCTCCCCGTCACAAGTTTCATTTACAGTAATAAATATGTATATATAGTAGTCCCTCATTTATCATGGGGTTTCCATACCCTGAAGACATGTGATAAATAAAAAACTGCAAAGTAGGGATAGTAGTACAAAGTAGGGATAGTAGTACAATTAGTAAGTAGTAATTTATTATATATATATATATATATATATATATATAA
>NC_056504.1:4247793-4259420 GCF_014905685.2 Nematolebias whitei
ACACACACATTCATACAGCACTCTAATACACACAGATTCATACAGCACTCTCCTACACACAGATTCATACAGCACTCTACTACACACATTCATACAGCATTCTACTACAACTTTACAAAGATATTCTGATCTGTAGAGAATAATCAGAGCTTTATCACATTCATACACTGCTGGGTTACACATCAGAGGTAATGGGGGGTTCAGTGTCTTGCCCAGGGACACTTCAACATGTGAATGCTGGTTGAATCGAACCCCCCAACCCTCCCATTGGAGAACTACTCTAATTCCTCAGCCACAGTTGCCCCAAACAGTTTAGACTAATAATTCATTAAAAAAAACATTTTTTATCAAAGGTTGGTAGAATATCCCCTCTTCATCCCTTTGTATGTTTATGTGTGTGTGCGTGTGTGTGTGTGTGTTTGTGTGTGTGTAGACACTGTGGTTACAGCAAAGCCTTCCAGGACTCTGATGAGGAGAAGATGCATTATCAGAACGGTCATGGTACGTTTGGCCCATTCCTCAATTATCACTTATAATAAATAATGTTTTTTTAGAGGAACTGCATCCTCATCCATCTGTATTAAAGTTCATTTTGAGAGCAAACCCTTTCCATCAGCCTCTGATCACGGGCGAGCTGCCCCTCCCCTGGCGCTCCCTGCACACACCGGTGACGGGGCTTCAGATGGATGCTGCTCTCATCCTCTGATCTGTGACCAAATGCTAATGTTGTTTATTTTAGTGTCATTTCCCGATGCGAGGTTCTACATCGACCCGCACACATACGAGGACCCCTGCCAGACAGTCCACGAGTTTGCTCGAGAAATTGAAGCTTCCAGGATCAAAATCGAAAAAATCATTGGCTCAGGTAAAACCTAGCGCTCGTGTGTTCTTGTACACACAAACAGATGAAGAAACACACGCACACACACACACACACACACACACACACACACACACAGGGAGAGTCAGTGGCTAAGCTAACTTAAAATGATGTGTGGGTGTGAAGGCAGAGAGGAGGATAGCAGAGTTTAATCAGAGTGTTGCTCCATCAGAGCTTTTCAGCCACAGGGGGAATACTAACACTGTCGTCATCCCCACAACACACACCCTGTCTCATACTTGACTGCTACAGGCACACACAAACACAATATCCACAGTCACAGAGCTGAAGATAAGACACACGTGCATATCCTGTCGAGCAGATTTTCTTCTCTTATCTTTTTCTTCTTTTATTTAACCATTAAAGTCCCACTGAGATTAAAGACCTATTTTAAGACCAAGACAGGCAGCAGCAATTCCAAAACATAGTTACCACATCACTGTCAAGACAAAAAAATGAAACGTCAAATTGAGAAACATTAGGAAAAGAAATAAAAACTTATAAACAACTAAAACAAGACATTGTTAGCCTCAAGTCCTGTCAATTTTGATTTCAAAGATCTCAACAACATGAACTCTGTCAGTTTCAAGTCTTTCTGCAGTGTATTTCATGTAGCAGCTGCAGGATGGACAAAAGCGTTTAACTCAATTCAGTCCATGCAAACAGAACAGAAAGCAACAAATAGTTCTGTGAGTGGATAGAGAGATCCAGCACCTCTTTGTACAAGCAGTGTACAAATATGTCAAGAAGGAGTCCACATATTGCTTTTTATGTGAATATATACCAACGGCTGAGCCTTCTGGTGGTCAGAGCAGGCCATTCTATCCTGGAGTATAACTCACAGTGATGGCAATGCCTTATGAACCTCGTAATAAACAGGGTCAATCATTCAAAGACATCAAGAAGACACAGTCATATACAAAAGATCTTCATAATCCAACACAGGTAAGAAAGTAACAGCAACTACCACCTTTAAAGATTAAAATACAAATAACTTAATTCAGAAAGTTAAAACCAAATTTTACTCTCAGCCTCTTCACCGGTTTCCGCTCATGTGGCTTGAAATTAAGGGAGTCTTCAATCAAAATTCCTAGATATTTATACTGTACACATGAACCAGCTTTATTTCAGTTCCTTTGAGCATGGTCATAGAATAAATCAAAAGAACTTTTTTGCTGGCATTGGAAAACAGCACAAGCTGAAACAAGCTTCAGCTCAAGTAATGAAAGCTGGATGGCATCAAAGACTTTCTGCAGTGATTCAACATCCAGGACAAGAGGTGATCCACAGCATTAAATAACTGTATCATCAGCATAGAAGTGCAAACCAGCATCTGACACATTTAGACCCAAATCACTGATATAAACATTGAATAAAAGGGGACCCAGAACAGAACCCTGCGGCACCCCCTTATGTACTGTGTCGAGTTCTGAACCCCTACCATTGATATAAATGATCCAACCAGGCAGATGAACAGACACTCAAATGATTCAAGAGATGCCCAGTCTGAGCACAGTGGATACTCGCTGTTGATATTTAAAGGGATAGTCTGGTTATTTTTGAAGTGTTCTGTTAATAGTACTGTATCGGCCATGACATCTGTCACAATTCACAAAGGGTGTAGAAAGAGGCAAAAGTCATCATCCAGGCTAGGTTAATGATCATCTTAGATTAAGATAATCAATGACTGACAGAAAATTAGTTCATCATTATTTCTTTTAAGGCTGGAGGTTTTTTAAGTACATCTGTTCTGTCATGCGTTCAGGGGAGTTTGGGGAGGTGTGTTACGGACGCATGAGGCTCCCAGGAAAACGAGACGCCGCAGTGGCCTTGAAGACCCTGAAGGCAGGATATACAGAGAAGCAGAAGAAGGATTTCCTGGCTGAGGCGTCCATAATGGCCCAGTTTGACCATCCGAATGTCATCCACTTGGAGGGAGTGGTAACTCGCAGTAAGCTGACACTGAAAGCAAATGCCTGCATACAACAGACATGACTTGGTTGACTGAGGGATGCATCATTGGTTGTGCAATAGGGGTTGAACGACTACATAATTTTTAAACTCAACAATAACATAATACAACTCAAACAGAACTCGAGTACTTGATGACATCATAGGATCTAAAGATACAAAAATAAATAAATAAATAAAACCGCAAAAAAGGTCATCATTTACAAAAAAAGACCAACAAAACATTGGGAGCATATATTATGCTCCTACCATTTACCATACTGCAAATAAATCACAAGAAAACCAAGACTATTAGTTATTATTATTATTAAGTTGCAAAAGTGAAAGAAACATGCAACACGTCAAAAACTAAACTAAAAACAGTGGGGGGGGGTCGACCACCCCGCACCACCGCCAGCTGTGGTGCTCATTAGGTTTAGTTTTAGAGATTAATATGTTTATAGGTTTTTATAGGTTTAGAGATTAATATTTTTTGCTTTTAGTTTGTGAAACAAGGTCAGAGGAAGCTGGTTCTGGTTCGGTCTATTGGACCCGGTGTTACACCATATTCTGTGACCTGCAACAGCGCATGCAACACCGCCCCCTACGGTCACAATATACGGTGGTCACAGAATATGGTGTAACACCGGTTTACAACAAGCTCCAAACAGTCAGGAAGTTGATTCATCTCCTGTTTCCTTACGGTAGTTGAACCAGAAGATTCATCTTTAGTGAAATATTTCCAGACTACTGATGCATTTCTACCAATTTGTCAAGACTGGGCCTGCTCCGCTCCATCCGTCTGCTTGGAGGAATCCATTTTGTAACCCGTGCCTGGTGCGAATCATGTGACGCAATGACGTAACGGCGACGTAACGACGTCACCACGAATACTTGACGTGAAATTTAAAACCTCGATAGATGTCCTAGGAATCACCATGTAGATTACTCGAGTAGTCTGTTAAAGCCCTATTGTGCAATAAGTCTGTAACGAGTAGTTTTATTTTACTTTATGAGAGTGTTCCCTCCCAGCTCCTGCAGCTATGTCCTAAACGGCTCCTGTTTCTGTGTGATGAGCAGAATGCTGCGTTCAGAAACACTAACAACACATGATGTATAAGTGACTGAAAACACTCAAGAAAATAGTGACATCACTTCAAACAAAAGAGAGTTGGTGTTACTCATCACTTCAGGAAACTCGTCATGAACTCACATCAGGAGGAGCAGGACAGAAGTTTGTTAGACTCTGCAGATAATCTGAAGATTATCTGCCTTTACACTTTCCAAACTATGATCATATTCTACTTAAAGGCCCTATTTACACGGACATGGTGGGGGGGGGGAACATAGGTTTTTTCGTATGTTAATTAGAGGAAAAGATTTGAGTTGACACAAACAGATTTTGTGTTTACATGCATCCAGAGGAATCCAACATTGTCAAGACCCCAGAGCTCTCAGAAACATCGCTGAGGTCTCGGACCTCCCTAAAATAATAAAATATAATCTTCTCACCCTCAGTACATGTCTCAACTCTGGTTGGACTTCCATCACCTCACTCGACCCACCAGCAAATCTGGCCTCACTACAATCGTCATTGCAGTCGGAGGACTTTCAGCTCAGGAGATTAATTCCCCTCCATTTCAAATCCAAGCCTGGCGGCACGAGGTCAAATATTAGGGCCAGCCTCCAAGGACCAAAATGTTGGAGAACAATATTCTCACTTTATCTCACTTACTCAAACGGAGCCACACTCGATGGCGGGAGAAGATTATTTACAGGTTTTTACTTGCAAGGACAGATTTTCAGGAAAGGTTACACAGAAATACAGGAAGTACACACAGGCATACAGGAAGTACATACAAATATACAGGAAGTACACACAGACATACAGGAAGTACACAAAGATATCGGCTGTGGCTGAGCGGTTAGAGCAGTCGTCCTCCAATGCAAGAGTTGGGGGTTCAAATCCACCAGCAGTCATATGCCGAAGTGTCCCTGGGCAAGACACTCAATGCCTCTGATGTGTGTCCCATCAGTGTCTGAATGTGATAAAGCTCTGATTAGTCTCTTTAGAATGATTTGTTCAATTAGCTTTGTAGAGATCTAGTATAGAGCTGTATGAATGGGTAAATGAGACACAGATTGTTGTAAAGCACTTTGAGTATCTGGATAAGATAGAAAGGTGCTATATAAGTACAGTCCATATACAGGAAGTACACACAGGTATACAGGAAGTACACACGTATACAGGAAGTACACACAGATATACAGGAAGTACACACATGAAGCCCAGTCATGAGAATCTGCCACAGGCCATGTGTTAAGCTTGTTTTTATACTCTTATCAGTTCAGCCGAGCTCACAGACTTGGAGGCGTCCTTGGAGCAACAGCTGCACAAAGCAGCTTCACCCAGCTCCTCATCCAACTCTCTTTGATAACCCAAATATTCTGTTCATGGGCAGAGTTAACATTCTCAGCCATAGTAGTTAAAACATCCATAAACTTTGACTAAAAATTCTCAAACACTTTTAAAGACAGTCAGACTAACATGTATGTGTTTTTGTTGTCCGTTTAGGTAAACCAGTGATGATTATCACAGAGTACATGGAGAATGGCTCTCTGGATGCTTTCCTCAGGGTTGGTATTCATCCTCTCAGCTGTTTCATCACTACTGGACGTGTTGCTTCTTGTTTTCTGTACCTTTCAGAATGAAGCGCTTGTTCATCTGAGTACATTTGTTTAATAATGTCTCTGATTTCAATGGATTGAAGTGTGTGTGCATGCATGGGAGCGGCAGGGGGGTGGGGGTGGGGGGGTGTCCTTGTATTTGCAGGCTGATCAACTATTGTAGTGAATAGTAACACTAGGATCAGTTCCTAGAAATACCAAAAAGCCTCCAAAGCATGTGAACACACACACATCTGCAGTGTGTTTCAGTGTGCAGCTGATATTAGCTGATCTTTGTGTTTTCATATGTTTTTTCTAATTGCCGCACACGTGTTGTGCATTTACTGCATGAGTTCTTCTGGTCTGCTCCTTGTCCTTTGTAGGTTTCAGTGAAAGCAATGAAGGAACTTTGAGAACAGTAAAACAACTCTTGGCATTAACGTTTTCATGCAGCGTTCAGCACGTGTTGTGATCGACTGCACCCTGCTGTGATTTGGCGCTATATAAACAAACGGAACTGAAATTAATTCTCAGCCAATACCACAATACATTTGAGCTCAGTGTGTGTTGACTGAATTATAGTTAGTTCTGTATTGTCTAAGGGCAGTTGGCTGTGGCAGCCATCTTGAATTAGTTTGGCTCCCAAAGGTCTTTAGTCATGGATCCAGTTACAATAATTATTTCCTGACAGTGGTATTAAAATAATAAATTATACCATTCGTAGACATGGTTTTATTCTAATGGGCTAAACTTTAAACACTTATCAGAATATGTGACAAAGATCAGTCTCAGCTACTACCACACAAAGTCTTAAGAAGTCACTATATCTAACATGCTGTTATTTCCGTGCCCTTTAAGGTCAATTGGCTGTGGCAGCCATCTTAAATCATGCTGTCTGTAGAAATGAATCAGTCTTTGCTGCTTACAGCTCTTTTATTGTCTTAAATGACATTACTTCATAATTAATTTGTCTTGATTAAAATCTGCCCTGTGGTCAAAGCTGCTCATCTTTGCTGTAAAGTCCATTTCATTTTGTCTCGTTCCCTCCTGACCTGCCCCTCCTGTTTTTAGAGGCACGATGGCCAGTTCACCATCATCCAGCTGGTCGGGTTGCTGCGAGGAATCGCGGCAGGCATGACCTACCTGTCTGATCTGGGCTACATACACCGGGACCTGGCCGCCCGCAACATCCTGGTCAACAGCAACTTCGTGTGCAAGGTATCGGACTTTGGCTTGTCCCGAGTGCTGGAGGACGACCCAGATGCTGCATACACCACCAGTGTGAGTTTTCACATTGAGGCAAGCATTATGGCAGCAACACGCACACACACACACACACACACACACACTTCACCTCACCCCTGCAGTTTGTTGGTTGTTCTTTTGATGCTTCCTTGTTCTCTTACTTCTGTGGGACAGCACAGTAAAAAGACTTTAAACTGTTTCAACTGCGTATTAAAATAAAGCTTGTGTGAACACTGACTAAGTATTCACAGTGTTCTTCTCTTTGGATGCTTCTTCATATGTACAAATCCACCATAGAAATACAAAGAGGTCTCTTCAATTTAAAATGTTTTCTTTGAAATCTGCTTCAGCATACTTGCTCGATTTTTGTTTCCTTAAGTTACAGTAACATTTTAGCTACTGCCATGCTAATGTTAGCTTTTAGCTTAGCTGAGGTTTTACCAATTTGAGTTTTTAGCTCCTGTTTTGTTATTTGTAACTTTTAACCTCTGTTTTGCTACTTTAGTGTTTAGGTACTGCATTTTGCTAATTGTAGCTTTTAGCTATACTCAGTTCTTTTTTAGCTTTTAGAGAAGGTTATAATGTATAATGTAATGTGACAATGTTGTAAGTGAACACAACTGAAAACGGTTCATAAATCACAAGTAAAGTGTCCATGTCTCGTTCAGAGGTAAGATTTCAGAAATTATTCCAGTCCATCAGAACCATCCCCCCCCCCCCCCCCCCGCCAAAACTCTCCACCACTCCTTCGTTGAGAGAGAGCCCGTCTGACTGGTAGGTAGACAGGAGCTCAGGCACTCCCCCCACCCCCCACTTGAAATTCTCCATAGATCCTCTGGCAGTCTGTGAGGGAACACTGAAGGAGGAAGGAGCTGGATCTCAGAATTGTTTGTCTCTTTCTTTGGCCGTTGATTCCTCCTCTGACAGCGTGGACCAAGATCAGGACTGAGCCAGAACTCCTCCTCAGGCTCTGAGTCATCGTCGGAGGACCATAAGGAGTACAGTTGTAGCGAAGTGGGAGAAGAAGTTGGCTTGAAAACCATGTGGCTGCCTCTGAACCGAGCCTTTCTCCTCTCTTCCTCCTCTTCCAGGAGTGGTGAGGGGAGAATCTCAACCTCAGAGCTGTGGTGTCTCCGGACGGGTTCAATCAGGAATGCAGCTGTATCCTCCTGGATGTGGTTCGTCCCATCTCTCCACCAGGCGGTCCAGTCAGTCCAGGTCTCTTGCCTGCCGGGCTCTTTTGCTGGTTGGGGCGTACTGTCAGGATTGGGTGTGTTCGAAGATGAACCCAGTGGTACAGGCAGAAACTCTGAGACTCAAGGAGTAAAATTAAATAAAATACTTTTAATGAACACAAAATAAAGAGGCTGTCATGGCAGCTCTACTTACAAACTCTGGGATAACCTTAACACCTTAACAACCAATTAAAATATACAAGAATGCAGGAAATGACATCTACTTTATTCAAAATTTTCTGGGAGAGAACCCCCAGACACCCCCCCCCCCCACCACCACCACTACCACCACCAGTGTGTCCCCCACATTACAAATGCTTTTGATGCCAATGGGCATGAAAGAAGAACATGGTCAAGCAGTGGGAACAGGCCTTTAAGAGGTTTGTCCAGGCCAACCATAAATGAGTTTTTGCTGTTAGCTAAATGATCTGCTGTATTTGGCTTGCTGCTGTTGTTGTTTGTTTATTGTTTATTTTTTGGTCGACACCATCTTTCCTATTTATGTCCTCATTAAATTAGGATATGTTAGTGAATGTATTTTACCTGAAGCATGTTGTCTTTTCCCCTAATTTTCTTCTTGAAGTATACCTGGACTGGTCATGACTCGCATCGGAATGGCCATCGACATCGGCAAGGACCCTCATCAGTGTGCATGCCGTGAGAGCCAATCAACAGAGGATGCCATCTCCTCTGTGGTCCACGCTGCGCTCAACCACCTGGAGCAGAAAAAACTCTTACGTCTGTATGCTCTTTGTGGACTTCACATCCGCCTTCAGCACCATGGTCCCCCGGGCCCTGGTGGACGGACTATCCGCACTAGGACTAGGCCCCTCCATTTGCAGCTGGGTACTGGACTTTTTGGCAGGCGGACCGCGGTTGGTGGGGATCCGCGGCCTCTCCTCCTCCACCATGGCCCTCGGCACTGGCTCTCCTCAGGGATGTGTGTTGGGCCCCCTCCTGTTTACTCTGCTCGCGTGTGATTGTGCAGCTGCCCATCCAGGCTGTCGCATTGTGGAGTTTGCGGATGGTGCGGCGGTGGTGGGATGCGTTGCGGGCAGTGATGGGTCCGGCTGCGGGCAGGAGTTGGAGCACCTGGGGAGCTGGTGCAAAGAGAATAACCTTCACATCAATGTGGAGAGGACAAAGAAGATGATTGTGGACTTCGGAGGGAACGGGGGCATCTACACCCCCCTGAACATGGGAGGATCTGTGGTGGAGGTGGTCTCCAGCTGCAAGTGCTTGGGTGTACGCATGAATGACGGCCTCAGCTGGAGCAACAACACCGCCAGCCTGATCGAGAAAGCTCATCGGAGACTCTACTTCCTCAGACGGCTGAGGCGAGCTGGTCTGGGAGGCTCAGTCCTCACCTCCTTCTGCAGGTGTGCAGTGGAGAGAATCCTGTTCTCGAGCATCAACGTGTGGCGTCGAGGCTACACAGCTGCAGAGGGAGGAGCTTTGCGGAGAGTGGTGAAGGCTGCACAGAAGTCTGTCGGAATCAGCCTCCCCACCATCACAGACATCTACACCTCCATATGCAGGAGGAGGGCCACCTGCATCATGAAGGACCCCACTCACCCAGCACACACACTTTTTGCCCCACTCCCCTCAGGAAGGGGGTTGGGGAGCATTGAGTGTAGAACCACTGGACTGAGGAGCAGCTTCTACCCTGAGGCTGTTGGACTCATGAATCTCTAACTAGAATAATCACTGTGAAAAACCATATCATGTTGCTGCTGATCTGTTTCATGTTGCTGCTGATCTGTTTCATGTTGCTGCTGGTCTGTTTCATGTTGATGTGTTCATGCGTGCACATCTGCTCACAGACTCATGTTCATGTTTGTGCTGATGTTCAATGTTTTATGTTATGAGTGCTTAGTGTATATTTAGTTGATGTTTTTCTTAGTTCATATCTTAGATGTCATTACTGTTTTTCTTATACATTTTATTGTTGGATGTAACTGGGACCCTGTGTACATAATTTCGCTCCACCACATGTACCACATGAGGTGCGAATGACAATAAAGAAACTCTGACTCTGACTGACCAGAATGATTAATTTACATGTTAAAAAAATTACAAAATCTTCAGGGGGGGGGGGATGTGCTAGGTTTGTCACCTCTTTCATCCCTTCTGAGTTTGCAGGTATGTCCTATATTCATACCGTCTGCTCTCTACAGACTCATGTTCAGGCTGCTATTTAATACACCATATTATATTATACTATTATTGTTTAGCAAATATCGTAAATCGTTGTTTACAGTTTCTTTTTATACTTTATGTTTTTGCTATACTTGTGTGTAACTGAGACCTTGTGTACACAGTTTTGTTCCACCTCATGTACTACACGCGATGTGATTAAGAAGCTTGAACCTTATTGTTCCCAGCGTCCTGGTTTTATATTTTATTGGTCTTTTTTTCTTAACGTTCTTAAATTTCATCTGGATATTTGCTCAGCTCAGTTTGACCTGCTCTGTTTGACCGACAGGGAGGGAAGATCCCGATCCGCTGGACAGCTCCGGAGGCCATCGCATACAGGAAGTTTTCCTCTGCCAGCGATGTGTGGAGCTACGGCATCGTCATGTGGGAAGTGATGTCCTATGGAGAGCGACCGTACTGGAACCTGACCAACAGAGATGTGAGCATGGTTTAATAAATCACACAGCTTTCATAGAAACAGGCCGGACCTGGTTTAAATGCTGAGTCAGCATTCACTCTATTGATTGGATGTTTTGGTACATGTTGCAGTCCAGCCATTACTGCGTACTTTGTGTTATTTTAGCCAGTCTTGTATCAAAACCTTTAGATCACCCAGTAGCACGCTATGGCTTTGAAATCTGCTTCTGTACACTTGCTCTTTTTTTAATTTATTTTGTTTCTTTAAAATTTTAGGTACCATTTTGCTACTTTAAATTTTTCACAATTTCGTTACTTATTCCGTACTTTCTGGTCTGTAAGTCGATACTTTTTCATAGGGTTTAAACTAGAGTTGTATTCGGGACCAAAAAAATCAGATCCGACCCGGCCCCAGCCCACAGTCATCATTTCTGAACCCCAACCGACTCGACGAATTAACAGTAATTACATGTCTGAACCCAGATAACCCCCCAACATTTTTAATTAGTTGTTAACAGTCGGGGATGCACGACTGAAGTAAGGGGCAGAAGATCGGAGCTGTGGTGGTGTTTGTCCTTTCATGGCCGTAAAAGAGAATTTAAACCCTGTTTCTGCTGCATTCTGATTTATTCAGACACGAACCCTGCTCTGACTCTTCTCAGATTCTTCCTATTCTCTTGTAACGTTGAGGAATAACTGCGCATGTGCCATTTTTAATGAGAGTCTATGGATTAGAGTCTTGCGCCCCCAGGGGCCAGAAATACGTCACCAATCAGACAATGTTTTTTGAAACAAACAATGTAACTCATCATTACTTTTAAAATATTTATCCTACACAACTAAAAAAATACATATATTTTGAAATTTTTTTATTTCATTATTTCATTTTTATTTTTATTTTTTTAAGTCTTCAATGTAAAATGAGGAGTAGTTCCAGTAGTTCCAGATGGGCGGTGCTCAAGCACCCCCTACTGATGAGCCGCCACTGAAAGTCATCAAAGTTCATGCTCAATCATCCAGGTACAAAATCTAATAAT
>NC_056504.1:4264420-4278157 GCF_014905685.2 Nematolebias whitei
GGACTCTGAGATGGAGAGAACACACATGGGAACTATACAGAGTTTTTACTGGAGATAATTAAGGACAAAAAGTAAAAGGATTACCTGCAGAGGAAGTAGACATGGCTTCTTTGATTTTTCTTTTCCTTCCCAACTACAGTTTGTCCTGTTTATGAAAGAAGAGACTGCCTTAAATCCCACAGATTATCTCATTTTAACGTGTACAAAGAGAGGACGTGCCATCATGGATACATCAGAGTGATGTGATTTACCTGAATGGGGAAAAGGAGTCGTCCTGGGAAATGGTAGCATCTTAACTGCTCTGGCGGCGCTGCAGAGACGCAGGAAGAACCTGCAAAAAACGAGGCTCAGAATGAAAGTTGAGCCCAGAACAGACGTTGGGAAACAGAAGACAGAGCTTATTAAGTGTCTCCACACTTGGAGGACCTGCTTCACCCGTAGGGTTTTTGATGCCAGCACACTGATCCACCTTCCACCCCGATTACACACAGCTACAATACCTGCAAGATGTGTGTCATTTATTTACAGAGCACTTTATTCTGCAGAGTTTTTAATGTTGTAGAGGTTTCAGAGTTGTTGTGGATTTACTGCTAGCCACAGCTGGAGCCACAAAGACGGTATTTTAAATAATTATACTTTAAAGAAGTACTAAGTAAATAAATATCCTCTTAAAGGACAAAATTGAGTTGTAACAAACTCACAAGATGTTTTTACTTTGTTGAAAAAGTAATTTAAAAAAAGAAATTAAACAAATGCTATTTCCAGGAAAAAAGAAAACGTTTTTGAAAATTCAACGACAAAAAAAAAAAAAAGGCGAGAAAGAAAATCTGTATTTTTGTGATTTATTGGAATCTTTCTTTGAGAGACACAAAGAAAATGACTCTCAGTTTCTTCTCTGGTCAACTTTGTTGTGTTTGGAAAACAGAACGTATCTGGAATCTAATGCCAGCAACACACAGAAAAAAGAAACTGCATGTTTACCATTAGATTAAATCTTGTTTTATTTATTTACTTGTTTCATAGTCTGCAAGAGGAACCTATGTCCAGATAATCCATTTTACTCTGAGGCAATGTAGACATGACCAAAGCCCAGTCTACGACGCTGCTCCTACTATTAAGAGTTCTCACGTTATAGAGAAGAAGAAGAAGAACTTGTTGATCAAAATCATTTGTGCAGGAGTTTTGTCTGCTTGTATACAAAAACAGATTTTCCAGAAAAGATGTCCTGAATGTAGCATTTTTCTGGTTTCTGCTTCAGACCGGGTGGTACTTTTACATGTGGGAGTCATAAATGTCACGAAGACTGGTGCACCCCCATACATCACATGAACTGTGCTTGGACTGGTTTACTTCTGTGTTTGTATTCAAACATTTTCCACCTCAATATTAACATCAGACTCAATCCATTATGAAGACCTAGATATTACAACATAAACATTCAAAATCACAATTAAAAAACTCGTTTTTAAGTAAAATAATTAAAATAATTCTATTATTAGTGAAGGAGATTTGAATTTTCTATAAACCGACAGTTTGATGATGAGAAGTGAATGACTGCTGACGTTTACTGAAAAAAGCAGATTTTTTTTGTTGTTGTTGTTAAAATAGACTAAATTAAGAAAATAGCAGGTGAAGGTTAAAATGTACAACCAGTAGGTAAAATCTTGTATTAGCAAAATCATAGCTAAAAGCTAAAATGAGCAAAGTTTTGCTACGACCTAAAATTAGCAAAAGTATAAATAATTTATAAGTAAGTTTGGCAAACTAGATAAAATGTAAAATTAGCAAAATTGTAGATAAAAGTTTTTAACAAAAGCAAATGTGACCAATATTTATATATACAAACCAATATTTGAAAAACATGGCTACAAGGTGAATTGGCAAACCCTTATCTAAATGATAAGGTCAATTTATTCTACACACAAGATGCTTCAAAGAATATAAACAAGTTACCGAGAACAAGGCAAAAATACTTATTCAAACACACACACATCAGTACAAATTTAATCTTTTAAAAGACTAATAAAAACAGTACTTATCATTTTTAAACAAATTATTTAAAAGCAATAGCGAATAAGAATATCTTTAATTTAGATTTAAATATCATATCAGACTCAAGTCTGAGCTCCTCCACATGTGAGGAGCAGATAAACTAAAAGCAGCTTCACCACGGTTGGTTCTGGTTTGTGGAACAACCAATAATCCTGTTAGTTGATCTGAGAGGTCTGGGTGGTTCATAATGTGTAAGGTGGTCCGTTAAGAACTGTGAGGCTCAGTGTTTTATGGACAAGAAGGAATACTTTATGTTTTCTTTTAGAAACTGGTAACCAGTGAAGAACTGGAGTTCCATGCTGTTTTTGGTCTTTATTAACGCTCTGGCAGCTGCATTCAGGACCAGCTGGAGTTGTTGCATTGTATTTTTTAGCAGACCTTGGAGTAATCTATTACAGTAATCTAGTGGACTGGAAATTAAAGCATGAACAAGGATTTCATAACCAGGTTTTGAAACAAAATATCTGACTCCTACAATATTTTTAAAATGGTAAAAGCATGTTTTTGTTTATTGATTGAATGTGGCTTTTGAAATTTAAATCTGCATCTAAAGTGACTCCAAAGTTCCCAACTGGACTTTTATGTTTTAAGGACAGACTACTAAGATCAGCTAGCATTTGGTGTTTCTCTGTACATCCACCAAAAATAAGAACCTCTGTTATGTCCTTAATTAAGTGGAGAGAATGTACTGACATCCACTTACGTATTTGTTTGGTGCATTGTTCTGGTGTGTTCATTGTGCAGCTATCATTTGATGTCACACTGACATCTATCTGAGTGTCATCTGCTCATGTAGAATGAGACCAAACAAGACTGTAAAACGTTGGTTAATGGAGATATATTTAGATAGACTGAATAAGCAAGGTCTAAGGAATCACCGTTCTGCGAGTTTTCCCAGCCAGTCTACATATGCTTTATGGAGTAGGAGAAGGTATTTGACCATGTTCTCTAGGGTACCATGATGGAGGGTACTCCATGCATGTGGGATTGTGGTTCATTGCTCTGGAAACAATCCTTTTGAGAGTGGACTTTATTCCACTCTAGAGTTGCCCAATATGAGAGGGAGCAGGCAGGTGTGGGTCTAACTGTAGCCTCCCAGCTTTGGGCCTGAGTGATGAAGTTGTTGTTTTTTTTCAATATGCGCTGACCAACATTTCAAAGTGCCCAGCTTTTTATAAAGCTTAATGGGGTGATAGAAGGTGCTCCAGCTGGGGAATCCGTCATTCTGCCGGGGAATCTCAAAGCTTGTAGCACCAGTGTGATCTGGTGGGACAACTTTGAAAGAAACCATCTCTCAGATCTGGACCCTAGCAGTGTTCTCTTGTTGAACTTTCATGCAAGTAACTGTTTGTCCATCACAAATTCCATGTTCAAACACAAGAGTGTCAATAGGTGCACATGGCACGAGAACATCCTAGACCAAAGAACAATGAAAGACTTTGCAGTTGTGCCATTCAAAACATATGGCTGCAACAAATGTTTCAGACATTCAAGTGAAGTGAGAAAATGAGCTGCCAATTGATCCTCACCTGGTGGTGAGATGGATGGGATGGTGGGGGAAGATGCAGGACATTTTTGGTTGACCCAAACGTGTGGTGAGGGTTTGCTGTAAATGCCTGTAAGAACTCAACAGCAGGATCTTCAACTCACATTTCTAATAGAATAATCACATCCCAGCTGAGACGGGGGACACCGAGTCCAAGTGGGCCATGTTCTGCACCTCCATTATTGAGGCGACTTCCTTGAGTTGTGGCTGCAAGGTTGTGGGTGACTCTTATGGTAGCTATCCTCAAATCTGGTGGTGAATGCCCTGGGTGAGGGAGGTCATCAAGCTGGAGATAGAGTCCTGGTAGGTGGAGCTGGAAGCCTCCAGAGGCAGCAGAGGGGTATCGGCATGCCAAGGGGCCTGGTGCTCTGACTCTTGCTGGGGTAAAAGCTTGGATGTGGTAGGAGTTCGGTAAGGCCTTGGATAAAGACTCGACTGGCTCTGTTTCTGGCAAAGCATCAGGTGGCTGTGGTGGAGAAAGCAGCACTTCATCGTGTACTATATAGTGGATGTGGGATACTGTTAAACTCTAGTTTAACTAGTTAAACCAGTGATGTCATCAGAGGGTGGAAGGAATACATTGTGGATATTCTCAGGTGCACCAACACGTCTTCCATGGAGGAAGAGGAATTGGGGGGACTTGAGGGTCGGTCTGTCTATAGCCAGGGCTGAAGTCATCAAGGTAGATTAAAAAACTCCATGATACAAAGGGCTCTCAGGGTGGATGAGATCCACCCTGAATTTTTCAAAGTCCTGGATGTTGTTGGGCTGTCTTGGTTGGCATGCTTTTGCAAAATCACATGGGCCTGGGGCCAATATCACTGGATTGGCAGACTGGGGTGGTAGTTCCCCTCTTTGAAAAGGGGACCGGAGTGTGTGTTCCAATTCCACTGGCATCATGATCCTCATTCTCCTCTGTAAGGGTGCTTGATAAAAGAGCCCCATCGATGGTTGAATCACATATTTAGAAGCATCTTTGTATTGAGTAAGGCGCTGCCTCTAGTGGAGGTAAGGATGCCCTCACAATGCCTCTTTAGGGAGGTTTTCTGAGCATGTCTCTCAGCTGGCCTGAGAATCTCATGGAATCCTCCTTTAATCCCATCCAGCCATCCATTCATCCATTATCTTTACCCACTTCTTCCTTTTGGGTCACGGTGGCCACTAGTGCCCATATCCTGCAGTCACTGTGCGAGAGGTGGAGTACACACTGGACAGGTCTCCAGTCATCACTGGGACACATGGAGACAAATGAGACAAACAACCATTCACTCTCTCACACCTAGGGACAATTTAGAGTTACCAGTCAGTCTAACATGCATGTTTTTGGTCTGTGGAAGGAAACCAGAGTACCCGGAGGAAACCAACACATGCACTGAGAGAACACACAAACTCCACCAGGAAATATCTTCGGCCAGGATTTGATCCAGCGACCTTCTCGCTGAGAGGCAGCAGCTCTACCAACTGCACCATCGTGCCGCCCCTCCTTTAATTCCTTTCCCTTAAAAATTCCTTAGAATTTTTGGTAAATAAAGAATTTTTGAGAAGTTTAAATGTTAAGGTAACAAAAAAAAAAGTTCAGACACAATTTCTGATCAAGAGAAACATTTCTATAAATGAAGGTTAAAATAGCACAAAGTATCCAAAAGTAGTTTGAGTCCAAAAATCAATGCGGAAAAGCCTATAAACAGGAAAACACCAGTGTGAAGGCCATTAGCATTCGTACAAAAATAACAGGCTGCTAGAAAAAAAACTAAACTTGTCCACATTAAAGAAAAAAATCAAACACTTGATCTGACACTAAACGTTTCAGAGACTAAAACCAACAGATAAAATAGTTGGCACACCTGCAGAGATGTATTAAATTTCTCTCAAACAAAGCTCTAAAAATATGATACGTAATCTAGAAGAAAGATCCAACATGGCTGTAATTTGGTGCAGGTGAAACACAGATAAATTAATCTAAAAAAGTTACGTCTGGTCCTTTGGACATTCAAAAAACAAAACAAAAAAATTGTAGAAACGTTTCGTCTTTCATCCGAAAGACTTCTTCAGTCTGAGGTGCAAGTGGGGCTTATATGGTCCAGGTGTGGTTTCTATGGTCCAAGTGTAGGTTCTAAGGTCCAGGTGGGGCTTATATGGTTCAGGTGGGGCTTATATGGTCCAGGTGGTGTTCTATGGTCCAGGTGGGGTTCAAAGGTCCAGGTGGGGTTTCGATGGGGAAAAAAGACAAAGAAAAGCACAGGTTAATGATAGCAATAATTACAAATGCAAACATGTACAGAAGCACGAGTAAAGACATCAGCAGAGTGAGGAGTTGTGGTCCGATTGTCCTCCAGCAGCCTTAAGTGTATAGCAGCAGAACAAAGGGATAGTTCGGGAAATTCAGAATACAGAAAGGGTCATGTCTGCAATGAGCTACCTGTATCTAAGAACTCTCAACCCTAACATGCA
Source organism: Nematolebias whitei (assembly GCF_014905685.2). Classification (NCBI taxonomy): domain Eukaryota; kingdom Metazoa; phylum Chordata; class Actinopteri; order Cyprinodontiformes; family Rivulidae; genus Nematolebias; species Nematolebias whitei. Next base: position 4,270,470 of record NC_056504.1, read on the forward strand.
CTCATTCATTTTTTATAAATGCTAAGGGTTTCAGACTTCACAGCAGTCACTGGGTAAAATATGGTTCAGTCTGGTCCCAGGTCTATTACAGGACCACTCGCAGACTCACCCAGAGTCGAGCCCCAGCTGGGCATCAAACTAAGAACCTGCTTCCAACCAAGACACCATGCAAAAGTCTCTGACAGATTGTCACAGAGTAGGCAATGATCTATCCTTGTGAAATTTTATAATAATTTTGCTAACAGACAAAAAGAGTAGACTCCAACAGGTGACAGCCAAGTGTAAAGGACAAATCTTAAGTGATCAGTGAGCACTCAGAGTGTGTGCTGGGGCTGAGTCTCAGCTGCTGCAACACCAAAATTCAGCTCCTCATCTGTAAAACTGACTCGGCGCTATTGTTGTGACAGCTAGCATGATTTAGCTGCAGCAGTCGTTTGTCATTCATGCTCAGGATATTTTGTTCATGTGACAGACAGACATGAGCAAAAACATGGTCACCCATTAGAAAAGAGTGAACACTGATTGTGGAACAGAGGGTGATGAAGTAATACAGTAGTCCCTCGCTACTTCGCAGTTTGTTTTTCGTGGACTCGCTCTATTACAGTTTTTCACCGTAAGATTGGACATGACACAAATTGGCTGATTGATGGATGAGCAGCACGATCGACAAGGAATTTTTATTTTAAATAAGTTATTTTAAATTATTTAGCACCTGCTGCACCTGTGTGCAGTCCACAGCTGTGGGATAACGTCCTCCTGCAGCTGATCAGCTGATCTCCGGGCAGAGCAGAGAAGTGGGCGTGGCCAAGAGTGCAGCTGGAGGCAGAGAGTGAAATCATGACATTCTGTGCTCTTTTAGAACGTTTAGAATTTAGAAACATTGTTTAGAATATTGCAAGAGTGTGGAAAGAGTTTAAAACGCCTTAACATATACATATATATATATATATATTTTTTTTTTATTTATTTTTTTTTTAATATATAAACTACTACTTACTACTAGGGATGGGGGCCAATCCTATCTGGTATCGGCCTCCGATACCAGCATAATTTATGTATCGGATTTTTCCCATCCAACCTGCCGACCTTTCCGATCCATTGTCTGTGTCTGATGACCTGCTCTGCAGGTTGGGTTCAAACTATGAAATGGATTTCCTGAACAGAGGCGTGTCTCATAAACCCAGAGTAATAAGACCCGCCTCACATTCAGGAAATCCATTTCATAGTGTGCAGCCAGATAAAACATGAGTAAATACTCTTTCGAGGGCTGAGCACTGAGCAGCACTGTTGCTAACGACTAACCAATTTTTCATCGTAACATGTCCGCTGTGTGGAAGTATTTTACACTAAACATCGCAAGAGAGCAACGTGCAATGTCTGCAGAGCCGCTGTACCGAGAGGAGGAAGCTCGGTCGTGACCTACAATACAATAAACTTAATAAACATTTGAAAAAGCACCACATTAAAGTGCACGAGGATTGTTTAGCCAGGCACTGCAGTAAAGTTAGTTTTACGTTGGACGTTCGAGCTCCGTGGCTTCAGCGGTGTGTTCCTCTCGTTCAGTCCGAAGCAGACAGTCTGATTTCAGTCTGTCCGTCTGGGAGGAGCAGACTGAACTCAGACTGTCTGCTTCACAGCTTGATTGAATATTTGCAGCCAAGATCTAGTTTACATTTACCCTCCAGCAGATATTTATCAGCTCAAGATGAGAGTTCTGATGGAGTTAAACTCAAAGCAGTCTCCTCAGATAAATAGTCTTAAATTATTATTTTTATATATGAATGTTTCTGTTAACTTATTTTAACGTTTCTGTAGAGTGCCCTGAAATGATTTCTGTTGTGACTTGGCGCTGTATAAATAAACTGAACTGAACAGATAATCATAAAAAAGAATATGAACTGAAACATAAAAGAAAATTATATATGTAAAAAAAGAACAGCTACATTGTAAAGCGATGTAAAATATTAAAAACAGGAACATGTCTGTGTTGGTTTATGCCATGAACTTAACAGATGGTTGAAGCTATTTAATCCCTTTAATATCCACTTTAAATCTAGGAATAAAACAAACAGTATGTTTTGTGTTAGCAGAATTTAATTCTAACTATGAAACGTACCCAACATTAATAAATCTTACCTCAAGTTGCCTTTTCGGACATGCATGAAAATATTTGTACAAGTTGTACTTGAGAGGAGATTATTACAGCCTCATAAAATCAATTATGATTATGATATCGGAATAGTATCGGCATCGGCCGATATACAGATGTAGGTATCGGATCGGAAGTTGAAAAAAAGTGGATCGGTGCATCCCTACTTACAAAGTACTACTTGTACTACTATTCCTACTTCTTTCGGATGAAAGACAAAACGTTTCTACAATTTTTTTTTTTTTGAATGTCCAGAGGACCAGATTTAACTTTGTTAGATTTTTCTACCTGGATTATTGAGCATGCATCAGGATATTCCTACTTCCTGGTTTTTCTCTTATCCCGAGTCTTCAGGGTACGGATCCACTGCGATAAACAAGGGACTACTGTAATCAGAAATGAGTGGGTTGTCTTGAACATCATTGGACTAGCCATTATCTCATCAGTCATGCAGAGTTCAGCTCTGTTTCTCCAAACTGAGGTCATTTAGAGAGCTGAACAACACAGACAGTAACTGCTTGTGACTTTTGCACACAAACTCTCTTTAAAATGGCCAAACTATCACTTTAAGTGTGTCCGTTTTTAAGCACACTCTCATGAAATATGTTTGTAAAAAACTGATCACTGTTCCTGTGCACATATAATCACCTGATACCGAATGTTGTTTGTTTATAGTGTTACCATTCTACCATTAACTGGAGTCAAATCTTTGTGTCTGTTAGCAGAATATTTCATATACTACTTAACTGAAATGAAACTTTCAGAAAAGATTCACTGGATGTACTTTTACAACTGAATAATTTTTGGAACTAAATCCATTCAAGATGGCCGAAACAGCCAACTGACTTTAAATATTGGAAGGATGACTTCGGTGGATGATGGTTTTAGTTTATGCCCAGTAACGGGTAGATTGTAGAATCTTCCAGTTTTACTTGTATTTATTATGAACTTTAGTGTTGCTTCTTGTTCCTCCCTGTGTTTTTAAGTGTGTTGCTGGCCACCATCTTTACATTTTTTATATATAAAAGAAGTTGATTAATGTGAAATTATTTTCTTTATACTTCTGTTAAATAAAGGCTTAAATGAGCTAACAATAGACAGATATAGCTTTTGTCTTTAACTTTACTAGGAAAAAAATTTGTACTTACATTTAAATTTGTATTTAAAATAAACTGAATATTGTGCATAGATTTTTGAGCTATGACTATGATACTTTATACAAAGATTTTATTTGAATGTACGATTTATTTGACAACTCAAAGAAAAGCAGTGGGATTATAGAATATCGTAATAACAACATAAAACAAGCACATTTTAGTTGACCTTGAGAAGAGAAGTTTGGCATTTTAACTCCATTGTTCCTGGATGTAAAAGAACGTAAGAACAAGCAGAAGAAGAACACGACATGAAAAATAGTGTGCCATGATGTTTAGGTTCTGCATGTTCCCTGGATCAGATTTATCAGACTTATTCACATCAAATACACATCAGGGATCACACATCTTGTGCTCCTTCGATTTATTTCTAACAAAGAAATATGTTCTACAAAAATGCTTCCAAAATTCAAGATACTGATAATAAATCATCAGCTAAATTCACATTGACTGCATTTAATCGTAGCATTAAATAAAGTCCAACTACCTAAGTCAAAGTTTGACACACGTTGACCTTATTTAGAATCTGAATGACTCACTGGTGCTGAGTTTACATCATTGTCATAAAAACATAATCACTTTGTTCAGCTGAGAACTAAAAAGTTTCAAATATAAATGGTAAATGGACTGTACTTATACAGCGCCTTTCTATCTAATCAAGATACTCAAAGCGCTTTACACAACAATCTGTGTCCTCATTTACCCATTCATACAGCTCTATACTAGATCTCTACAAAGCTAAATGAACAAATCATTCTGAAGAGACTAATCAGAGCTTTATCACATTCAAACACTGATGGGACACACATCAGAGGCTATGAGGGATTATGTGTCTTGCCCAGGGACACTTCGGCATGTGACTGCTGGTGGATTCGAACCCCCAACTCTTGCATTGGAGAGCAACTGCTCTAACCACTGAGCCACAGCCGCCCTATAAACTAAACATTATCTTTTTTTAATTTACTATTTCCTTGAACATGAAAATGTAAAGGAAAACTAATTGCTGCGGTAACTTGGAAGCAATACTTAATACAGCCGATACAAAATCAGTACATACCTGATACATTCCTGGTACCTCATATGTATCAGGTAAGTACCTGGATTTAACTCAATGGTAAATACCTGTTATGCACAAGGTACTAAACTTTTTTCTTACAGAACACTTACCTATTACTTCCAATGTACTTACCTGTTACTTAAAGGATACTTACATATATTTACAGAATATTTAGCTTTTGTTTACAGGGTACCTACCTGTTTCTTACAGGATATTTATTATTTACAGGGTACTTATTTGTTACTTACTTGTTAATTATTTGGTTATTACTTATTTTACTTATTACTTATTTGTTACTTACCTGTTATTTACAGGATCAGTACCTGTCATCTACAGGATACTCACCTATTACAGGGAACATACCTGTTACTTCCAGGATACTTACGTATTACTTACAGGGTGCTTAACTGTTACTTCCAGGATACATGCTTGTTTTTTTTACAGGGTCAATACTTTTTAACCTACAGGGTACATACCTATTGTTTACAGGGTACTTACCAGGTGCATACTTGGCAGTGCATTTGTGTACTCTGTACGCCCCTTTCTGGCATGCACCCAGAAAATTTGTAGCATAGTGCGTTGATTCCTGGCACTTAAAGTATGCATTAATGGATAAATGGATACTTATTTTGGATCCAGTGAGAACATAATGTACTCTATAAGTAGCTGATACTTACAGGGCATTTCCATCCATCCATTCTCTTCTGCTTATCCGGAGTCGGGTCGCGGGGGTAGCAACCTAAGTAGGGAGGCCCAGACTTCCCTTTCCCCAGTCACTTGGGCCAGCTCCTATGGGGGAATCCCAAGGTGTTTCCAGGCCAGCCGAGAAACATAGACCATCCAGTGTGCCCTGGGTCTTCCACTGGGTCTCCTCCCGGTGGGACGTGCCCGGAACACCTCACCAGGGAGGCGTCCAGGAGGCATCTTAACCAGATGCCCGAGCCACCTCCATTGGCTTCTCTCGATGTGGAGAAGCAGCGACTCTACTCTGAGTCCCTCCCGGATGACCGAGCTTCTCACCCTATCTCTAAGGGAGAGCCCAGACATCCTGCGGAGAAAACTCATTTCGGCTACCTGTATCCGTGATCTCGTTCTTTCGGTCACAACCCAAAGTTCATGACCATAGTTGATGGTTGGAACGTAAATCTACCAGTAAACTGTGAGCTTTGCCTTTTGACTCAGCTCTCTCTTCACCACAACAGACCCGTACAGCACCCGCTTCACTGCTAACACTGCACCTATCCGCCTATTGAGCTCACACTCCCTTTTTCCCTCATTCGTGAACAAGACCCCGAGATACTTGAACTCCTCCACTTGGGGCAGGACCTCCTCCCCGACCTGGAAAGGGCACTCTACCCTTTTCTGGCTCAAGACCACGGCCTTGAATTTGGAGGAACTGATCCTCATCCCAGCCGCGTCACTCGGCTGCAAACCGCTCCAGCAAAAGCTGTAGATCACAACCTGATGAAGCCAATAGGACCACATCATCTTCAAAAACCAGAGTAGTGATCCTAATGCCACCAAAATGGATCCCCTCAACACCTTGGCTGTGCCTAGAAAAACTGTCCATAAAAGATATGAACAGAATCGTTGACAAAGGGCAACCTTGGCGGAGTCCAACTCTCACCGGGAATGAGCAAAACTTACAGCCAGCAATGCAGACCAAGCTTTGACACTGGTCGTATAGGGACCTAACAGCCCGTATCAAAGGGCCTGGTACCCCATACTCCCGGAGTACCCCCCACAGGGCTCTCCACAGGGCTCCCCACAGGGCTTCCCGAGGGACACAGTCGAACGCCTTCTCCAAGTTCACAAAGCACATGTAGACTGGTTGGGAAAACTCCCATGTACCCTCCAGGACCCTGCTGAGGGTGTAGAGCTGGTCCAGTGTTCCACGACCAGGACGAAAACCGCATTGCTCCTCCTGAATCCGAGGTTCGACTATCCGACGGACCCTCCTCTCCAGAACCCCCGAATAGACCTTACCAGAGAGGCATAAGAGTGTGATCCCCCTGTAGTTGGAACACACTCTGTGGTCCTCCTTTTTGAATAGGGGGACCACCACCCCAGTCTGCCAAGGGAACTGCCCTCTATGTCCACGCAATATTTCAGAGTCGTGTAAGTCAACACAACCCCACAACATCCAGAGCCTTAAGGAACTCCGGGCGAATCTCATTCAACACCGGGGCCCAGACCCCGAGGACATCTACAGGGCATCTACTAAGTAAATACTTGGTACGTACCTGATACTTTGTCAGAATTGCATACATCCCTGTCTGTTTTATGCACTGGTACCTATAATTTGATTTAACATGTCACTTGTGGCTGTGTTGCACACTGGCACAAAGGTACAACAGGGACCTCTAAAATCATGGAGCTGAACTAATTACAGCTTTTCCATGAAAAGGAAATCATTCATTGTGAACTGAAAACTGTAATTGACCTGCACCATTTATAGAATGCAAAAGCTCTGGTGTCCTGATAATATGGATGCTTCTATGAGGTTAGCTCAACAGATGCACGAGGCACCTACACGTGCAAAGCATAAATGTTAAGTTATTTTTAATTCAGGTTTTGCTTAATTCGGCATCAAGAAAGAGAGTAAAAAAGAAAGAAAGTAAGAAAGAGTAGATATCCACAAAACTACCCTTTTAACCAAATTTATCTTGGTTTTACCGTAAATGTCCATGAAAAGTTTTTATGTCATTTAAATATCTTTTCAACCCATCAATGCTCAGTGGAGAGCAGCTTGAGTGCAGCTACTTACAGTTACTACTATAGACAGAGTCTGCAATATTGCAGATGCCGCATCAACTTGTCTGTCAAGCTCAGCCTCCATTTTTCCCTTACTTGTGAACAAAACCCCGAGATGCTTGAACTCTTACACTTGAGGCAGAACCTCACCCTCAACCCAAAAAGAACAGTCCACCTTTTTCCAACTGAGGGCCATGGCCTCTGATTTGGAGGTGCTGATTCTCAACCCAGCCGCTTAACGCTCAGCTGTGAACCGCTCCTTTGAGAGCTGAAGATCACAGGACGATGATGCCAACAGGATCACATCAACCACAAATAGCAGAGATGTAATCCTGAGACCACCAAACTCCCTTCTCCTCCTGGCTGCACCGAGAAATTCAGTCCATGAAAGTTCTTAACAGAATTGGTGACAACGAGCAGGTTAAGGGGTCCGTCTTACTGCCGGCAGTCTCTTGCACCACTTCTATAAGGACTGAACAGTCTGTAGCAATGGGTCCCCATTGTATTTGTATGTAAATTCCTTCCTATGAAAGTAATTCCTATGAAGTTCTTTCCTATGAGCGAGATTCCTATG
>NC_056504.1:4278557-4297079 GCF_014905685.2 Nematolebias whitei
TTATAAACCAACCACCCTTATCATTTGAGGAAACTACAGTATGCTTTATAGTTTCTATACTGATTAACAGTATAGTTTCTTTAAATGATTGGGGTAGCCAAAGATTGTTGCAATAGGCCATGGGCACCATTGGCCACCCCCTGGCTTCACCATTGCTCCTGGTGGCGGATAATCTTGCACCTTCCACTCGCCAGGATCCGTGACTCAGTGCTTCCTTGCACAAATAAATAAATAAACTAACTTCTGTTCTTCTACACAGTGTAACTCCTAACCACTGAATATCTTGCAACAAAAATTTTTACATTTACTTGCATTCTCTGTTCAGCCTACATATTTTGTTGAAATTTCCCCAAAACAGCTCCTCACCAACAAACCTTAAAGCGTATCAGAATTATAACAAATTGTCTTATTAGTTTTTTGTACATAATTATTTATGTGTTATTCTGAACTATCCATTATTGAGTCAGTAATATTACCTACACCATAAACTTTCTGTTAGCAGTCAAAATCACCTTTACTGTTTGCATAGATTAATCATCTTCTAATTTTTTTTTCCCAAATAATACTCTTGTATTCATCTGACAATTTTGATGGAAATAACTACAGAAATTTCAGTGATAGCGTTTTGGGGCTATAAATTTGTACCCTGGAGTAATCATTGGACAGAGAATTGTATGAACGTTGGAAATATAAACAGTAAAGATTGTAATATTACCTCAAGATGTGATTACAATGTTTGCCTCTGCCTTGATAGAAATGAGAAGTAAAAAATATAACTAGGTCAATAAACTTTTGTAAAATACACAATATTCTTAAATTTGTAAGTTTGCCTCCTTTGTGACATTAGAAGAATGTTGTTGTGTTTCGTTTTGTTTTCATTCTCAGTTTTATAGAGAGAGAACTTTATATTCCCTGTAGTATAGTAAGATTTAATGACTGCTTTCAGAGTTTTTTCTCTCTTTTTTGAATGCTTTTTAAAACACTGGACTTGAGCTGTAATTTACAATTTATAAGTATATTAATGTTTTTGATAAATGAATTGATTTATAATGTATTTAAGATGTTCAGCTACTGAGAGGAAGAAAAAATATCAAATGTATCTGTTTTATTATTTATTCATGGTTGTTTGTTGTTGCTAATGGTAAATCATGAATGGGAAACTGTCAATAAAGACACAATAAAAAACATTGGTCATGCGTGACTGCAACATTAGAGTTGCTGGTATTGGTTTTTCTGTAATTCAAAAGCTAGACTGCTGATTTACTGGAATTACCTCGAGTCTGCACACTTCACTTCAGCAGATCAAAAGCTGTTTTCCAAGGAATCTGGTTTAGGATTGTTTAAAGTAAATAGTTGTTAAAAGTGACACCACAACAGTGTACCATGACATTGTGGCAAGTAAAATGGCCGTGCATGCAACAGTGTGTGCATTTCTCAAAACATCAAACAAGATCAAACAAAATCTGAAATATGGGTCTATCGTTAACTGACATGAGCAGTAACAGTATTTTATAGAGAAACATCTAAAAACAAGAGGGTGCTTACATTTACATATACCCTGTATATGTATAATCCATCTGTGATGGACTTGCAACCCGTCCAGGGTGTCCCCCGCCCCTCGCACAGTGATTGCTGGACATGGGCACCAGCGACCCCCGTGACCCAAAATGGAATAAGCGGGTAAAGATAATGGATGGATGGATGGATGTATAATCCAAAGTGGGGAAAAACAGTTTGCTGGTGCTAAGATGGCCTTCGGCGCCCGCCCTGTCCCCTGTCAACTCCTCTGAGACAGTCATGCCAAAGTGGTTCAAAGTTCATGCTCAACAATCCTGAAACTGTAACATTTCTGCTGCAGTTCAGCTGTGCACAACAGTTGTTTCTACTGAAATTAAAGGTTTCTGAATCCAGGTATCAGAGTGGTGGTTTGAGGAGACCTATTAGAGTAAATTATTCTCGCTTTTCTTACTCAAAAAGAATCACACTCAACGGCAGAATGCGAGATCTGTTTTTCAGGACAGATTACACAAATATACATAAAGTACACACATATAGATCAGTCATGAGATTCTGCACTGTACTGACATCCAGGCTTTGATGTTTTTAAGACACAACAGAAGTGGCTTAATTGAGGGGGCATCTTTCATTTTAAGTGACGTATAATGCAGACTATCATCAGCATAGCAGTAAAAATATATCCCATGCTTTCTGAGGATTAAGCGGTACACCTCTGTTTGCAAATGTCCTCTATCAGAGACTGAGACCTGGCTTTCTTGGACTGTGAGGTCTCAGTCTCTGATAGAGGACATTTGCAAACTGAGATGTACCGCAAACCCACCCACACAGACCAGTATTTGCAGTTGGACTCCCATCACCCTTTGGAGCACAAGCTAGGAGTCATCAGGACTCTGTACCACAGAGCAGACAGCGTCCCCACTAGCTCAGGAGCCAGGCAGAAGGAGAAATCCCACACAAGACAGGCTCTAGAGCAATGTGGATATCCTAACTGGGCCTTCCTGAAAGCAGAGAAGAAACCCAAACAGGACTCCAGTCAGCCAACAGGTGAAAAGGAGGAACCCAGACCCAGACCAGTGGTCATTCCGTATGTTGAGGGAGTATCAGAGAAACTGAGACGTTTATTTTCTAAACAGAACGTCCCAGTGGCTTTTAAACCCCAAAATACATTAAAGACTGGTTCATCCCAAAGATCCAGTCCCCCGGCACAAACAGAGAAATGTTGTGTATGCTGTTCAGTGTCAGGAGGGTGATCAGTCTTACATCGGGGAAACTAAACAGCCGCTGGCCAAAAGGATGGCCCAGCACAGAAGATCAACATCATCAGGCCAGGACTCTGCGGTCTACACTCATCTCCAGGCCAGAGGTCACTCTTTCAGGGATGAAGATGTTCACATCCTGGACAGAGAGGAACGATGGTTTGAGAGAGGAGTAAAGGAGGCCATCTTTGTGAAAAGAAATCGTCCATCATTAAACAGGGGCGGAGGCCTCCAGGTTCAACTGTCCCCCTCTTACAATGCTGTGATTGCTAGTATCACTCAGCCCTCTGTGAACAGTAAACAGCCATCAGGTGCTAATGATCCATTGTTAGGCTGATGGTCCTTCTTGAGCATGTGAGCAGCTGGTTTTGGTTGTCAGCAGCAAACTGGTTGATCCACTCTGAGAAGGTGCTATTTAAGAGACTGATCTGAATACAGCACCTCAGACTGAGGAAGTCTCTCGGATGAAAGATGAAACGTTTCTAAAAAAAAATTGTTTTGGTTTGTTTTCTGAATGTCCAGAGGACCAGATTTAACTTTTTTAGACTCTTGAACAAGCTTGCTGGTAAAATGTCCAAAGAGCAGGAGGATGCCTTCAAGGTGCCAACAAGCTTAACTAGCTCAGGAAGGACACTGGCTGGAAATAATCTAATGCCCGTTTTCCATTAAAACCCTTATTACTGGTACAACACGGTTTGACTCGGCTTGGCACATTACTCATTGTGTTTAACAACCCGTTAAAATAGGCTAGACCAAAATGCAGGAAATAGCATCTGTTACAGTCCAGATGTGCTCACACAGGACACACAACATAAGGAGTCCAGACCAGATGACGTTTTAACAAGTTTTATTAAACCCAGGTCTGGACACGAGTGAGAAACTGGGAGTTTAGGCAAAAAAAACTAAATGGGAGATGCCGCAAACCAGCAATTGGCTGTTGGATCTTTGGTCGCTCCCCTCACCCTGCCTCAATCTCTCACCCTACAACCATCAACCCCCAGATCAAAATGGTCCAGCAGCAATCGCCTGCAGGTGCACAGGAAGGAATATGCATAAAGCAGGAGAGGGAGCCAGGTTCCAGCCGGCGCCAACTGTCAGATGCTCATCTGGTCTCCTCTGTCTCTGGTAGGTGGAGCTTATCCCTTTTAAAACCTCTTCCAGCCAATCAGCTATAAGGAGAAAACAGACAATTAACCAGGCATTCATTCACAAAGGGGATTCAAGGGCACGTCACACCTCCACCCCTAAATGCTGCATGGTAATTTATAAACACCATGCCAGCATCAGTAGAAGGAACAGGACAGTGTGTCAGCCAAACTGTTATCTTTACCTTTGATGTGTTTTACCTCCAAGTGGAAGGACTGAAAATAGAGGGCCCATCACATCAGTCGCCAGTTGGAGTTACACATTTGCTGAATAAAAGTGAGTGGGTTGTGGTCTGTATAAACCACAATTGGGCCCTTGGAGGACTCCACATAGACCTCAAAGTATTTTAGAGTCATGACTAGCGCAAGCGTCTCCTTCTCAATGGTTGAATACACCTTTTGTTGTCTGTTAAATTTCTTTGAGAAGTAGCGCACAGGGTGCTCTATCCCATCTGGATCATCCTGTAAAAGAATGGTGCCATCTCCCGCATCACTGGCATCCACCGCCTGTTTAAAAGGCACAGCATAAGCTGGTACAGCAAGGACAGGCGCATTGCTCAAGAGTGCTTTAATACACTCAAAAGCATGCTGGCATTCCAATGACCAAAAAAAAAGTAACTTTGGGGTTAACCAAGTCAGTTAGAGGGGCAGCGACAGCAGAAAAGTTCTTACAGAAACTCCTGTAGTGACCCACCATTCCAAGAAATCACTGCAACTTATGTCATGAGGAGGGGGTGGGGAAAGATGAGATGGCCTCTATTTTTGAGCCTACTGGTTTAACTTGTCCATTACCCACTATTTTACCCAAGTAAACCACTGTGGCACGACCAAACTCACATTTTACGATTTAACCGCCAGGTTAGCTTCAGTTAATTTTTGAAACACAGTTTTTACCTGCTCTACAGGTTCCTCCCAAGAGTCTGAGTAAATGACGATGTCATATAAGTAAGCCTCACTCCCCTTCACACCAGACATCACTTTGTTTACTAGGCACTAAAAGGTTGCTGGCGCGTTGTGCACGCCAAATGGCATCACTGTATATTGCAAAAATGTGTCTGGAGTCACAAACACAGTTATTTCCGACCTCCCAATAACCTTTTAGCATATCTAACTTTGTCACAAAAGCTGCGGAGCCAACCCAATCTACACAGTCCTCCATCCAAGGAAGCAGGTGTCAATCTGGCTATGTGACTCCGTTAACTTTTCTAAAGTCCGTGCAAAAGCAGTCGGACCCATCCGACTTGAAGGCCAGCAGGCAGGGGGAGCTCCACGCACTGCAGCTCAGTTCAGCAAAACTGTGTAGCAGCATGTAATCACCTTGATTTTTGTAGACATTTTCTCTTATGGGCGGTTGTGGCTGAGTGGTTACAGCAATCGTCCTCAAATGCGAGAGTTGGGGGTTCGAATTTAACAGCAGTCACATGCCAAAGTGTCCCTGGGCAAGACACTGAACCCCTCATTCCCTCTGATGTGTGTCCCATCAGTGTATGAATGTGATAAAGCTCTGATTAGCCTCATTAGAATGATTTGTTCAATTAGCTTTGTAGAGATCTAGTAGAGTGCTGTATGAATGGGTAAATGAGGGCACAGATTGTAGTGTAAAGCGCTTTGAGAATCTCGATAAGATGGAAAGGCGCTATATAAGTACAGTCCATTTACCATTTATCTGGGTTTACCTTGAAGGAATGTTGCTTAATAGCGGAGGACCCGCAGACATCTATATCATGTTGTAAAACATGAGTTTGTGAGGGCACGTCTGCAAACAAGCTGCGGTACGATCAATAAGAGCCACCATGTCCTGTTGCTGATCATCAGATAAATGTAATAAACAAGGGTCCAGGCCGACAAGCACTTCAGAATTTTTTTATTGTCTCTGCAGCATGGCCTCACACAGACTGCTTGGGTCGTATTCAGCACTGGACAGTTCACAAGGACCGTCTGTGTCAAATTCAGCACTGGACAGCTCACCAGGAGAGCTAGCAGACAAAGTTAGAACTACAGAGCAATTCTCCTCTCGTTCATTATATTTCTTCAGCATGTTTATGTGACACAGGTGACAGTGGCGCACGTGGTCAGGAGTGGCAATAATATAATCTGGATCTCTCACTTTACATTTAACCACATATGGTCCGCTGTAACGCGCCTGCAAACTCACGCCTATGACAGGCAAAATATTAATACCTTGTCTCCCAGCTGAAATTGCCCATTACTGGCTTTCTTATCAAACCAGCCCTTCATTTTGCTTTGAGCTGCTTGGAGATTTTTTCTAGCTAATTCACACGCCCGGTGAAGACGAAAACGAAACGTACTGACGTAATCCAAAAGATTTTGTGAGTCACTGCCCCATCCATTTTTTTTTTTAAGTTTCAATGGACCACAAACAGAATGAGCAAAAATAAGATCTGCTGGGCTAAAACCAAGCGATTCCTGCACCACCTCATGTGCTACAAAAAGCAACAGGTGAACTCCCTCATCCCAGTCTTTGTCAGACTCCAAGCAGTAAGCACGAAGCATACTTTTTAACATCTGGTGGAACCGCTCCAGCGCGCCCTGACTCTCAGGGTGATAAGCACTGGACCAGTAATGTGTGATATTAAGCTGTTTCAAAACTTGCTTGAAAATGCATGACATAAAGTTGGATCCCTGATAAGTCTGAATTACTCTTGGCAAGCCAAACAAAGAGAACAACTTCACCAGGGCACCCACAAATGCAGGTACAGTTATTTTACACATGGGTACAGCCTCAGGAAATTGAGTTGATGCACACATTATTGTTACCAGAAATCTATGACCAGATTTGATACATGGAAAAGGACCAACACAGTCCACCAAAACATGGTCAAAGGGTCCATCCACAGCGGTAATGGCATGTAACGGCTGGGTGCAATTGTTTGATTAGGTTTTCCTGAGATTTGGCACATGCTGCACATTTTACAATATTCTCTCACATCTTTTTTTAATCCCAGCCAAAAAAAATTGCTGCAAAATGCAGTCGTATGCTTTATTCACTTCCAAATGGACAGCCATAGAATTGTCATGGGCTAGACTTAAGATTGCCTGGCGGAATTTTTGTCGCACTAGAATCTGATTAACCACTGGCCATTTATCTTCTACAGATGCCTGCGGTGGCGTCCATTTATGCACCAATATCCCGTCTTTACAAAAATAACTCTCAATCATCTTTTCAGCTTCTTCCTTTGACACCATCTGACTGAGTGGGGGAGCAAGAGAAGAATCCTGGCCCTGTTCCAGGATAAGATTCTCTTGAGACATTATCTCAGCTAGAGCCTTTTCATGTTCCACACTGTGAAAAGATGGGGTCATCACAACAGGTGGAGAAGACTCATGTATTTACAGAGTCTGAGTCACTTTCAAGATTCAAATGGTCACCTGATAAAAAAAAATTTCTAGGTCAGCCTTGTCATTGGTTTCTAATTCAGCATTTTTCCATGCCATGGCGCGAGTAAACGCGCACACGGGGAACACTTTAGGATATCTTTTCTGTAACTCATCTGGGTTGTCAGATGTCACTGGGACTGTCGTAACTTCTGGGTTAATCAAGATTTTTCCACCAGCTAAGTCATTCCCCAGAAGAAAACCAACCCCTTTAATTGGGAAAACGAGACGCGGCCACCACCACATCACCAGATACTAACTCTGAACTCAAATAAATGTGATAGAGAGGAATATTTTTCAAAGAATCATTCCAAAGCCTTGCACCAATTTATTTGAGCTTAAAGAGGTTTCATCAGTTAATGGCAGAATTTTATCAAGAATAATAGATCTGGAGGCTGCAGTGTCCCTCAAGATTGCCACAGGCACTCTGTCCCCACCTGTTACAGAGACCTCCACTTTCATCAGAAAGGGTGCATATATTTCAAGATCTTCTTTACCCGCCCCACAGGTAACTAATACTGGTGGTGGCTTAACCGCCATGGCTGCTTTAGGAGACAAGCTTTTGTTGTTAAGCAGAAAGCAGTTGGCCAAAGTATGACCACGCTTATTGCAATGAGCACAAACTGGCCTAGTCCTAACTCAACTTTCAAAGTAATGTTCCACCTCCGACGTTGCAGGGGGCGGAGTAGAGTAGGAGATCTGCGCTGTGACGAATGGGGCTGCTTCTCACAAACAATTTTGTGTCAAAACATATTCATCTGCCAGCACAGCCGCCTTGGAAACTTCAGACACTTTTTGTTCATTTATGTATGTTGCACTCGGTTTAGTTACACAAGTTTTAAATTCTTTCATCAGAATCAAATTATGTAACTGATTACATATTTTAACGCCTTGTGCTGAGCACCAGCTATCGAACAGAACCTACTTTTCATGGGCAAAATCTACATGGCTCTGAGCTTCAGCTTTGTTAAGGTGGCAACAATTTTGCCTATATGCCTCTGGTACAAGCTCATATTTCTTAACAACAGCTTTAACTGTGTCATAATTCACGCTAAGGTCAGAAGGAAGCGAGGCACGGGCCTCCTGGGCCTTGTCCATGAACACGGTTTGCAATAATAATGGCTAATACTGCTTTGATCATTGTAATAATGTAGCCACCCTTTCAAACAACACAAAATAGGTGTCACCATCTTTTCTAGAAAAGAGTGGTATCAAACGGACGCATTTACTCATATCAAAGCTGGAGGAACCAAACGAGGCAGCAGAACCACTCAGCTCAAGCTCTTTTAAAAGAACTTGCTTTTGTGCCTCAGCCTCCAGCTTACACAGTTCAAACTCGTGATCCATGTCTTTTTCTTTGAGAGCCAAACGGCGGAGTTCAAGCTGTAACTCCAGCTCACTGAGATCAGAAGGAGCTTTTTCAATCTCAGTGCCCTGAGTGACAGCATCAGGGTCAGCCTGAGGTAAAACACCTGCTTCATTCAAGGCAGAGAGAATTTTGAATTTCATTTCATTCTTTTTGAACGGTTTAGACACAGAGATTGAGTGCTGAGCAGCAATTGACAAAAGCTGTTCTTTTGTACAACAATTAAATTGCTCACCAGTAGGGTTATCCAAAAACTCCTCCAAACTAAACTACATTTCGTTTAGAAAACAAACCACGACAGACGAAATGGAGGAAAAAATAAAAAGCACTCCTCCAAACTGGCACTAAATACGCATCTCACAGGACGTCACCGCACGCGTGGCTGACGGCTTTCAGAAGCAACCTGAATCAGGGCTGCGACCCAAACAATTCAGAATGGTCCTCCAATAATGTTATTAAACATTAATGGAACCGGATGAGCCCCCAACGTGTTATGGTCCAGATGTGCTCACACAGGACACACAACATAAGGAGTCCAGACCAAATGACATTTTAACAAGTTTTATTAAACCCAGGTCTGGACACGAGTGAGAAGCTGGGGGCTTAGGCAAAAAAACAAAGCAGCCTGCAGGCGCACAGGAAGGAATCTGCGTAAAGCAGGAGAGTGAGCCAGGTTCCAGCCGGTGCCAACTGTCAGATGCTCGTCTGGTCTTCTCTCTCTCTGGTAGGTGGAGCGTATCCCTTTTAAAACCTCTTCCAGCCAATCAAGGAGAAAACAGACAACTAATCAGGCGTTCATTCACGAAGGGGACCCAAGGACACATTACAGCATCTACTTTACTCAAAAATTTAAGGGAGGACCCAAAAGCTCCCTCCACTTCCCTCGCTCCCACCAATTCACAACACTCAACCTTTATTTATTCACAACAAAGTTGTCTCGGGGTACAGAAACATTCACATACACAGAAAAGCCAATTAGTGAAGTTCTCTATCTAAGGAAGCAGCATTCTTGTTGAATCATCACTTCATCGCAGTCTGTCATCATCATCATTGAAGCCCTTGAGTGCTTTGTGACAACCACTGAACCACAGGTAACTTATTTCCTTGACTACCTGTATACTGAATTACGTTTTTTCCTTGTGTTTTTGTCAAGACCTGCTCCATTGGTTTTTCCACTCCTGCGAACACTCACCTTCCTCTCCTGGAGTCTGTCTAGAATCACTTAGTCACTAGAATCACTGGTCCTACAGTCCAGGGGAACCAAGAGGCCAGCCGAGTCTGGGTGGACGGATCGGACGGCATCTGCAGCCAGTTTCTTAGGATCCACTGTGGGATGGACCTTTACAAGTGATCCTTCCTGCCTACAGCCATCAGCATCTATAACATCTCTTAATGAAATGAGGATAACGAGTTACAACAACAAAATAATTTCCCTCTGGGATTAATAAAATATTTTTGAATTGAATTGAATTGAATTAACTCTTGAGACCTCAGAACAGCCTGTGATCAATCCTACCTGTCGACGCTGCTCGTCTGGTTTCCATCCTACCACACTCCTATGAATCACTTGCCCAAACTCCACTCCTCAGGAACCTCCACCCTCCTCTCCATGCTGCTCCATACTGCAAGCTCTATGATTTACCAATGTAAGTATCATCATTTCACAATAAACTGTACTTGTTTTTTCAGCAAGTGTTGGATCCTCTCTGTCAGTTTGCTTGTTCTGGGTTTAAAACTAGTCAGTTTGTGATAGTTGGTCTGATAATGGCTCTAAGTCTGCAGGTAATAAGTTGTGTTCTAAAATTATTCAAAAATTCCAGCAAGTCTATGAAAAGATACAACATATTCTATCATGTCATTATTTAAAGATCAAAGACAAACCAAAAATGGTACATTTGTGCAAACCATTCTGTAGATCTGCTCCTGTGCTTGGGATCGTTGTTCTGTTGCATCATGAACCAGTTTGGTCCAAGCTTCTGCTATAACAAATGTCTGTACTTTTAATCCAGGGATCAGAGTACCAAGCAAGGAAGACCACGGCAAAACAGGAAGCATTTTAAATTAATGTTTGTTTGTTTGTTTGTTTGTTTGTTTGGGGGGGAGGGGGTAAAAGTAAAGTCAAGTAAGAGGATATCTGTGAAGAGTAACAATAAATGGTCAGTGGTCTCCAGGTGAGTAGCACAGAGAGTGCTCGTTTGCTTACAGTGTGTTGTCTTTTCAGGTTCCACAGAGGAACATCCAGATTCTAGAGTTCCAGGTGATGTGATGATTCCAGGTAAGCATTGTTGTAAGTAGTTTGTGTGATAAGCAGTGAGAGCAGGCAGGGCACTGAGGTGAAGAGGGCGCCTGATATTATACAGGGCGACACACAGGGGTATGTTCTTAATCAGGTAGGAGTGGATGAGGAGTGCGGAGAAGAGCTTCTTGGAGGGAAGTGGTTTCCTTAGCAATTGGAAACCAGTTTCACATTGACTGATTTCTACAAGGAAGCACAAGTAACAGGGTTACTCACAAGAGTCTGACCAGCTAGTTGCACTGTGTACCGTTTGTTGGTCCAGTGCAGAATCATGGAGACGCTCAGCCTTCAGTATGCTGCCAATGTGATCAGGAAAGGTTAAGGAGAGCAGCTGTAGAGAGCTGTCAGGTACAGCACTGCCATGGCCACGTCCCCCTCTTGCACATGAGCTGGTTAGCTGGAGAAAACAGACAGAAACAGGAATCCTGACCGGATTGTGATTAATTACACACCTTAGAGATGATTCTAGTTCCTGACCAAGCCTCTCAGTTTGGCCACTGGATTGTGGATGTTGAGGATGGTATCAGACGAGACACTAACAGTAGAGCCCAGGGCATTGCAGAAGGCTTTCAAAGCCTGAGAGACAAACTGAAGGTCACAATCAGAAAATATCCAATGAATAACATGCAAATGTTGGATTAACAACTGAGCAGTTTTCATAGCGGTGCATCGTTTAGATAATTCAATTCAAGTCAATTTAGTTTATTTCCATAGCGCCAAGTCACAACAGAAGTTTTCTCAAGGCACTGAACAGAAACATTGATGTTTAAAAATATTTAACATTATTTATCTGAGGAGCAGCTTTGAGTTTAACTCCATCACTGAACTCTCATCTTGAACAAGCATGAAGGCGACAGTGGAAAGAAAAACTCCCTCGTGAGGAAGAAACCTTTAGCAGAACCAGGATCAGGACAAGAGGACCATCTGCTTCGACCGGCTGAGTTTGGTAGGAACAGATACACAATGGCAGGTCAAGAATCACATAAGATAGAAATAGTATCAAATGAAAACCATTCAATTTTAGCAAATCATTTAAGGAAATAAGGTCAGTTTGTCCTCTAGTAGTCTATGCTTAAGATAGCATGACAAGCCGACCCTAACTATAGGATTTATCAAAAAGCAAAGTCTTAATCCCAGTCTTAAAACTGGTCAATGTGTCAGCCTCATGGACAGAAACTGGAAGTTGGTTCCACAAGAGAGGAGCCTGAGAACTGAAAGATCTTCCTCCCATTCTGCTTTTGGAAACTCTAGGGACCACAAGTAAACCTGCAGCCTGAGAGCTCTCTAATAAAAGATGGAGCTAGCTTGTTGAGAGTTTTGTGGGTAAGGGTACAAAATGTACAGATGTGGAATAAACAACCCACTGTCGAGAACAACAGTGTTACCTACTGAAGGCATCGATCCAGTGACAAACACTATCTTCTTATTTTGTGAATGAGCCTCGATCCAGCTCTGAGACACGATGTCGAGTTTAGCCTAACTGAGGAATGAGATGAATGAATCTGTTTATGTGATTTTCTTCTCCTTCACCTTCTGAGGGCTGTTAGGAGATAATCCTCTCCTTAGTGAAACGACCAAACACACGGCATTATTCTCATTATTAAGGCCAAGTTGCTTTGTTGCCACTGAGTCCCGCTCCCAATTATCAGTCACTGCAGCATCTCTGACTATGGTGAGTCCTTTCCAATCGATGAAGACAGTTAACTGTCCCCCAACTGACTTCTCTTAGCACCGATAACACTTCTATCTATGATCAGACTCCTTCTAAGCCTTGTCTGAATGTCTGGCGATAAACTAAGGATGAAGCAGGAATCTGATTGTTAAAGCATGTTGTTTTAACAGTTCTTATCAGCACACAGCAGGTCCACATCACGAGCCAGCAGCAGACAATACAGATGGATTTAGGCATTCTCTGTTAAGTTGCTTCTGTCATTTAGAAAGCACAACAGTAGAAATTCATTAACAAGCTCTTAAATCTGTAATTCTGTGCACTGGCTTAATGAAGTCTCTGTGTTCAACCTTGAAACAGCGTCTGTATATAACTTGCAGTGCTGTAAGTCCTTCAGTTTATTTAATCAGGAAAACAGTCTGTTGGAGAGGCCGTCACTGTGGACTGCAGTTCACGCTGGAAAGTTTGTGTGTGTGTGTGTGTGTGGGGGGGGGGGGGGGGGGGTTGTTTATTCCAGTTTGTCACAGATTTTAGAGATCTAGTCATGAACTTGACCAAATCTGCATTTTACCACTTAGTTGGAAGACATGTAGGTTCAGCAGCAGCTGGATATAAAGACAAACTTGTGACGTCCAACTGAACTGAGGGCTGAGTAAAGTTTTTCTCCCTCGGATACAAATTTAACGAGCATTTTATTTAATTAACAAATGATTTGGAGGATGACAAAATTAATAATGCCTCCTCATTGTAGTACTGCTGTACTAGTAACATATGAGTGTTACTGCATTAACTTTAATTCCATTTGAAATGTTGTTAATTGTCATTATGTGTTGGGATAGTTTTATGCTTCATGAGTTTCCAGTAGCACGTTGCATTAATTAAACTGTAAGTTCAAGAGAGAAAGAACTGTCTGAGCAGCGACTTGTGAGTGTTGAAATAGGAGTTTTACTTAATCCATTTCTTTCAATGGTACAAAGGTGAGGTGAAGTGTCGAAGCTCCTTCTGTGTGAAATGTTCTACTTTACAGACCCCTGCATGATGAGACTGTGAATGTGACCTGGGAAAATTGACTTGTCACAGGCCAGACAGGACTGATGTGCACCTTCTGTGGTGGCACAGGGTATCACACCTGTGTCGCGGGGGTGGGCATTGTGGCTTAACACTATTGTCAACAACAACTGTAGGATTTCCACAACCAAAGCCCCTTCTTGGGAAGGTCCAAGATGATTAAGTGTTAATACTGTCTGACCGTGTGTTCGGGGTTTACCTGCCAGAACTTGTTTCTGCAGTTGTTTCTCACAGAAAGGAGACCAAGCAGGGAGCCGAGTGGCATCGTGTCCTGAAGGAAGTGTTCTCTGACGCGGCCCATCCCAGCTGCTACCTGACCACACCAACAGCCTATAGGCCACGGATTTCCGTTCAAGCACTTCTGTATTTTTTAGCCACGCTGAACACTTCTGGTTCACAGGAAACAGTGACGGCGTTTTTCACTCGGTGGCTGCAGGACTTGCCGACAATGACGATGTTTATAGAATTATTCAGACGTCCTCGAAAGCTCCAACGTGTAAAAAGGACAAATGATTTAAGCTGCATGTGTCCAGTGTCATAAAGGACTTCTAAGGTAAGTTAACTAATCGTTTCAAGTTCACCAAAATGCCTCGTGTACATCTAACATAGCCAGTCTTACAAACGTGTTTTGTACAAGTTATGCGTTAAGCCAAGGCCTTATTCTTACAGATTATTATTCAATCATTGTTGGGTTTGAGCAGATTTAGCTGCATCTGGATCTTTGCTACTTATTAAAACTCATTAAAAAGAAATTGGTCTTGCAGAAAAATGTTCTGATGCTACATTAAGTAACATCTAGAAAGTTTTTCAGACTCAAGAGGAAAAATGCACAAGAAGAGGAACTTTTATTTAATGACTTGAATAAATGTAGTCAGTCTTGGTTTCTGATCATTATTCCAAAGAAAATCATTTGAAAATGTACTTGTTTTAGGAATTACTCCGTTTTGAAGCAAAAGTTATTTTAACTCCAGCTTGTGTACAAAACTTGAGCTAAAGTCAAACCTGTTAACTATCAGACAACATAAAGTGTGTATGTTCAACAGATGTCTGCTGTACGCTCGTATGAATCTCACTGTTTGTTGCAGCCCTTAAGAGACGGTTTCTTCCACTGTGCAGAACACAGCAGGAGGTGAGGATGAGGAGGGAACCTCTGGTCTGATCTGGATGTTTGTGAGAAGTGGGGAGACACCACCGCTACAGCCCAGACACGAGAGCCGAGATCAGATCCAAACACCAACAAGTTGATCCACTGAGGCACCGAGGACGGAGGACAGGAAGTGATCCATGTGGAAACCCTCACACGAAGCAGCTCTTCTGTTCAACCATCCACATTAATACAAACCATGCAAAACCAATAGGTTGGACTGGACTACTAGAGAACTCTGTGGCACCAAAATATAGAAGGAATACGACTGAATTATTCGTACTTACAGTAGGACGACTAAACAAAGACCTTTTCTCAGGTCCAGCAGAAAGCAGGTCCCTGGTTCAAATTTTGGTCTGGGGGCCTTCCTGGGTGGAGTTTGCATGTTCTCTCCGTGCATGTGTGGGTTTTCTCCGGGTACTCCAGTTTCCTCCCACGGATCAAAAACATGCATGTTAGACTGATTGGTAACTCTAAATTGTCATTAGGTGAGAGAGAGAGTGAATGGTTGTTTGTCTCCTTTGTCTCTATGTGTCCCTGTGATGGACAGGAGACCTGTCCAGGGTGTCCCCCGCCTCTTGCACAGTGATTGCTGGACATGACACCCACAACCCAAACAGGAAGAAGCGGGTAAAGATAATGGATGGATGGATTATTATTTCTTACTTTTAAATAATTTTTTTTTAATCATTTAGCCTTTTTGTTGTACTTTTATTTTTGTTTTTATGTTTATGTTTACTCATTAACCTCAGTAGCTACAGGCCGGTGGCTCTGACCTCACATCTAATGAAGACCCTCAAGAGGCTGGTCTTCAACCATTTACGCCACCTAGTGAGGTCTTCGTTGGATCTGCTGCAGTTTGCCTACTGGCCTGGCATCGAGGTGCATGATGCCATCATCTACCTCAGGCACTGAGCTCTGACCCACCTGGAGAAACCTGGAAGCACCGTGAGGATCATGTTCTTTGATTTGATTAGACCTCAAAGTTTGACATCTCGCCATGAAAAACGAAACGCTAATAGCTCCTACACAAAAACTGTCTGAGTCATCCAACCTTCAGTGATTGATCCACATCCGGTCCCCTGCCAGACTGAATGGTCAAATCATGACATCACTTAAGCCACGCCCCCTGACAACAGGAAGTGTAAAGTTTTACCTTGAACGGTCCCTATCTGACCCCTGTCACCTGATCAGCATGATGGTGTGTCCAGTGACCGAAGACATGTTGGTGTAACTTGCGTTCCAACGCTGACAGTTTTGGGTGGAGCATGTGGGTGGAGCATGTGGGTGGAGCATGTGGGTGGAGCATGTGGGCGTCGCGACATGACGAAGTAAGACGTAACGCCGTCTCCATACGTTTGGCTCTAAATTCCACAGATTTGAACCGAGTTGCACCAAAATCAGTGTGATCGATCATTATCCACCCCTTGAACATGAAGCCATGATAATCGGCCAATAGCTTCCACAGCGCCCCCTAGGATATTTTAAAACCTCAGCCCCAAGCCATTTTTTCACCAATAATTCTGAAACTTGGTGAACATCTGTATCTTCTCAGGACCTATGAAAAAGTCTCTTGGAGCCCTGGTCCAAAATCATAGGAAGTCGGCCATTTTGGGTCAAAGGGTCATTTTGGGGGCGTTTCTAATGGCGAATTTTAACGAACTCCTCCTAGGGATTTTGAGTGATTGCCTTCAAACTTGGTTAAAATCCCCTTAAGACATTGGAGGGTAAAAGTTATCAAAAGCTTTCAGTTTCGTTTAGGTTAAAGGGGCGTGGCCAGGCCTCAAAGTTGTGCTTCTGCCTGTCATAGCATCTGATCTGATTCATATAGTAAGCTCATCCCTCTCATCAGGTGTTTTCCTCCAGGCTTTAAAACAGCAGTTATCAAATCACTGATAAAACCAACAGTCTGGACAAATCACAGAATTACAGGCCAATCTCCAACTTTCCATTCTTCTTCTTCTGGTTCTGGTCTGCTCTGCATCTCCAGAACCAAACATGGAGAAGCTGCATTCAGCTTCTTTGCACCACAAATCTGAAACAAACTTCCAGACAACTGCAAAACAGCTGAAACACTGAGTTCCTTTAAATCAAGGCTAAATCCCCTCCTGTTTAGAGTTGTTTTTTAACTATGATAAATGGAACATTGATCAACATATTTGATGACACTCAACAAAATGTAATGTTTGTTACTGGTTTCTCAGTTGCTGTTATATGTTGTTGTTATGACTTTTAATTTTGTGTTTTTATAATGTAAAGCACTTTGAACTGCTTTGTTGCTGAAATGCACTATACAAATAAACTTGAAAGATATATATAAATATATATATATACTGTGTATATCCTTATTGAGTGAAACTTGAGCCTGACGCTCCCATGGCCTCCGGCATAATTCTTTTCCAGAAAATAATTATTATTCTCAGAGGCTTGTGTTTAAAGGTTTACTTAAAAATGAAGCATGTACATAATATAAATATCACAGTAAATAAACCACTTTAATATATTCAGTTTTGAGTCTGTTTAATCAGTCTATATTCTCAGGGTTCAACGATATTTGTGATACTAGAAGGAGATGGTCAGAAAACTCTGGGACCTGAGTCCAGATTTCATACCAGAAACATGCAAATGTGAGCAGGTATGACAATAAAAAATCCTTGAATCCTTGAAAATATAGCTGATTCCCAGACAGACAGACAAGACTGGTGATAAAATGTGTAGTAACGGTCTGTAAATAACAACACTTTCTCTGATATGATAGACCAAGCTCCTCGTGACTGTCACAAGCAGAATAACTAACAATACGTTTTCATTGCACTGTTTTCTGAAAACACTTTAGGATGTATATATTCACGACTTAATGGTGCCGCTCTGTAAACAGGATGTATATTATTCATGAGCTGCACACAGCTTGACAATAAAAAAATAAATATTTCAACTCTAATGAAATGCTGATGCATAAAGTTTTAAACTTTATATACTGCAGTGGAATATGGCTTGTGGTCAGCTCATGATGTTATGTCAGTTCTCTCACATGACAAAACCAACTTTCATCACTGACATGTTTATCTGAAGTGTTTACCAAATAATGTGTGCAAGCCAGTGGAAGATTAACAGTCACTATGTAAATGTATCTCACATGGTAACAGCCACACTTGTCCAATTATTTGTGTTTATTCTGTAAGAGCTGCATAAAGTTGTTACCAAGGATTTAAGGATTTTAATCAGAATATGCAGCAACACTCGGTCTTTCATTTTTGTGCATGACATCTTTGTTTCCATTCATCTTAAAAGGTTAATAATTGCTGTTTATCGGACGTCAGGATGGTCAAACATGCCAAGTGAGTTAATTAGATCAATAAACATGCAGGAGGAATTAAAAATGCTTTTACATATTTTATCCATTCACCCATAACAATTTCAGCCTTAGTGTGGGCTTTTATTTACATCAGTCAGCTGAGGTGGTTGTAACAAAATAGAAGACAATGACTTAACTCACAAACTTATTACAGCAAGAGTGCTATTACACCAGACACCATCATGGATTATGATGTCTTGTATCTCTCGTAATCACATCATGTTGCTGCTGATCTGTTTCATGTTACTGCTGATCTGTTTCATGTTGCTGCTGATCTGTTTCGTGTTGCTGCTGATCTGTTTCGTGTTG
>NC_056504.1:4297089-4297269 GCF_014905685.2 Nematolebias whitei
TGTTTCGTGTTGCTGCTGATCTGTTTTGTGTTGCTGCTGATCTGTTTTGTGTTGCTGCTGATCTGTTTCGTGTTGCTGCTGATCTGTTTCATGTTGTTGCTGATCCGTTTCATGTTGCTGCTGATCCGTTTCTTGTTGCTGCTGATCTGTTTCATGTTGCTGCTGATCTGTTTTGTGTTG
>NC_056504.1:4297279-4303329 GCF_014905685.2 Nematolebias whitei
TGTTTCATGTTGCTGCTGATCTGTTTCGTGTTGCTGCTGATCTGTTTTGTGTTGCTGCTGATCTGTTTCATGTTGCTGCTGATCTGTTTTGTGTTGCTGCTGATCTGTTTCATGTTGCTGCTGATCTGTTTCATGTTGCTGTGTTCATGCATGCTCATCTGCTCACACAGACTCATGCTGCTGTTCAACGTATTGTTTTTGTACTATTAGTGCTTGGTGCATTTTTAGGTCATGTTTTTCTTAGTTCGTATCTTAGATCTTATTGCTGTTTTTCTTTTACATTTTATACTTTTGTTGGCTGTAACTGGGACCCTGCGTACACAGTTTTGTTCCATGTTCCACATGTGATGTGAACGACAATAAAGAAGCTTGAATCCTTGAACCTCGGGGTGGAGGCAGAAAAATCTGCAGATAGTCAAAGTAGCCACTGGCATCTGCAAAGCTTTTTGCTGCATCAGTTACTACTAGATTTACTGTGTGAGCTCCACGTGGCACACGTACTCTCTTGGATTCATTTCCAGACGTCTGGCTTGAGCTCCTTTCCTCTTTTCTTATATGTTTGCATCATTATCATAAGACTGCCATCTACGGTCACTAAAAGACATGTTGAACTCCTCAAGTCTCCTTAGAATAAGGGTCGAAAGACGTTCTTCGGTGGTGTCCTCTGCCTCAAGGAACCCAATAAAATTATCTTTTATTTGTGAGGTGTCCTCAACTGCAACAACTTGAATAATGACTGATACTTGCTCTTTACAGCTCAAATCATGTGTAAACTAAAATTATTTAAAAGTATTTGGATTGCTTAATCCACAGTCTGTGAATTCACAATCACAAAATTGTTTATTTTGGATTTGGACTCAACAGATTTTCCACTAATGAAATGTATCAGTTAATTTTGAATATTTTTTACTAAGTAGAATGTATGGCTTGATCCTACTTTCACCTTAGCAACATACACTTTCAGTACTGGATCAAATTAGGTCATGAGCTCTGCCTCCGTTAGAAAGTTGCCATTATTTGGTTGGTCCCTCTGTTGAATAATTTAAGAACCCTACCATCAACTCATTAATTCAATAAGCCACACAGAGAAATGCAAGATCTTTTCAACCCAAGTTTACTTATTGCAAGGGGTGCAGCATTGAAACCAGGCTTAAAACGATGCCACCCGAAGCTCTGGTCCAAGGTCTGCCCACAGACAAAGAGTTCGGAAACGCTTAGATACCCGTTATCAGACAGAGGCGAGGTCAAGATGACCTTTATTTCACAGCTCACAGTTTTTGAAGGCATCATAAGTTATCTGTTATCAGACTCCTTTCTGAGTAGACAGAAAGACTCTCTTGACTTCAGGTTCTATATTGATTTAACATTAGTAAGTGATAACATCCATGACCTTTACATTAAGTCCCCCATCACCCTCTATGGGCTAGATTTCACTCTGCCAATAACTGAATGATAGCCACCAACCTGGTCAGGACTTTTTGCCACTTCCTCCTTTCAGCTTCTATTAGGGACATTTCCATGTTATTGTTTGGCCCTTGTCAATAGGAATCTATGGTTCCTTCCATGATGTTATGTGCCTGAAATGTCCTGGACTGTTCTCGTGATTTTCAAGGATTTCAATGCATCTAACAATGTTAAGTCAGGTCCTCTGAATGAATTCTTCTTTGCTGAAACGTTTAGTCTTTTATCCAAAAGACTTCTTCAGTCTGAGGAGCTGCAGCAAACTCAGACTTGGGCCCTATTTACACGGACACATTGGGGGGAAACATAGTTTTTTTTTGTATGTTAATTAGAGGAAAAGATCCGAGTTGACACGGACGGATTATTTGTTTACGTGCATCCGCAGGAATCCCCCCTGCCCCCCTGAATTTGCTGTAGTTGCCATGCCGGGTCATTAGTTGGCACTGTGAATTTGTACATTCACCTAATGCGCATTCGTGCTGCCTAGGACTACTCTCTGTAAGGACTTTCCTCTGGGCTGAAAGCTCAACAACATCTTAACAAGTTAAAGCTGGATTTTGGATAAGAGTCGACAGATTTGATGCCAAGCGGGACCACTTCATCTAACAGCTCCACACCGGTCATTAAGCGGACCAGAACCGAGCTGACAATGATGATGTCAGACATCCCACTCCGTGATTATCAGTAGCCGACTTACAGCAGGTAAATCATCGTTCTTAATAATGTTAGCTTGGGTTTGTTTCAATTGCACAACAACCAACTGAGTTTTTATTTTTCATGTGAGGAGAAGCTGCCCTCCCGCCAGAGACGGACCGGTTCTGAACGAGCCTCAGCCCAGGTGCAGTGCAGGAGGGCGTCACAGAGAGATGTTGGATGAACTATTTATTTTAAATTCCCCTCAGTTCTTTTATTCAATCCATTCAATGTTTGAAGCTGCATTAATCAAAGGAGTGACAGCCTGAACGAGCCACATGAACAACGTGGGCCCAGTATCCAGGATGAAAACAGAGTCCAGTTCATTCATGTAGTTTACAGTTCAGTTAACGGGTTTTTAATAGTGTGCTCAGTTTATTATCAGTGTTTGTGTGATGTACAGTTTGTGATGTTGAATTGATAAATAAAAATTAAACCTGATGTCTTCATTTTCAACTTTAATCACATGCAACATATTTCGCATCATTTAAATCACATAACTGGAATTACATAATGTCCAGATAGCTTCATTTAGCTCAGATAACTTCATTATGTATCTCCCACACTAACATAAATGCTGTTTATTATTGTCAAACTGTTGTTATTTAGTACCTTTAGTATGTTAAAGTGCAGTGTGACGTGTGAAATATCCACCTGCCTTGGTCAATAAATAGTGATAATGGAACTGGATCTGACTGTGTCTCTTCCCAACATCGATGTCGGTCACAGCAGCTACGTTCTGCCTAGATTAACTACCAAATTCAAAATATATTCCATGTGCCGTAGCTCAGAAAGCAGCATGTTATACACGCCACCATTGTTGTTGATAGAAATATGCCGTCAGTCCACACGTGCGTGTGCGCATGTGGTTTAACACAAAACCTCAGCAGATGTTTATATTAGCAGCGGCAGTTTTCCAAAAACCTCCACTCTGAGAGGTGGGTTGAGAAACCTCTGGATTCAAAGAGGGGGGCCACTGGTGTGTAAATGAACAGCCGAACCGCAGAGAGAAAGGTGCAGTTTCACTCAAAATACGTGCCGAGTAAACAGCCACTTATAAATAGCACCTTCTCATAGTGGATCAACCAATTTGCTGGTGAAATCCAGAACTAGCTTTACTTTATATATTTACCAACATTAACATTTTTTATTATATATATATTTATCCACAGAGTTGATGTGGTCAGTAAAATGTTGGACTTCCTGAGATTTAATTTTAACCCAGGTGTCGTCAACATACCTGAACCAATGACTTGGTGGTGTCCCTGAAAAGGACGTCAAGGCTCTCTTTTCTACCTCCTCCATGTACAGGTTGGCAACAATAGGAGAAACTGGAGACCCCATAGCACACCCATGTTTCTGCCTATAATATTGCTCCCCATATGTGAAGCAGGTTGACTGCAGGCACAGTTTCAAGAGTTGACACAGTTGTTCTGTAGAAAGTGTGGTCCTGCTGCTCAGAGTGGTGTCTGATTTTAATCTTAAACTGACCACCTCTACTGCATCATCAACAGGAAGTAAAGAGTGATGTGATATCAAAAGAGACCATTGTTTCATCAGTCTCCATGATGACATCCCTCACCTTATCCACAAAGTCCACGGTGTTCTGTATGTGGTGTTCTGAGCTGCCAACTAAAGGGATGAGTACAGACGCCAGATATTTGGAAACATTGTAAGTGACTGAGTTAATCATGCTAACAATAGGTCTTAAAGGTACACCTTGTTTGTGGATTTTAGGTAAACCATACAGACTAGGTGTGGCCTCCCCTGGGTACAGTCTGTGCTACAGAAAATGGTCAATAGCCTTGTCCTGCTCCAAATTTTTCAGGCACTCATCAACTGTTGGAGTCAGTCTCCCCACCATCACAGACATCTACACCTCCAGATGCAGGAAGAGGGCCACCTGCATCATGAAGGACCCCACTCAGCCAGCACACACGTTTTTTGTCCCACTCCCCTCATGCAGAAGGTTGAGGAGCATTAAGTGTAGAACCACTAGACTGAGGAACAGCTTCTACCCTGAGGCTGTTAGACTCATGAATCTTTAACCAGAATAATCACTGTGAAAAAAAACCACATCATGTTGCTGATTTATTTCATGCTGCTGTGTTCATTTGTACTCATCTGCTCACACAAACTCATGTTCGCGCTGCTGTTCGGCGTATTGTTTTTATGCAATTAGTGCTTAGTGTATTTTTAGTTAACATTTTTCTTAGTTCATATCTTGGATCTTGTTACTGTTTTTCTTTTAAATATTATACTTTTGTTGGATGTAACTGGGACCCAGTGTACACAATTTCGTTCCACCTCATGTACCACATGTGGTGTGTATGACAAATAAAAAACCTTGAATCCTTGAACTTCTTTTTATAACCACTTCCTGGATCTCTTTTCAGAGGTTCATAAGTGGTTAAGTCACTAAGGAGTGTCATAACTTTCTCATGATAGTCTTTCTGGTTCAAAAGCTCAGCGGACTCCTTTTAAAAAGTCAAATATGTGGCGACATTGCTTTCAAATGGAAATTGGAATTAGTATACAAGATACTATTCACAATACTGTATGTTTGTGTTCCTAAAGGTTTGATCAATGTATTAGTAGAGAAAAATGGACTTTCATAGACTCAATGTGACAAGTGAAAACATTGCAGCTGAATAGGCCAGGATGCCTCAAGTCAAGGTTTATTTATGTAGCACATTTATGAACAACCACAGCTGACCAAAGTGCTTCACAATAATTTCAACATCATAGACAATAAAAGAAATAGTTAAATACCAATAAAATAATAGTACAAATGAAAAACAAAGACATACTATTTCAGTTTCTGCAATTTCCCCAAAACTCTAATCAATCAGGTAATTTGAGGTTGAAGTGAAGTTAAAGGCCAGGGAAAACAGATGTGTTTTCAGTCTGGACTTAAACTGATCTACTGACAGAGAGAGCTTAAAGGCTCCAGTATACTCAGGCATACGTCAGTCCACACAGGTCCGCACATACTGGATTAGAGTCGAAGCGGACGCCCGCAGGGCATGTCCATCCATCCATCCATCCATTATCTTTTCCCGCTTATTCCATATTTGGGTCACGGGCGTCGCTGGTGCCCATGTCCAGCAATCACTGTGCGAGGGGCGGGGACACCCTGGACGGGTTGCAAGTCCATCACAGGGACACATAGAGACAAACGAGACAAACAACCATTCACTCTCTCACTCACACCTAGGGACAATTTAGAGTTACCAATCAGCCTAACATGCATGTTTTTGGTCTGTGGGAGGAAACCGGAGTACCCAGAGAAAACCCATGCATGCACGGAGAGAACATGCAAACTCCACCCAGAAGGGCCCCTGGACCGGGGTTTGAACCAAGGACCTGCTCGCTGAGAGGCAGCAGCTCTACCAGTTGCGCCACCGTGCTGCCCAGGGCATGTCCATGCAAAGCTAAATTTTTACGACCGCATATGCGTACTCGGTGTTGCACAATAAACTGCCCTGCGACGGATTGTTTTGTATGCAACACCAATGTATTAAATTCCCCTTCTCCATCCCTGATCTGGTTTAATGGCCTTTTCTTTTGATTTTTTGCTAAAAGGCAAGTGATCTCTTCCACCTCCTCCATTGACACCATGACTGAAATGGTGAGAAATGAAGGAATTTGTCAAGAGCGAATTAAAATCAGGTCCAACGTGGCTGTGGGAGGGTCTGGAGAATTCCTGGTGGGCTGGTCTGATGTGTGGGCTGCAGGGCCAGCAATCCCTGTTTTTATTTATTTTTTAGAACTTTTTATTAACAACATATAAACACAGAACACCGCTGCAGCTGGGGCTGCCAGCTCTCGTTTTTGTTTTTGTTTTTGTTTTGTTTTTGTTTTGTTTTTTTTTTTTGGGGGGGGGGGGGGGGGGG
>NC_056504.1:4303429-4308084 GCF_014905685.2 Nematolebias whitei
GGTGGTGACCTGTCAATCAATCCAGTAAGCGTGTTAGCAAATGACCAATCGGCAACCTTAATTTGTCCCGAAGGTAAATGCCTTTGCCTGCGGAGCTGTTCTGCAGCCGCTCGGGGTGGACCCCTGAGTATGAAGTCTCAACCCTCCGTGGACAGTGCGCATCAAGTCCGCGCGGAAAAAGGTCCATGAGAGTATACTGGAGCCTTTACAGCCAGAGGGAGGCTGTTCCACAGTCTGGGTGCTGCCACAGAGTAAGCTCTGTCACCTCTAGTCTTCACCCTCACTTTAGGGACAGCCAACAAAAGCTGGTCGGCTGACTTCAGGGCTCTGGACAGAGTGTAGGGCTGCAAAAGCTTGCTTAGGTAAGATGGGCCCATAGAGTTTAAACAAATAAAACTTTAAATTTCACTCGAAAAGCAACAGGGAGCCAGTGAAGGGAGTGCAAAACGGGGGTACTAGATTCGTGCCTCCTTGTGTTCGTCAACAGACGGGCTGCAACTTTTTGAACACTCTGCAATCGCTGCAAAGAGCTCTGCTCCAACCCTAAATACAAAGAGCTACAATAATCTAAATGCGATGTAATAAATGTGTGGATAGCTCTCTCAAGATCAGGCCAAGGAAGATAAGGTTTAAAGGATGTCCAGAATCAGTGATGGCCAGCAGCTCCTCCAGTCACATAGAAGTACATCAAGAAGCTAAACACACCTCCGCCAAGCTTTACACCTGAAAATTCATGATCCAGTTGTCATGCATGTTTTCTAAAAGAGCTTTTTATAGAATGTGATGATCACAGAAGCATATTCAGACTATCTGTTTTATTTTCTAAGACTATATGAGCTCTTCCCTGCAGCCGGGACAGTTCATTACACCATAAAACCACTAACAGTTTCTACACAGTCATATGAATGGTACAGTATTAGCATATATGGTAATGCTGTGTGAAGCAGCAACATGCCCCTTTCCTTCTTGCCCGCTGTATGCACCCGTCTGTGAGGTTGTGTGCATGAGTGTGTTTTTTTCCTCTGGTGCCCGCTACGTGCACTCTGATTCTGTGTTCAGAGGGAACTGATCACTTTGATGTTCTCCATTGCAGGCGACTGCTGATGCCCTCAATAGCTTATAAGCTGATGCAAGCTATGCTAGTGCAAATCTCCCAAAACCAGTTGATTTCAATGCAAAGCAGAGCAATGTGTAGCCTGAGAGTGTCTGCACAGAGACAAAACTACACACTTTATTTAGGAAGATAAGGCTCTGGAATTAACGTGGTGATAATGATGATGATAAAGTGGCTTTCCCATGACACAGCTGTGGGGGTACTGAATCAGAAAAGGGTGAGGGGAAGATTGTAAGCAATTATGTATAAGAGTGAGGATTTTAAAAGTTCTGTGAAGATAAGAATTGCAGGGAAAACAGAAGAGGAGTATTGTTGTAGGTTAATGCCACGAAAGACCATTATTAAAGTTATGATATTTGAGAATAAATTTATTAACTATACTACTCTCACTCAAATGTTTGTGAGCCTTTCTGAATGTCCTCTTTGTTCACAGTTAGTGGACCAAATTAGTGGATTTTCAGTGACCAGAAAAAATTTGCCCTGGTTATTGTGACTCTCTTGTGCATCAAGAACTGCAACATAAAAGTGCTTATAAATGTGTTTTTGTATGCTGTTTGATTTTTGCCAAACATGGAATGTTCATCATGGGTAAACATCTTTATTTGGTCTCGTATCCAAAGGACACAGTTCCTGAAGTCTTGTGGTTCATTCAGACGAAACATTGCAAGTCAAGGTTGAGCTGCCATTTTGTTGTTTTAATTTTAAAGAATCCTTCTGTGAAGCCTTTTGACTCACTCTGACTCTAGAATTGCATCACTCGGGGTGGCTGCATGTTGGAGCAGCTCTGTTACTTTCATTCTGAATTATTGTTTTTAAAATCTTGATTTCCTCTTTTTCTGGATGTAAATCGCTTTGTTCGGATGATTACTTCCTCTGGTATCGGATGCTGTGCAGCTGGAAGGATTTTTACTGAAACCTTTTTACTTTTGGGCATTTGTTAAGATGAATCACCATGGCAACAAGGTGTTTAACAACCAGGAGTAGCTGATTAACATCTCAAAAGCTCAAATACCTCAACTACAGCACCAAATCCCAAATGAGTTGAAAAGGAGGCACCGTGGACAAATTCCCGTCAGCCTGGCGACAGTGCT
This sequence comes from Nematolebias whitei, assembly GCF_014905685.2. Lineage (NCBI taxonomy): Eukaryota > Metazoa > Chordata > Actinopteri > Cyprinodontiformes > Rivulidae > Nematolebias > Nematolebias whitei. Next base: position 4,305,635 of record NC_056504.1, read on the forward strand.
CGAGTACCTGACCCCTGAGATCCTGGAGCTGGTGAGAAACTCGGCTTGTGACAATGGGAGAACCGGGTTCATCCCCCCTGCATGTTATGACTCGAGGAACCCAGAGTGGTATGAGACCTGGAACGAGACAGACACAGGCAAGTACAAAAGTGACAGTGTGCATTATTTACAGTGAAATATGAACAGTAGCTTCTCTGCAGCTACTGGAAGAGGAGGGAGATGGTCAGAGGAGGTTAACAGGTGATCAGGCAATATTAATGTGATGATGTTCTCTCTCTTACAGATTTGAAGATCTCCTTAGGGTCCACTCCAAATCCTTAGAAGAGCACCAGAGGGGAGCAAGGCCAAGGATCCAACTGAGCGAGGAAGGCTGGTAACTGGTGGTTAGCAAGGCACAAGGAGAACCAGGACGAGGCACGAGGAGAACCAGGACAAGGCACGAGGAGAACCAGGGCGAGGCACGAGGAGAATCAGGACAAGGCACGAGGAGAACCAGGATGAGGCACAAGGAGAATCAGGACAGGACCAGGGGAACCAGGACAGAGGAGGCAGGAACACTGGACACAAGAAGAGAATGGTAAGTAGAATTACTTAATAAGAATTTACAGGCCGGAGACGACACCATCATTAGATGGCCAATGCTCCAGCGAAGAGTAACACTGGACTGCAGCCTTATGTAGTGGATGATCCTCATCGGGTTGATGGCCGACAGCTGGTGGTAATTAGTGGCCATCTTGGACGAGGGGCTGCAGGCAGTGATACTCACACTGCCCAGCTGTCTGTCTGTGGTGACGAGGAGCTCGGCAGACTGTTTGGGAGGAGTGACCATCACTCAGGGAGGAATTCTGCCCAGCATTCGGGCAGTCCTGTTGCCCAGAAGGACCGAGAGGACCACCGGATCTGACATCTGGATCCGGGTGGACTGATCAGTATCTGTGGCCAGATTCTTAAGACACGCTGCAGGAGATCCTTCCTGCCTACAGCTATCAGCATCTAACAACTCTTGAATGAAACCAGGAAGAGCTAGGACAACACTTCATTTCCCTTTGGGATTAATAAAGTATTTTTGAATTGAATTGAATTGAACCTTAGTTTGACAAATGAGGCCTGTAGACTCTGAAATGGACTTCTTGAAGTTTTTGCAGTTTCTCTGAGCATTACACGGTCTGACTTCTAGATTCATTTACTGGCACGTCTGGTCCAAGGAAAAAATGGCAACTGTAATATAATATAATAAATATAATATAACATCCATCCATTCATTATCTTTACCCGCTTCTTCCTTTTTGGGTCGTGGAGGTCACCGGGGCCCATGTCCAGCAGTCACTGTGCGAGAGGCGGGGTACACCTTGGACAGGTCTCCAGTCCATCACAGGGACACATAAAGACAAACGAGACAAACAATCATTCACTCTCTCATTCATATCTAGAGACAATTTAAAGTTACCAATCAGCCTAACATGCATGTTTTTGATCTGTGGGAGGAAACTGGAGCACCTGGAGAAACCCCACGTAGCACAGAGAGAACATGCAAACTGCACCCAGAGAGGCCCCCGGCCAGGATTTGAACCGGGACACCCTGCTCTCTGAGAGGCAGCAGCTCTACCAACTGTGCCACCATGCTGCCCTATATTATATTGTATTATATGTTTTAATTTGTGAACATAATATAACAGAATATAATAATTATATTAGAATATATTATATGTTTTCAATTTGTGACTAAGCTTTTTCTCTCTGAAATGAAGGATTTAAAACGTTTTGAAATGGTTTTAGCGCTCCCAGATTGATGGACAGCTACGACTGCTTCTATAAGATCATTGCTGATGCCTTTCCTTTTTGCCGTTGTGTTAACGCACCCCTTCCTTCAACTATTGACAGTTTTGTCTATTGAGTGTTTTTGCACCCTTGACATTACATTTAAAGAACATCACAAACTAATAATGACTAGAGGTTTTTTTTAGTCCTGATGTATAAAACAGTAGAATTAAAAAAGGGGAGACCTTTTTTTCCATGACTGGTCTTTACTTCAGAATTTACCTGATACATATGTCTTGATATTTACTTTTCAGATTCATTCCAGTCCACAAGCTAATTTCTATCATGAGTTTTTCAGAATGGTTATCAAACTTCACAATATGGCTCTAAAATTGTATTCAATTTGATCAACAACTTTTCAAATAGATAAATGAAGAATGACAAAGTTCTGTTTTCTGTTTCTATCTTGTGATTGAACAAATACCAACAACTAACATTGATCTTGATCCACATTAACCAAATGGGTGTATGGATGAATGATGGATGGATGGATGGATGGATGGATGGATGGATGGATGGATGGATGGATGGATGGATGGATGGATGGATGGATGGATGGAGGATGGATGGATGGATGATGGATGTTGGATGGATGGTTGGTTGGATGGATGGATGGATGGATGGATGGATGG
>NC_056504.1:4308484-4313483 GCF_014905685.2 Nematolebias whitei
GGATGGATGGATGGATGGATGGATGGATGGATGGATGGATGGATGGATGGATGGATGGATGGATGGATGGTTGGATGGATGGATAGATGATTGGATGGCTGGATGGTTGGATGGATGATGGATGATAGCTGGATGGATGGATGGATGGATGGATGGATGGATGGATGGATGGATGTTGGATGGATGGTTGGATGGATGGATGGATGGATGGATGGAAACATCCTTATTAAGACTCATACAGGACCAGTAAGCCCACCTTTGGATCTTTTTCTCCAGGTTTTGGTGTCCAGTGTTAAAAACCATTAGACCTTGAAGGGATTACTGAGGAGGCAAAGTGCTTCACAGAAAATGAATGATCATCTTTGACCTTGCAACTCAGCAGTTTATTTGTCAGACATAAGCACTGAGTGCCTTCCCTGTAAATCCAAAATAAATTAACAAGAACCACCCACAAGAATAACTTCCTGGACTAATCCAATTTAATAAGTTCTTCCACTGAAATTAACACTAGTGTGATAAAATGCTCAGGTGTCCAAAGTAAACAGAAATGATCCAAAGCAAAAAGACAAATGGTGACTTTCAAAACAATTTGTAAATGAAAGGCAGGGCATACCATCCACAAAGCCATGATCTCACGTCCTTTTCATCCATTCATCTATCCAGTGATCATCAAGAGGGACCATTTTGGACAAACTTGAAAATTCAATTCAATTTAATTCAATAATTAAGATAAAAATAGAAAGGAACTAGATGAGCTAATGCAATATTGTAATAACCTGCGTGATCTCACGTGTTCTCTTAGCATGTGGAACATGCGCTGTGAATGACTGTCAGCTACTACCACACTGAATTTTAGCTCAATATCAGTAAATTTTACTCATGTATAGCCATGTGTGTGTGGGCTATTGTCTGTTAGCTGTGGAAGCCATGACACTGGGTTGGCTTCAAAAATTAATCATATGTACATACAGAGACAATAATTACTTTGCGGCATTTCATCGAAATTCAACCAGAAGTGTGTGAAAAGTTTTGCTGTCAGCAGTGGTTAATTTGAGCCGGATCCTGCCGGAACAAGATCCGGGAACTCCCTCATTTTCACCGTGTACGTTCCGGCAACTGTTCAGTCGGATCTGTCAGCTCATAGCTCCGCCCATAAAAGTCCAAAGTCATTGCGCATTTTTATTTTGATTATTTATTAAAAATACACCGAGAGGAGACGTCCATGTCTGCGGAGTGGATGTTACTGCTGCAGCAGGCGCAACAGCTCACGCGCACGCTCCTGCCCGGCAGAGACGCTGACCGCATGTCCTGCTGAGATGAAGCGTCTTCATCCACCTTCAGCTGTGTCTCAGAAACCAAAGCAGCACAAACGAACATTTTAACGGCACAAACCAGCACTAACTTAGCACGAACCACTCATTGTATGTAGGTCTACTGGAATTTTTGATGTGGGTGGGGTGTCAGCTTCACCTGCTCAGGACACTTGACAGAATCGGAGCTGCTATTCACTGCTCTGTAAAATGTTAATTTCAATTTAACCTTTATTCATACAGGTTGTTAGTCTCATTGATCCTCGAGGACGCATTTACAAGAGAGACCTCTTTTTAATCAATTTAATCAAATGTTTACAGATGTTTTAACAACCAGTTAAAATACAACAAAATGCAGGAAATGGCGTCTCTTTTATTCCAAATTTTCTGGGGGAGGACCCACAGAACCCCCCGGACCACCTGCTATTTGTGTAGAAGAAGACATCGCTGAAACCACGGAGCTCGAATGTTTACAGAGAAGTTGCTAAAGTTCATCATAATTAATGACCAACCACTATCAGTTGTAGAAAATGAAGGATTTCACAGTTTGATACTTGCAGCCAAGATCTAGTTTACCCTCCAGGAGATATTTATCAGTACAACAGTAGACAATCATAAAAAACATATGATTTGAAAATTATATATATTAAAAACATAAACAGCTACATTATAAAGTGATGTAAAATACTAAAAACAGGAACATGTCTGTTGGTTTATGTCATGAACTTAGCAGATGTTTGAAGACATTTAACATTTAATTTAATTTAATTCATTTATTCTTTCATTTAAATGAAACAAAATTTTTTAAAATCATTAAAAAGAAAACATTGAATGAAAAGAGTGCAGGAAGAAAAAAAAATTATTATATCTGCCCCTTATAAAATATAAAACAACTTTAAACAATCGCTTAAATTAATCACTTTAATTTCCACTTTAAAACTAGGAATAAAAAGAAACATGTTTTGTGTTAGAATTTAATTCTAACTTTAAAACTTATCCAACATTAATAAAACTTACCTCAAGTTGCCGAGGGCAGCACGGTGGTGCAACTGGTAGTGCTGCTGCCTCTCAGCAAACAGGTCCCTGGTTCAAACCCCAGTCCAGGGGCCTTTCTGGGTGGAGTTTGCATGTTCTCTCCGTGCATGCGTGGGTTTTCTCCGGGTACTCCGGTTTCCTCCCACAGACCAAAAACATGCATGTTAGGCTGATTTCTTACAAATACAAACATTTTTTTACAAGGTTACAAGTCTTTTTTACACATGCAAAATATTTATGCCTGGAATGTGAGGCCATACTTATCTTGCTTGTTAGCACAATTCTGTTGAGAATCAATCAGAACTATGACCACACCATTTTAGTTCAATTTCAAGACAACTGTGTTAAAGCTATAATAATAATGTAATAATAATGTGTTATGTATTGTCACCATTGTATGTTCCAATACAATGGTGAAGTTGGTCACCCACGCCCAGGTGGAGCAGTGGGCAGCTATTGAAGGTGCCCGGGATGCAACTGGGGATAGGGTGTCCTGCTCAGAGACACCACAAGATGTGCAATGACTGGGGATCGAACCTGGGAATTTCGGGTCCCGAGACAGCTGCCCTGCCTCTACCCCATCTCGGCCCCTAAAAAATATTATATTAACTATAGTAACTATAGTATTGTTTGCTAAGACTGTCGCCATCTTGACCTGGGTTGATTCCAAAATATCATCACTTGTAAACATCTCGCCTTTAGGCAGCAGGCATCATTGTTGGAAATGTCCTCCATCACTGACGGATTTGAATAGTGAATGTTTGTAGTTTTTGAGAAGTGTTCTTCTTCACTGGAACTGAACAAAGAATATAAGTAAACCCTAATGTTTTTTGGAGAACGCTATCCAAGTGTGTAGGAGTTATGCTGTGGAGAAGAACAGAGGGAGATCAAGTTTTTTATTATTATTGTTGTTTTATTGTTAGAGGCAGCACAGAGTGATGGATCCTGGGGAGTGGAGGGAGCTACTTTATCTACCACCAGGTGCAATGAAGGAGCCAGGGGGTGGCCAACGGTGGCCCTGGCCCTGATAGAGTTATCTAAGTGCAACTCCAGGCATCATAATAATCTATTCTTTGAGGCAATATAAAAACTGGAATGCAGTTTCCTCAAACGACTGTGGTAGCCAGTTGACATATATACTCTATAGGGTAGTGACCATCTTGGATCTTGACGTGGAAACCCAATTTTTGATTGTGACCTTGCCACCACACACCAAAATGGAAGTTGACACATTGCTCATTTTTGATGTTATCTAGTTTGCAATACAAATGTAAATAATTTATATTATATTACTGTTTTTCTTTTATGTTTTATTGTTGGATGTAACTGGGACCCTGTGTATATAATCTCGTTCCACCACATGTACCACATGAGGTGCGAATGACAAATAAATCTCTCTGACTCTGACTCTGATATTGTGACAGCCATCTTGGATTTCGATGTGGCAACCCAATTTTTGAAAGGAACATGTCTTATGCAGCCACATACCAAAATGAAAATTGGTACACTATTTTTCAAGTTATCACACTCACAACACAGACAAACAAACTGAAAGAAGATATTTCTAAACCCCCTCTTAGCTTCACAATGGGGGACAAAGAACAACAAATGTATTTATTTGACTGTAGTTTACCAGGTGAAATGTTTGAGAACCAGATCTCATTTACAAACATGACCTGGAAGAACTAGATGTGATAGTTTGGTCTCTAGTCCCAGAGATGATCTAATGTCCTTTTCTTCCTGCACTGAGAGAAAGCTAACTGGGTGCATTGCTTTGGGGAATAATTGTCCCAAAAGGGGAAGAAACCAGCAAACAAGCTGCTATAAACTGGCAGAAAGATTGGGCTACAAGAAAAATCGATGCAATAAACCACGACTCAGTGCTGCAGTGAAAAGGAGCAACTGAGAGCCGGGCCGGTCCATTTTGTCATCTCAACTGTCAGCGCTTTGTTAATCCCAGCAGAGGTTTAAACAGTCAGACACAGGGGAGCTGATAACAGCTGCTTTCAGCTGGAACTGCCAAGGGCTGAAATGTTCAGGTGTTCTGAACCTTTCAGACAAAAGATTAGGAGCTAGTGGGCCATGATTTACCTGTTCAACCACATTGATTCTTTGTTATTACACGAGATGCTGCTAGATATGTGTTCAGATGATCAGCCTAATTTACAAGATTACATAGTTTCAATGTTTATTACTCACAGCTGAAAGGTAAAGGCAGAATATAAGAGTTTTGCTCATGTCTGTGTGTGCTTGTATGTCTGTTAGCAAAATATCTCATAAACTATGGGACAATTTTCAATGAAACTTGCAGAAATTGGCCAATAGCTGATTAGCTTTAAGAGTCTACCCATTTCAAGATGGCCACTACAAATAATCAACATAAGCCAAAACAAAAATGACAATACATCAGTCAGTGAAAGGAAGCAGGAGATTTGTATGTCTTCAAGAAATGCATAGATTTAAATTATGCACCTGTTTAGATCAGAGCTGGGTCTGTCAGGACTGGAGACACAAGCAGTTTGTGTTTGACAAAGACCTCTAAGGCTGTGTTTGAAAAGACACCCCCCAACACACACGCACACACACACACACACACACACACACACGCACACACACACACACACACACACACACACACACACACACACACACAC
>NC_056504.1:4313493-4332411 GCF_014905685.2 Nematolebias whitei
CACACACACACACACACACACACACACACACACACACACACACACACTGCCCTCAGATTCAACTTCCCAGAGCTTATGATGAAGCCTGATTTTTAAGCTGTGCCAAAGGCGTTTCACCCGAACTGAAGCAACTGTTTCCAGCTGAGAAGAAAGCAGAGAGATGAGGAGTTCATAGACGGGAGATGGAAGTAAAATGCAAATATAAGATTTCAGCAAAAATACGCAGCCTAATGAATAGTAAAGTGGGATCACAGCAGTTTCTGGGTCAGGATGGAAATGAGGGATGTATTTTTATGTTTGCTACAGGAACAGAAACAGATGATTGTCTTCGGCTGAAGGGTAAAGGTTGGCTGCCCGTGTATTTGTCCGTTAGAAACATATACTATGAACTGCTGGACGCATTAATGAAATGTGGAACAAGTATTGTGTGAATGCTGTTAGGCAATTACACTATTGTTGTCCTGTTTCTCTTTATTGTGGGAATGGTGTTGAGCATTTACACTAATAAGATCCTGCTCAAGTGTCTTCCATATGCATTTCGGCATCTAACTCTTCCTGTAGTTTTTAAGCTACTGGTGAACTTCAGCAACTTCTGACGCAAAAGTTTCATCTCATTCAGGGCACTCCTGCTATGACAGTTGATAGTGTTATCTTTTTAACTTTTTAGAAATGTTCAGCTTTTTCTGAAAACATTTTCTCATTGAAAATACATTTGGATTCCATGAAATCTTTCAACATCTTAATATTTCTTAAGGTCTGCTGATGCATGCTCAATAATCCAGGTAGAAAAATCTAAAAAAGTTAAATCTGGTCCTCTGGACATTCAAAAAAAAAAAAATGTAGAAACATTTCGTCTCTCGTCCGAGAGACTTCCTCAGTCTGAGGAGCTGTATTCAGCTCAGTCTCTTAAATAGCACCTTCTCAGAGTGGATCAACCAGTTTTGCTGCTGACAACCAAAACCAGCTGATCACATGCTCAAGAAGGACCATCAGCCTAACAATGGATCATTAGCACCTGATGGCTGTTTACTGTTCACAGAGGGCTCAGCCTGAGGAAGTCTCTCGGATGAGAGACGAAATGTTTCTACATTTTTTTTTTTTTTTTTGAATGTCCAGAGGACCAGATTGAACTTTTTTGGATTTCTTAAGGTTGTTTTCACACCTGATAGTCCGGTAGAATCGGTTCGATTGGGGACCAAAATTCAGAACATTTGTTTATATTTTCAGCTGGTGTGGTTTGCATTCACACTGCACTGAGACTGAGTCAGTCGAGCCAACACCCCCGCCAATGACAGGCAAAGGTAGAGAGAAGGTTGACATGATGCTGAGAAGGAAGGTAGATGTTTTATTTCTCCAAGTGACCACGTGGAAGGGCAGCAAGGCTTGCAGCAGTGGAGCAGCGTTCAAACTGTTTTACCATGGTGTGGATAGAAATAGAAATGGAGTAGGGGGTGCTCCTGAAGGAGGAGTTGGCAAAGAATGTAGTAGAGGTGAAAAGAGTGAAATTACAGAAGCAATAGAAAGGAAGCATTACACAGTGGGGGTGTTTATTGATTTAAGAAAAGCCTGGATAAACTGGAATAAAACAAAATTCATGATTTTTGGTGACAGAAAAATAGATGATTCTATTATAATGTCTATAGATGATAATCAAGTTGAACGAGTACATGAAGTTACATTTTTAGGGGTTGTTTTAGATCATAAACTTAACTGGAAATCTCATATAAAATATATAAAACTAAAACTATGCAAAGTATTGGACTTCTAAATAAAGTAGAACATGTTTTAGAACTATCAACACTCCAGACGTTATATTATTCATTTGTTGTTCCATATCTGACTTATTGTATAGAGGTTTGGGGCAACACAGATAAAACCAACACTAATCTGTTGTTTGTGGAAAAAAATAAAGTTACGATAGTTTTATATAATGTGGACACTAGAGAACACACAAATAAATTGTTTATTCAGTCAAATATCTTGAAACTCAGGGATCTGGTTCATTTAAAAATGCTATTGTTTAAAGCTTGAAAGAGATTATTACCATTTAATTTACAAAAGTTATTTTTCTTAAGTTCATGTGATAGAAAGAACAGAAGGAAGTAAGATTTCAAAAGTAAAACTGTGCATACTACTTTAAAATAAATGTGCATTTCGGTGCACGGAGTAAAAATATGGAACAGTTTGGATGAGGGGTTAAAAAATGCTCTACAATAAACCAATTCAAATTTTAAAAAAATTAACTCTTGTACACTTTTAAGTTGTTAATGGGACGAGTGATATATTGTTATGCATGTTATTGTTGTTGATATATTGTTTGCAACTTGTTTTGTTAATTTAATGTACACGGCCATGACATGTTTGTAATTATTGAGAAAGGGGGCGGGTCTGTACAAGATCTTCTTCTCCCTGCGACACGGTTCCATCACGGCTCCTCAAACAACAACAGACATATTTGTTCATAACTTTATTATTAGTAAAACTGAGAGATGCCGGATTTTAGAGAACAGTTGCAGAACTCACCCTGACAAGATGAGATGCAACAAAAAAAACAAAAAAAACTTCTCCCTGCCACAAAATGTTCCCGGGGTCACATGCCCCCCCCCCCCCCCCAAGGGGGGCACGCCCCACTATTTGAGAAGGACTGATTTAGATCAACAATAAAGTGTTGAGAAAAGGAGGTGTAGTTTCTTAATGGCCTGAAGCTTAAAACAAAAAGATTCCTCTCCGGATGTGTTGCGTACGGATGATTGAGCGAGTTCCAGGGAGATCAGGCGCCACCAGTACACAAGTGAGGAGACTAATAGCTCCCAAAATAAAAACGCTTAGCATCATTCCTCAAACAACACAAATAAACACTAGAGTTCAACTAACGTCGTGGGGATGAGACTGCTCCACTTATTTAGTCATGAATCTGCTGATTGTCAGCACTAACTTAGTCATTTGTTTCACGTAGGAAAACAAGGAATTAGTGAGTGAATCCATATATTTAATGATACAGAAATTACTATTTTCTAAGGAAAATAAAGAATTTAACAACTTATGCATTATGAAAGGGATAGCTCTTAGCTAACGTTAGTCTTAGCTGATGCAGCTATGTTGGAATAAAAAATACAGTAAATGTACATTAGAACGTCTCACCATGTCTTTACGTTTAATGTATTTTCACTAAATGTTTTGTGCTTGTGCTGAATTTTACCAGTCACAGTGTAAAGGGAAGATGCACACATATAAGTCTAACTGTTTTCCTGAACAATGATGGCTCATGAGTGCCAGTGTTGGGAATGGAGTTGGTTTGGTATCGTTTGACCTCTGATCAGTAGCTATGAACGATGTTACAATGAGAATAAAACATTATTTCAAGTTGAATTTATCATTGTCAACTACTGATAAAAACATTTTTTAGAAACAGAGTTGCAAATTTCATTTTAAATTTAGTGGGAAACTGATTTAAAAAATGCAGATGTGCACAGTGCACAGACCAGCATTCACTCTGTAACCAACAAAATTAAAGATTACTTACACCACTACGTGTCAAGAAAACACCTGGCGCTCCAATGTTCCCTGTTGCTGAGAGAGTTGAATAATGAATGTGTGTAGTTTTCAAGTTGAGTATTTTGCAAGCAAACCTTAATGGTTTTGGTGTAACTTGTTCAAGTTGGTGGGACTTACACTGTGTAGAAATACAGAGGTAGTTTTTTTTTTGGTCTAAGGCGAATCAGAGTGACGGATCCTGGTGAGTAGAAGGAGCAGCTGTGTCCACCACCAGGCACATAGGTGGAGTCTGGGGGTGGCCAACGGTGACCTTGGCCATCGTACATTAAGGTTCAGCCACCCTAATCATTTAAGGAAGATGCGGTCCCCTTACTATGAGCTCTGATCCTTGGGTTATCTACCAGACCCACCATGAACTGTTTTCTTTAAAGATACTTTTGACTTGAATAATGTTTAATGTTTTCACACATTCACTGTCTTTGGACTCAGAGTCAGAGACAGTCTGACTAATGCTTACTCTTTTCCTTTTTTCTTTTAAGAAAGAAAACTAAATCATTAATGATTGATTTATGTGATTATGACTATGGTAAAGAAGTGATTATTTCATGTTAGTCTGATTGGTAACACTAAACTGTCCCTAGGTGTGAGTGAGTGTGAATAGTGGTTTGTCTTGTTTGTCTCTATGTGTCCTTGTGATGGACTGGAGACCTGTCCAGGGTGTCACCCACCTCTCATAGTGACTGCTGGACATTGGGACCACGGACACCATGACCTAAAAAGGAAGAAACAGGTAAAGAAAACGGATAATCTAAAGGAAAGTGTTTGGACAGAATGTTTTCTACAGGTTCTAATTGCACAGGAATTTAGACCATTTAAGTTGTTTGATAAGGTTTTAGTTTTAAAATTTTGTGTAAAAAGGATGTTGGAGGGACACCACCAAATGGAGGTTATTTTGAAAGGCTTGCAAGTGAAGAAATGGAGATTGTTTATCGACTTGCATCAGCTGAAAGGTTTATAACCCGATCTTGTATTGCATTCTCACCTCCCAGGTTCAGGAGTCAAAGTGCCTTGAGATGGTTCAAGTGGAGTGGGGTTTGCCATCCCTGGAACAGAGGCGATGCACGAGTTGTTTACCAGATCAGACTGACGGAGGGTGGTTTGGCATAGATTATAATGAACAGCTTGTCCATTGGTTACAGAAAGAATAAGGTGGCGGAGATAAGACAGACCTGAATGTCTTTGGCTGTTTAAACAAGTTGGTTGATGCCTAAACTGGAGCAGCACAAAGGTTATTTTTCAAATGTTTATGTTTCTAGGGAAGATACATCAAAAGTAACTAACAAAATGACCCAACTGAAGACTCAAACACCCACAGCCGATAATAGCTTTGGGCATCAAGGACACGTTTGGATATAATCAGTGGGTGACGAAACAACCTCTGAAAAGTGTTTTGAGTTGTATGAAACTTTCCTTACACTGTAGAAAGTAGAATCATTTTTGAAAAACAAAAGCAGACAGAAAAATATTTTAAAACACACAAAAAAAATGTTTTGAACAATTGTCAAGTAATATTCCACTTTCTTTGTGATTCAAAATATTTTACAAAAAAAAACCCAACCTGAATAAAGTTTATAAATAAATCCTGTTATTTTTGTAAAATAATGTGCAAGCACTTGTCTGAATAGTCGTCCCTGAATAATACATGTGAAGTAACAAACAGAGATTGCCAAGATAAGAATTAACTTTTAGGCTCCATTTACACAGGCATGGTGGGGGTAAACATGGGATTTTTCAGATGTAGATTTGTGGAAAAAATCTGCGTTGACAAGGCATGCATTCAGTTTTTACATACCCCTGGAGAACTTCCCCCAAATCTGCTGTAGTTGCCATGATAGGTCATTAGTTGGAGCTGTGAATTTTGTACATTCACCTAATGCACATGCACGCTGCCTGGGACAGCTGTCTGTAAGGACTTTCCTCTGGGCTGAAAGCCCAGCTAACAACATCACTTAAAGCTGCATTTCATATACGAGTCGACAGATTTGGCACCAAACAGACTACTTTGCTTAACAGCTCGACACCGGTCGCTGAGCAGACCAGCACTGACGAGGATCATGTCAGACTTCCTACTCCACGATAATCAGTAGCCGTTGAGTAATGCTACATGTAAATCTACGTTCTGGATAATTTTAGCTTGTGTTTGCAGTTACCCTAAACCAACTGAGTTTTTATTTTTATTTTTCCTGCAAGGAGAAGCTGTTCTCCCCCCAGAGGTGGACCGATTCCAAACGAGCATATACCTGGGCCCGAAGCTTGGCGGTGCAGGAGAACATCAAAAATAGAGAGATGTTGGAGCACTATTCAATTAAATTTCCCCTCAGTTCTTTTTTTCCAATCCATGCAATGTTTTAAGCTACACTAAGCAAAGGAGTGACAGCCTGAACAAGCCAGATAAACAACATGGCGTTGGTATCCAGGATGACAAGAGAGAGGAAGGGTACAATTCATGTAGTTTACAGTTCAGTTAACATGTTTTTAATAGTGTGTTCAGTTTTCTTAACTGTACTTGTGTGACATAGTTTGTGGTGTTGAATAAATAAATAAAAATTAAACCTGTTGTCTTAATTTCCACTTTAATAACATGTACTATGTTTCACATCATTTAAATAGCATAACTTGAATTACTTAATGTTCAGATAGCTTCATTACATCTCCCACCACTAACAGAACTGTTGTTTATTATTGTTACAGTTATTATTTAGCACATTTAGTATGTCATAGTCAAGCGTGACATGTGAAATATATGCCTGCCTCATTCAATATATAGCGATATTAGAACTGCATCTGACTAGCGTCTCTTCTCAACACAGATGTCGGTCACAGCAGCTAGATTTCGGCATAGATTAACTACTAGACTCAAAATATATTCTGTCAAAGCACAGAAAACACAATATTATACTCCGGCGCCATTGTTGTTGATAGAAAAATGTTGTTGTTCCGCTCATGCATGAAATATACGCTTGTAGTGCGCATGTGCTTTCACAACTCTGCAGAGACGACACCTCTGCAGGCGGTCAGACGAAAACCTCAACTCTGAGAGGTGGGTTGAAAAACCTCGAGATTCAAAGAGGGGGGTGACTGGTGTCGTGTAAATGAACAGCAGAACTCCAGAGAGAAAGTTGCAGTTTCACTCAAAATATGCGCTGTGTGGAGTGGTGGCGCAGAGGTTAGAGAAGGTGGGCTTATGATCGGAAGTTTGCCAGTTCAAGCCCCGGTACCGACAACATCAAAAATGTGGGTGTGGTAGGTGAAGCACCCACAGCTGCCCTCACCCTCATTCGCCCCACTCTGGGCCCATGAGCAAGGCCCTTAACCTCCATCTTCTCCCTAAACTGGTCTCTCTTGAAAATTAGTTCTCGCAGCTCAATAAGACTACCTGTATAAATAAAGTGTAAATGAAAAAAATGGTCCCTTAGAGAGAGCATTTACTGATAAATGATTTTAGGTCAGAGGGCACCAAAAAGGAGGGGTCATTCACTCTACACTAATTTCTGAGACCTTCACAGAATTTATTTATATTGACACTAAATTACTCAGGACTGGACTCTATTTACTATTTAGGTGACTTCTGAAGGCAACCTGTTATAGGCACGGGATATTAGTTTGGGTTATCAACATAAAGGGTGCTGAAAACAAATGTACTCTACACCACACTTCACCCTGGTGAACGAGAGGGTAGCCTCCCTCTGCCTACGTGTGGGGGGACGGGTTCTGACTGTTGTTTGTGCTTATGCGCCAAACAGCGAATCATTTTACCCACCCTTTTTGGAGTCTTTGGAGGGGGTACTGGAGAGTGCACTTCCTGGGAACTCCCTTGTTCTGCTGGGGGACTTCAACGCTCACGTGAGCAATGACAGTGAGACCTGGAGGGGTGTGGTTAGGAGGAACAGCCCCCCTGACCTGAACCCGAGTGGTGTTCTGTTATTGGACTTCTGTGCTCATCATGGATTGTCCATAACTAACACCCTGTTCAAGCACAAAGGTGTCCATATGTGCTCTTGGCACCAGGACACCCTAGGCCACAGTTCGATGATCGACTTTGTTGTCGTCTCATCTGATCTGCACATGTCTTGGACACTTGGGTGAAGAGAGGGGTGGAGCTGTCCACTGACCACTACCTGGTGGTGAGTTGGCTTCAATGGTGGGGAGGATGCCAGTATGGCTACGAGGTGATTCTGTTCCATAATTCGGCCTCTCAGGAGGGGAAAGCGGTATGCCACCAACACTATTTACAGCGGAGGTGGTATGCTGCTGACCTCAACTTGGGATGTCATAGGTCAGTGGGCATAATACTTTGAAGACCTCCTCAATCCCACCGGCACGTCTTCCACTGAGAAAGCAGAGCCTGGGGACTTCGGGTCAGGCTTTCCAATCTCTGGTGCTGAGGTCACCGAGGTGGTTAAAAAGTTCCTTGGTGGCAGGGCCCCAGGGGTGGATGAGATTCACCCAGAGTTCCTTAAGGCTCTGGCTGTTGTAGGGTTGTGTTGGCTTACACAACTCTGCAATATTGCGTGGACATCGGGGGCAGCTCCCTTGGATTGGCAGACTGGGTTGGTGGTCCCCCTATTCAAAAAGGAGGACCATAGAGTGTGTTTCAACTACAGGGGGATCATGCTCTTAAGCCTCCCTGGTAAGATCTATTCAGGGGTTCTGGAGAGGAGGGCCCGTTGGATAGTCGAACCTCAGATTCAGGAGGAGCAGTGCAGTTTTTGTCCTGGTCGTGGAACACTGGACCAGCTCTACACACTCAGCAGGGTCCTGGAGGGTGCATGGGAGTTTGCCGAATCAGTCTGCATGTGCTTTGTGGACTTGGAGAAGGCGTTCGACCGCATCCCTCAGGGAACCCTGTGGGGGGGGGGGGGGGGGTACTCCAGGAGTATGGGGTACCAGGCTCTTTGATCTGGGCTATTAGGTCCCTGTATGACTGGTGTCAGAGCTTTGTCCACATTTCCAGTAGTAAGTCGAGCTCGTTCCCAGTGAGAGTTGGACTCCGCCAAGGTTGCCCTTTGTCACGATTCTGTTCATAACTTTTATGGACAGAATTTCTAGGCGCAGCCAAGGTGTTGAGGGTATCTGTTTTGGTGGCTTTAGGATAGTTTCTCTGTTCTTTGCAGATGATGTGGTCCTATTGGCTTCATCAGGTCATGATCTCCAGCTTTTGTTGGAGCAATTTGCAGCCGAGTGTGACGAGGCCGGGATGAGGATCAGTTCCTCCAAATCCGAGGCCATGGTCTTGAGCCGGAAAAGGGTAGAGTGCCCTTTCCAGGTCAGGGAGGAGGTCCTGCCCCAAACGGAGGAGTTTAAGTATCTTGGGATGTTGTTCACAAATGAGGGAAAAATGGAGCGTGAGATCGATGGGCAAATAGATGCGGCGTCGGCAGTGAAGCGGGCACTGTACTGGTCTGTCGTGGTAAAGAGAGAGCTGACTCATGAAGCGAAGCTTTCAATTTACTGGTTGATCTACGTTCCTACCCTCATCTATGGTCATGAGCTTTGGGTTGTGACTAAAAAAACGAGATCTCGGATACAGGCGGCCGAAATGAGTTTTCTCCGCAGGGTGTCTGGGCTCTCCCTTAGAGATAGGGTGAGAATCTCAATCATCCGGGAGGGATTCAGAGTAGAGCCGCTGCTTCTCAACATCGAGAGGAGCCAGTTGAGGTGGCTCGGGCATTTGGTTAGGATGCCTCCTGGACGCCTCCCTGGTGAGGTGTTCCGGACACGTCCCACCGGGAGGAGACCCAGAGGAAGACCCAGGACACGCTGGAGGGACTATGTGTCTTGGCTGGCCTGGGAATGCCTTGGGATCCCCCTGGAGGAGCTGGCCCAAGTGGCTGGGGAGAGGGATGTCTGGGCCTCTCTACTTAGGCTGCTACCCCCACAACCTGACCCCGGATAAGCGGAAGAAAATGGATGGATGGATGGAAGGATGGATGTATACCACACTTTTCAGATTTATTTCTTAAAAAAAGAAAACTGTTTCATTTTGTTCTGCTTTACAGTTGTGCACTTCTTTGGGTTTATCATGTAAAATCCCAGTAAAACATTTAAAAGTTTGTGGTTGTGGGCTATGAAGACTTTTCAAGGTGCTGAATCACATTTTTAAAAGAGTGTCTATTTAGTACTACTGAACTTTAAACTAAGTTACAAAGCGTGAATAAAAATGGGTTTGTGGGTAGGGTTAGGAGGGTAGGCTAATAGTAACAAACGAAGTTCAGCTTAAGTTTTACAGCTCACATTTCTTCAAAATCTCATTTGTGAAGTATAAAATACAGTCAAATGGATAAATCTATGCATTAATATGGAGAGACCCACTGTAATGTAACAGTCACAGTGCTTTATTCAAATAACGTGAAATTAAGTCAAGGCATTTTAAACAGAAGAAATCCTGCCATTCCATTATATGTAGCACTATAATTAAATGCCTGGTGACAGCATTTACCAGCCATGACCTGGGGGTCTTGATCTGTTAACTGGCAAGCAGAGGTGTTGTGATAGCTCATCCCAGTTCTTGGCAGGTCAGAGCAGGTATTGGTTTGATGCTAATTGGAGTGTCAGTGCAGTGGGCAAATAAAGCAGTGCTAATTGGTGGTCAGGGACACATTTCAAGGACACCTCAAATAGAGGCATCTGCCACACTGCTGAGCCATTACAAACAAACACATGCTCACAAGTGGTCAGAGGCACATGTTCCTCTCAATAGCAGTCTGAAGCAAGCAGAAAGCCTGGACATTTTCTGCAAAACTACATTTATCTTTCTGAAGGAATTCCACAACAGGGACAATTTGTATAGAAGTCGTGAGCGTCTGAGTATAAACGCATCATCAGTCCTGCGTGACATAGCTGAATCACTGCCAGTGAAAGAAAAAAATTACAGACATGCAAAGGGCAAACTCATCAAGGTTAGAAATACAGCAAGACTGAAAAAAATAAAAAGCTTCAATCTCTACTCCAGACTGCTAAAAGCAGGATTTGGCTGACTTACTGCATAACTATGAGTAGACTGTGAGCTGATAACATTCCATTAATCACAAATGTTGGTGTGGGATTTTTGCTTGCTGTCCAATTGCCTTAAGTGATAATGTAATATATGATAAACTTTCATGGCAGAATCCAGCTATTTAAAACTACCGTTGACAGTGATAGATGTGCTGTGTCTTCACAAAGGAACTCACTTGTTCTTGAGTTATGCAGTATCATACAAACTTTTTGTTTAAAATATATAAACAGAAATCTTTCATGTGTTAACGTATATTTTGTCTAGAAAGGTAGGCTTTAAATGTAATATGTTTTTATTATGACAAAGAAACTAGACCGAGCTACCACAGTCCTCATATTGCTTTATGTTAGGCCATTGGTAAGAAGGAGTTATTGTTATTATATTTTCATATTGGCTAGTGATTTTTTCTCCCTAAAAGTTAACTTCAGCTACACTATGTTTCTTAGACTGTGGTTAGAGAAGGTGGGCCTGTGACCGCTGGTTCATCTCCCAGTACCAACAACATAAAAAATGTGGCTGGGATAGGTGAAGCACCAACACATGCCTCCATCCTCATTTGCCCCACTCTGGGCCCTTGAGCAAGGCTCTTAACCCCCATCATCGGCTCCCCAGGACGCCCTAGATAGCTCCACACAGAGGGCTGAGGTAGCTCGTGATCTGTGGTTGTGTCAGGAAGGGCAGATGGCGTAAAAATAATTGCCAAGTCTTGGTGCAACAGTTCGCTCTGGCGACCCCCTAAATAAGAGAACAGCCAAAAGAAGAAAAAAATAACATTATAAAATATTTAACATGACAAGCAAGATCTCTCCACCCATGAGGAAATGTAACCCAGGGTGAGCTAACCTCGGACAAGCAAAGAAACAAGATAGCTGTAGTGATGGAGGTAGTGAAGCTCATGGTGTTACCTGAAGCATTTACTGAGGCATTTCTGCATTATCAGCCAACATTAAAGCAAAGAAGACTGGAAAAAAATGAATAAATTCTAAGCTACTAATAACTTATAATAGTTACTGCAGTAGATGTTTACATTCTGCAGATCAGCACAGGGCAAGAACTTACAGTGAAATTCAATATGTAAGAGTGTCAATTTTATATTACACAACATATTAAACACTGTACAAAATCAGTTTAGATTTAACAAAGACTAAACTTATGCAACCAAAAGTTACTATATATATCTACACATAAAA
Organism: Nematolebias whitei; assembly: GCF_014905685.2. Lineage (NCBI taxonomy): Eukaryota > Metazoa > Chordata > Actinopteri > Cyprinodontiformes > Rivulidae > Nematolebias > Nematolebias whitei. The sequence continues at coordinate 4,325,236 of NC_056504.1, forward strand.
CATACAAAACAAAGCACAACTAACTTTAAGCACCTCCCTCAACCATCTGGAGAAGGTAAACACCTATGTGAGAATGCTCTTCATTGACTACAGCTCAGCATTCAACACCATAATCCCCTCCAAACTGGTCTCCAAGCTCACCACACTGGGCCAGGAGAAGTCCATCTGTGTCTGGATACTGGACTTCCTCACCAACAGACCACAGGCAGTGAGAATCGGCAGTCACCTCTCCTCCACACTAGTCATCAGCACCGGTACACCTCAAGGCTGTGTCCTCAGTCCACTCTTGTACTCTCTATTTACACATGACTGTACCCCCAAGCACAGCTTAAAGGTCATCTTCAAGTATGCTGATGACACCACCATCTTGGGCTTCATCACCAACAACAATGCGAGTGCCTACAGAGATGAAGTGAAATCACTGATGAGCTGGTGTCAGGAAAATAACTTATCTCTTGATGTCAGCAAAATGAAAGAGATGATACTTCAAGAAACAATGTGGAGGCCAGCACTCCACTATCTATTAATCAGGTCTCTCTTGTAAATGAGACCTCGAGGCTCAATGGGATTTACCTGTCTAAATAAAGGTTGAATGAATCTACATAAACAACGCTGAAGTAGAGCAGATCAGCAGCTTCAAGTTCCTCGGCGTTCATATCACTGAGGATTTGTCCTGGACATCATATATGAGACTGTGGTCAAGAAAGCCCAACAAAGACTCTACTTCCTAATAAGACTGAAGAAGTTTGGTACAAACACCAGCATCCTCACTAACTTTTATAGGTGCACCATTGAGAGCCTGCTGACAGGCTGCATCACAGGGTGGTACATGAACTGCACCAGTCAGAGCCAGAAAGCTCTACAGAGGGTGGTGCAAACAGCAGAGGACATCACTGGTTACAGTCTCCACACCATCCAGGACATCTACCACAGCCGATGTCTGCGTAAAGCACACCGCATCATTAAGCACCACACCCACCCAGCACAAGAACTCTTCCATCTACTACCCTCAGGCAGATGATACAGGAGTCTGCCATCACGTACAAAAAGACAAAAGGACAACTGTTATCTGCAAGCTGTCAGATTACTGAACTCTCAGTAAATAACACTGAACAATTGACAATAACATGGCACCAAGCCATATCTGTTACACCTAATATGTTTATTGCTGGTGCACTATGTGGCTGTATCGTGTATATATCATGTATGTCACTACCTTACCATCATAATTCATCTCAGTGTTACTCACTACCTGTGCAATAATAACCTGTTACACAACCTGTGTAGTTTATGTTAGTTATGTGCAATATACTGTATATCATGAGAATTTAAGCTTAAATTACTACCTTGAAATACTTATTCATACAAATTCATCCTACTTGCACAATTATATTCTACCATGTTGCTGTTTCTATTTTTTCACCTTGTAAATATTGTATTTACTTTTTCACTTTTTGGTACTTTGTTTTGTACCCTTATTGAATGCTTTAGTATTTCTTGTTTGTTTGTTTGTTTGTTTGTTTGTTTGTTTTAGCAAGTCAAATTGGTTCTTGTCATGGTGAACATTTCATTGTACTGTTAATCTTGTTTTAACCTGCATATGACAAATAAACAACTTGAACTCGAACTAATTTTTAACTTTTCAAACATTACGCATACAATGTAATATTGACAGAAAATTAAAGATTTACCTGCAGTTACTTTCGTACAGACGAACATGTGGTAGCTAATTTCTATTTATAAGTTATGTGATCAGCTGATGGGGCCAGCCGCCAGCTTTTTACATTTTATTCCAAATTCCATTTAGTTTTTGAAATGGAATAAATTGTATTTCACCCTCTAAATACTCAGGGTAACACGTGACTGGATTGCATGTTCTCCACTAACAACGTTAAACCATTTTTTATGATGATTTTTCACAAAATCCCTCTGACTGCAAAGTGTGCACAAAGAAATCTCTGATGCCCAGCTCTGCAGGCGTTTACCTTTGGGACAAATTGAGGTTACCGATCGGTCATTTGCTGACACACCTACTGGACTGATTGACAGGCCCCGTTGAGAATCCAACTCATGAGAAAACAAAACCCGAGAGCTGCAACCGGCCCTGGGTGGAGGCAGGGCGGCCCAGGAGCAGCGGTAGCGGTGTTCTGTGTTTATATGTTGTTAATAAAAAGTTGTAAAAAATACAAAAAACAGGGAGTGCCGGCCCACTGGGAAATCTCCAGACCATCCCGATTAGTCACTCCAGGCTTGGCTATGACCAAGCAAGAGACAGCATGAAGACCAAGGAACTCTCTTCACAAGTCAGAGACAGATTTGTGAAGAAGTACAAATGAGAGTTAGCTACAACCAGTTTGCTGCTGACAACCAAAACCAGCTGCTCACATGGTTGTCAGCAGCAAACTGGTTGATCCACTCTGAGAAGGTGCTATTTATAAGACTGAGCTGAATACAGCACCTCAGACAGAGGAAGTCTTTCAGATGAGAGACGAAACGTTTCTACATTCTTTTGCTTTGTTTTTTTTTTTTTTTTTTTTTTGAATGTCCAGAGGACCAGATTGAACTTTTTTGGATTTTTCTACCTGGATTATTGAGCAGCATCAGGAAAAGTCAGAGAATGTATTAGAGTTTTTTTGTACAGGACATGAACTAACAGGGAGCTGCTGGTGTGTGTCCCACCTGATGACAAGATCACCAGTAAACTGGAACGGCAGAAGAAAATAATAAAACTACTCCATAAAAGGACTTCCAGGAAATGAAGACATCAGTTTGAACTAGTTTAGACAAAGAGCTGTAAGAATGTGTGACACGTCTCTGGGTGGAGCTTTTGTGTTAAATACAGAAGAAGCTGAAGCTCCGGTCAGACACGTCTTGGGTTTTTGTTGTATCTCTGTTGGTTTGGGGTGAGAGCGTTTCCTTTCAGCTGAAAGCTTTAATAAATGTTGGTAATACTTTTTAACGTGAATCTCTCTGACTGATTATTGTGTCTTTTCTCCGTGCATCTCTGAACCAATGAGAGGAACAGGTGAATAGGCTGAAAGTCTGAGTTGTTGTGTTGATTTTCCTCGAAAATAAGTACAGTTCATTTACCATTTATCACTGACTAAGTTGAAAACACAAATAGAATGTGCCAAATGTATGAGCACATGAACCAGTGTCATCCAAGATGTTCATGTGAGTTTTGGAATTGTTTTTTTTTAAGCAAGCTGCAGTTTTTGTGGTGGATACATGTAGCGCGATATCAGCAGCTGAGCTGGAATTGATGAGATGGAAGTTTGGTTCATTGAACCAGTTGGTGAGTGTCATGGAGATAAAAAGTGATCTGCAAGGTGCAAAATATATTAATACAACAAAATATTTATTTCAAGGGAACTTTACAAAATAAATACATTAAAAAAAAGAAAAATTGTCCCCTTAGTCCAGACAAAATTATTATTTTTATTATTTATTTATTTATTGTTGTATGCAAATTCAGAAGGACTTTTTGGACGTGATGTTTTCTGTAGGTTATACTTGTGCAGGAGTACAGAAAATGTACTTATTTAAAAAAAAAAAAAGTTCAGTTTACTATTTTATGACATTGTGTGCTGGGGAGGGGGCAGCACAAGGAGAGACAGGATGATGTTCAACAAACTGATTAGGAGAGCCAGCTCTGCCCTCCTCTTGGGTTCTATTGAGGAGATAGAGGGCCGAAGGATGCTGGCCGGGGTGGGGGTGGGGGCATTGTCTGCTTTTGACTTTCAGTTATTATTCATTACCCCTCCCAATATATTTTCTGAAGTTACAAGTTGGAGAAGTTTGGTATTCCTACACATCTGTTCAGGTTATTATTTACAAGACATTTTTCCAGAAGAGTGTGTGTTATCACCAATTGGTCAATAGTTGAGTTTTCTTTTTTCTGTGACTGCACGCCTCACTGGGTCAATGGTGCTAGAGCTTCTCCTGTGTGTGCATGTTTGTGTGTGCATGACTGTGTGTGTGTAGAAAGAGAGCCAGTGTACCCCTGGGAAGTAGGGTGGTGTGATAACACTCTGAAATTATAGTTTAGCCCTGGAGAGCACTTGACACGCAATATCTCCTTCCTCAGATCAACACACACACACACACACACACACACACACACAGAGTTGTCACAGTGAAGAGTAAACAAGAAGTACCAAGACTTCTCAGTGCATGCTGGGCCAGCAGCCTGCGCTTCATCTGTATGAGTGTTGGCCAGCAGCAGTACATAGCGGCGTCTTTGTGTATGTCTGTGTGAAACTGGATTAAAACGGCCCAAACTGAGTATATTGTCTCTCAAGCAACAGACAAGGTGAGACCAGAGAGGAAAAAAATAATTGAAAGCTGGACATGCAGGTTCTAAAACTCATTTCACCTTTTTTCTGACTTTTCCCAACTCCCTTTCTACCTTTCACCAGCAGACAGCATGATGGAAGGCAACACCTGCCTCAGAGGCGCCGCAGGTGTTGTGGGAATCTCTCTATCACTTTTTTCTTCCTCTCTTGGCTGCTCCCTTCTTCAGGGGTTGCCACTGAGTCGCACAAAGATTTGGCAATTGCTTTTACACTGGATGCCCTTCCTGACTCAACCACCAAGCTACCACAGTCCTCTGTGTGGAGCAGAGAGTTGCCATCTAGGGTGCTCGGAGGAGCAGATGGTGGGGTTTAAGGGCCTTGCTCAAGGGCCCAGAGTGGGGCAAATGAGGGCGGAGGCAGGTGCTTCACCTGTCCCACCCACATTTTGATGCTGCGGTTGAACATCAAAATGTGGAGTTGTTGGAGTTGAACCAGCGATCTTCCGATCACAGGCCCACCTTCTTTAACCTTTGTGCCACCACTCCCTTCTCTGTATCACATACTGTAGCTCTTTATTCCTTTGAAATGTTCTGATTGTTTTTAAATGGTACATACATTGGAGAGTGTGTCTTTATGCCCTAAACAAATGCTGTGTGCACAGAAAATGTTTTATTTATATATTTTTAACTATTTTTGAAAATTGAGATAGTGATGCTACTGGTCAATAATTAGTGAACAAATGTTCATCTCCAGTTTTCTATAACAGAATGACTTTAGCTACCTTCATTCTCTCTGGAAATACATCTCATTGAAACAACAGACTAAAGATAAGGTGCATCTAAAGTGCAAAGTTCATGCTCAATAATCCAGGTAGAGATCCAACAATGTTCAGTCCAAAAAGACCAAAATGACTACAACTCTGTCATCCATCCAGTCAGTGGTTGAGTCATGGGGGAACAGATCCAGGAGAGAGTCCAAGACCTTTCCTTTCCTTAGCAACTTTAGCATGAGGAAAACCATCTTTTCTAGACTTCTAACCTAACTCCTCTGAGTTGACCGGGGAGAGGACGGATTATTGAGCATGAACGTTGGTGTTTTGAACCACTTTGGCATGACTCAGAGGTCTGAGGAAACACCAAACTGTTTGGGGGAGAACCAGTTTTGTTTGGTGTTTCCTCTGACTGATGAAGCCTTCTGGATGGAGGGCGAAACATCTCAGCACAATAAAAATAAACTGTCCAGATGACCTCACTCATTAGTTCAGGTAATTTCAAGTCTGCTAATGCTTTTTGAAGACCTCTCTCCACCACACAAAAAGCATAAAAAAGAATGGTGGCACACAAAACAATGCTATGATAAGCAAAGCCTCACAGTGACAATTGAAATGTTATGGTAAATGGACTGTACTTATATTTCGCCTTTCTATCTTATTTCAAGATACTCAAAGCTCTTTACTACAATCTGTGCCTCATTTACCCATTCATACAGCTCTATACTAGATCTCTACAAAGCTAATTGAACAAATCATTCTAATTGACACCTATTATCAACTATTAAGACAACTGAACTTTTTTTTTGAAAGTTCACTTGTGAGTTTAGTTCAGAAATATATTAATTGCTCCAAAATCATCAGGTTATGTTATTAATTCTGCAGAAAGGTGATCAAATACAAATCTGGTGAAATGTATTAACCAAATCCGAAATTGTTCTTGTATTATCACCAGGTTGATGGTCAGTCGCTCTGTCGTTCAGTCTTTTAGGGAACGTCAGAGGCTGATCAGACCTCCTTTCTCTTTCGTAGTTTTTCTTTTATCTGCTGGACTTACATAAGACACTAAGCAAAAATAAAAAAAGTTTTTCTACTTGGGTTATCAAAAATAGGTAAAACCAAGACAGAAGACACATCAGGGGAATGAACGACAATAAAGACTGAAACATACAAGGCTTACAACACCTCCCAGGAGACGAGGACACCTTGAGAAGTCATCAGCTGTTGATGAGGCAATCTCTGAGACTGCCTGACACCTTTAGTTGATTAAAACCTTTCTCTCCTGTCCAAACACACAAACGCCTCTGAAATACTAAAGCAAAGATATGCTAAAACGCTTAATTAATTTCCTAATTAATAATTGCACAGTAAGCAAATCATTATTATTCATGTCTCAAAAGATTTCATAATCAAACAGATTTCGTTCACTGAATAACTTTTTGCACACCTTTAAAAAAAGTGTTAAAGCATTGTGTATTTGTTGAATTGTCCATAAATGGCACACGTGCAGAAACAATCAGGATTCAGTGAAGTCAGATCAATGTTTTTATGGGACAGTCATGAACAATCACTGAAAAACTATTTTAGCTCAGAGGTCATAAAGAGAGGGGTCCCTCTAATCCTACACTTTTCTCAGTCTTGATTTTGAGAATAACATTTTAACCCTTGTGTTGCTCTTTTAAATAAATGACCATTTATGTTCCTTAACGAAAAATCGACCACCTTCTTTAATCATTTAAAACTACTGGACCAAACCATCTACCCTCAGGCCAGCGTTCCGGTGGGCGACCAGGGGACCCTCCATCCCAGGGTAGCAGAGGTGTCCATCTGTGCCCTCCTGGACTCAGGCAGATAAGGACCTCCAGGGCCAAACCAGGAGCGAGGACCTCAGCGGAACCAAGATCTTCTGTGGTAGATTCCAGATCTTCTGCGGTAGACTCATGATCTTCTGCGGTAGACTCATGATCTTCTGCGGTAGGAGAGTCAGGTGTCAGATCTGTGGCAGAGGAGTCAGGGACCAGAGCCGCAGCAGGAGAGCCACGAACCAGAACCAGAGCCGCAGCAGAAGAGCCAGGAACCGGAACCAGAGCTGCAGCAGAAGAGCCAGGAACC
>NC_056504.1:4332421-4343172 GCF_014905685.2 Nematolebias whitei
AAGAGCCAGGAACCGGAACCAGAGCTGCAGCAGAAGAGCCAGGAACCTGAACCAGAGCCGCAGCAGGAGAGCCAGGAACCGGAACCAGAGTCACAGCAGAAGAGCTAGGAACCGGAACCAGAGCCGCAGCAGAAGAGCCAGGATTCAGAGCTGCAGCAGGAGAGTTCAGAACCTGTGCAGGAGCGGGGACCAGAAGCTCTGCAGATGTGAAACCCTCAGGCGGGCAGGAGTGAAGTGCGTTCACCTGGACCTCCTTGCCAGGTGGTTAAGTGGCATCTACCTGGACCCCCTCGCAGGACAGAGGAGAGGCACCCATCAGGACCCCCTCGGAGGACAGATGCGAAAGCCAGGCGAGTTTAACTGAAAAGTCCCAAGAGGTTGAGCTGATTCAGAAGGGAACAGGAGACATTAAGTTCCAGGAGGGTGCAGCTGCCCAGGCAGGAAACAGTTCTGCAGCTGGAGAGTCAGTAGTCAAAGCTGCAGCAGGAAAGCTAGGGTTCAGGAGATCTGCAGCTGTGAAATCCTCAGGAGGACAGGAGTGAGGAGCGTCCACCTGGACCTCCTTGCGACTGGGCAGATCTAGGTACTTCTCTGCCTCAGAAACCTTCCACCACTACAGCTCCTCTGGCGAGGGAAGGCTGGACTGCTCCTCCGGCAAGTGGGGGCACGGGTACCTCTCCCCCAGCGTTCTCCCCCCTTGCTCCTCCAGCAAGCGAGAGCTGGGCTGCTCCACTGGAAGATATGGGTACCTCCCCCCAACAAAATTTCCCGCCTTTCCTCCAGCATCCGAAGGCTGGGCTGCCCCCTCGCCTGCAAAGCTCTCTCCTCCCTGCGCCAGACTCGGGGAGAACCAGTGGTTCACCCCCCTCTCTCAGAAGATCGCCTGGTATAACTAGCCACACTGGACAAAAGAAGGACGTAGAGACCCGTACGAGTGACAGTATGACATGCGCATGAGACTGAATGAGCTGTGTGTGTCATACGTGCTGTAACGTTTAAAGGTTTACTTTTTATATTAACGTTAATAAAAAAAAAAAACAGTATTTACGTATTAGTTACCTGTGGTAACGTTATCCATCATTGTCAATTTACCATTCTGTAACTGTAAGGAAACAGTCTCCGATTGGAAAATAAGCTAGCTAGCAGCAACAGGTAGCTAAACTCTACACTGCTGCTGCTTGTCAGTGCTGTAACATTAAAATGTTTATTTTATCTATTAATGTAAAATCTCTGACATCTTCCAGCACTGTTGTTTACAATGGCATTTTAAATATTGAATTAAAAGCTATATGTCAAACCATTTCCATGTTCTGATGATTAATAATTTCTCTTTTTGCTTTCTTCTTGTGCCCATCTTTCTCAGCAGCAGCCCACCTAACAAACATGGCACAGTCATCAAGACATTGTTATTGCAGTGTGCCATGTTGTTCCAATAATAAACAAAAAACGCTGTATTTGAGTTTCCACAATTTTCCCACGGACAAAGAAAAACGTTCCCGTTGGTTGAGAGCGATCAGGAGAGATGAAGGGCCATTTTTTAAAATCCTTTGTGGGAGCACCCATGTATGCAGTCTGCACTTTGCCCCAGAAGATTTAATATATCAGCCAGTGGAAGAGCCCGGATCAGACAAGGAGCAGTGTCATCTAGATTTCGATGGAATGATTTGGGTAAATGGAGGATAGTGCTGAACATTTTTAGGCCCGAGCAGCAAAGAGCTGCAAAGGCCTATTGTAATCGCTCAGTTCATTAAACCCGAGCAAATTTTTGGTCAAATGAATTGGCCTTTGGGGGGCCTTAAGCTATCCCAAAACTCACCAAATTTGGCGGACGCATCAGGAATGCTGAAAAATTACGTATTTTAAGGGCATCACAAAAAATCACAACAGAAACGGCTCAAGAGCACCACCTAGAAATGATCAAAATACCCTCCACCTTAACCTTAGTTTGTTGTAGAAGCATGAAGTTTGGTACACTTGTCCAATTCCCAAAGATGCACAGAAAACCCTCTGGCACCAACGTTGTACGATAAACAGGAAGACGGTCATTTTGGAATGCCGTCCCAAATTTCTCACCTTTTTGGCGGTTAACAGCCTCCGCATTTGAACGAACCTACGGATTTCGCTCAATTGGTTTCAAACCTGACCATTTTGGTCAAAAGGCATGGGGGACGAAAAGTTATCTAAACGGTGCGTTTCGAAGCATGTTGAAATGGCGGGGCCAGACCTCAAAGTTTTACATCTCGCCATGAAAAACAAAATGCTAATAGCTCCTACACCAAAACTGTCTTGAGACATCAAACCTTCAGTGATTGATCCACACCCTGTCCCCTGCAAGACTGAATGGTCAAATCATGACATCACTTAAGCCACGCCCCCTTTAAACAGGAAGTGTAAAGTTTTACTTTGAACAGTCCCTGTCTGACCCCTCTTACCTAATCAGCATGATAGCGTGTCCATTGACCGCAGACATGTTGGTGTAACATGCTTTTCAACACTGACAGTTTTGGGTGGAGCATGTGGGCGGCGCAGTGTGGCGAAGTAAGACATAACGCTGTCGCCATACGTTTGGCTCTAAATTCCACAGAATTGAGCCGACACACACACATATTCTGAGGTCATAAAAGCCCCGCCCCTTCAGAACAGGAAGTCACTTTTTTTACTTGGAATCCTCCCTCTCTGACACCCTTGACCTAATTAGGATGATCCTGTGTTAGAAGACATTTAACGAGTTGGTCTGACTTGCTTTAAAGTGCAAACCATTTTTGATGGAGGATGTGGGCGTGGTGGGGTGGAAAATTAAGAAGTGATGCCGTTGCAATACGTTTGGCTCTAAATTGCACAGATGTGAGCCGAGGTGTACCAAAATCACTATGATCAATCATTATCCACCCCTTGAACAGGTGTCCATGATAAGTGGTCAATGGCCTCCACAGTGCCCCCTAAATTATTTCTACATTTATAGCTCAGTGATAAAACATCCGATCTGCACCAGATTTATTGTGCGTCATCAGTAAGCACTTCTAGACACATTGATATTGTGGTTTAACATATGGCTCTAGTGTGCCCCCTACATTATTACAACAGTTAGATCTCAGTGATACATCATCTGATCTGTAACAGATTTTTGGTGCGTCATCAGTGAGAACTTCTACACACATTAGTATTGTGTATTGACATTTGACACCAGTGTGCCCCCTACATTATTCAAACTGTTATATATCAGTGATACAGCAACACCAGCAGTCACTGTGCGAGGGGCAGGAGACACCCTGGACGGGTCGCAAGTCCATCACAGGGACACATAGAGACAAACGAGACAAACAACCATTTACTCTCTCACCTAGGGACAATTTAGAGTTACCAATCAGCCTAACATGCATGTTTTTGATCTGTGGGAGGAAACTGGAGTACCCAGAGAAAACCCACGCATGCACGGAGAGAACATGCAAACTCCACCCAGAAAAGCCCCCTGACTGGGATTTGAACCAGGGACCTGCTCTCTGAAAGGCAGAAACTCTACCAGTTGTAGAAGGTGATTATAGTAAAGTTTTTAATGTGGGGGATAAAAGACATGTCCTGATCAAAAATAACACCAAGATTTTTAACAATAGAGCTGTAGAATAAGAAGGCAGCGCTTATAGCAGCAGCTTCGTGCACTCCACCATCTTTCGGACCACTGTACGGACATTTTCTCGTTGTATCTCGGTGCAATGATAATAAAGCTTTTTCTGATTCTGATTCTGGAGGCCAGATTAATGTCATCCAAGGAGGGCGAAAAACTGAAAAATGTATTCCTAAGATGCTCAGGTCCAAAAACTAAAACCTCAGTCTTGTCTGTATGCAAAAGCAGAAAGTTTAGGGTCATCCAGGTTTTTATGTCTTTAAGACATGCTTGTAGTCTAAGTAACTGATTGGATTCATTGGGTTTCATGGACAAATATAATTGTGTATCATCAACATAACAATGAAAATTTATCCCACACTGTTTAATAAATTTACCTAATGGAAGCACATATAAGGTAAAGAATATTGGCCCAAGCACTGAACCCTGAAGAACTCCATGAGTAACTTTGGTGTATGGTGAAGATTTATTATTTACGTTTAAAAATTGGAATCTATCAGATAGATATGATTTAAACCAATTACAGCTGTTCCTGTAATTACAATATCATACTCAAGTCTCTGTAGTAGAATATTGTGATCAACTGTATCAAATGCAGCGCTGAGGTCTAACAGGACCAGTGTATACACCTGTCTATTGTCAGAGGCCATGAGAATATCATTTATATCTTTCACCAGTGCAGATTCAGTGCTGTGGTGAGCTCTGAACCCTGACTGAAACTTTTCAAACAGATTGTTTCTTTACAGATGATCACATAAATGACCAGCAAATGTTTTCTCTAGAATTTTTGAGATGAAAGTTAGGTTAGATATAGATCTATAATTCTCTAGGATTCCTGAGTCAAGGTTATGTTTCTTAAGTAAAGGTTAAATTACAGCAAACTTAAAACATTGTGGTAAGTAACCGTTTATAAGAGACAAATTAAGCAGATTCAAGACCACTCAGGTTGAACTGTAAAGTGTTTAAAGTTCAAAACTATCTATCTAATTAGACTGAAAATGTATTCCTAAGATGCTCAAGTCCATAAACCAAAATTCTCTAATTTCTCTCATTTTTAGAATTGGGATAGAATTTTGAAAATTTTTAGAGCTGATGCAAACACAGCTGATGCAAATATCTGAATTGATCAGAACAGTAATAAAAAGCAATAAAAAAGTATTGTTAATAAATAAGGAGGACATATACACAGTATCAGTTTGATCATGAGTGTTTTTAACGCTCATCTCTATGATTTAGTGCAACAAAAGGCTTCTTCATAAGACAACTCCAACCTGGACCTGGACACCTTCTGACTGCCTCAATGTGACTTCTGAATGGACCAAGGGGGTCGAAGCCAACCCACCACTGGTGTGCCTTTGTTCAACGAAGTGAGGAAATCACAGAGATTAAATGGTTAAATGATAAACCCAAGCCCTTGCTCAATCATGGGATCAAGTGATGATAGCTGGTCTGTGTGACAAGTCGGGACTAAACATCAAACAGATTTATTACCGAGCAAAGATTGATGACGGTGCACAGCAACTCTGTATTTAGTTTTATGAAACATTTAACCACAAACTGGATCACTAAAGTGAGTTAATTCATCATGTTTTGAAAACAATACAAAAGAAACGCCCATCACACATTCAGTGATTTGGGCTCCAGGTGAATGCAGCTGAGTTCTGCTCCAAGCCTCTTTTTGTTCCACGATACTTGCTGAATTTCTAACAGTTCCCGTCTGTGCGGGATGGGGTCGGCTCCATTGGTGACCTTTGAAAGACCAGAGGCAGAATAAAGAGGGACTGGTTTGTGCAGCCATTTCTTGGAACTGTTTGATAAAAGAGCTGAGATTTGAAAGGAATCTCTATTTTACTCTTGGAATAATGGTACTTTACATGCTTTCATGTTTCTTATAGCCTGCTTGAGACTCTAGTGCTGCATAAAATACAGAGCTTTCCCAGAACAATAAACTATCCTTCTCGCCTTGATGCCAGGCCTATGAATGCTATTACTTTTGCTATGACTGTGGAAGAAAAACACATCAGATGGCTCATCAGTCACCTTGGCTGGAGGCGGCATCTAGGACTTCACATAGCCATAATCATACCAATCCACACAAAACCCCTCGCTGCTGCCAAAGGCATCATTTACTTCAGAAGCTCAGTTCTAAAGGACAGCGTCATCAGAGTTAGATATGAGAGTTAGGTTCTTTGTTCTTAAAGTTTATTGGTCTAAAGCGAACCCAAACAAGATCTGTTCCTGTAAAGACGGGTCTCCAAGGTCAGCGGCCTGGTTTTAAGCTGATCCATGCATGTATCCCAGGGAGATAACACCATGAATCACAGACAGGCTCACAGAACTGTTTGAGGGGAAAGGCACTCAGATTCAAAGATGCTTTTTAGGAAAATTTCCTGTCACGTTACTTCTCACTCCTTTTGTTGAGAAATAATGCATTTGTAGCCGTTTCAGTCAAACATTACAAAGGACATTATGTGCAATCACATGCAAAATCTTGCAAGATATGTTAGTGCTTGATATGTGAGAATGAGCACGCCTGTCAACTACAACGAGCCACAAGAAACTTTACCTGAATATTTGTTAAAGTCTCTAAACTTGTACGGTGATTCATGAGACTGATAACAGACAGTGCCCTAGATTACTCTCTACATGGTTGATTAACCCATTAAGCAACCATTAATAGGGGAAGGGGTGACTGACAAAAAATACTTCTTTTTTTTACCAATTTTGATGCCCAAACGCTTTTTTTATTATGTTATTTTAACATTTTTCTTTAAATTCAGTCCATACTAATAAAACTCCCTCCCCAGATCTGTTGGCCAGTGAGGAGGCCCCGTTTTTGTTCAAGCCTGCACAAGTTGACCACTGTCAGCCATAAAAATTTCATTTAGTTTATCTTCTATTAATATTCTTTACTTATTTAAAACATTGCACAATCTCATTGTGTGTTTGTTTTTACTTTAACAGAACCAGACTGTGGCAGCCCAGCTGATCCAACAAGGATGACTTCATTTTTGTTAAGCCCACACGTTTTCCACTGTCTGAACGTGTGGATGATTAATCTGCCTGTGTGGATGTGAATCTTCTGTTTTGTACAAATGTTTATTTGTGTATTATACAAGTGTGTTTTGCTGCTTGGATCTGAACTAAATGAAATATGATGGATGAGGTGAGAAACCTGATCTGACAGCAACCTACAGCCACACAGGAGGTGCCTCATCCAGCAGCCTGATCTGTGCCAGCACGGCATCACTCAAATGTAAAAATTATGTTCCACCATGCTAATATGAAGAGTAAAAGTGAATGGATTGAGGTAAATGGACTTCCTGTGGCCCTCCGGGTGGTCTCTGCCTCCCCCAGCTCCCCCACTGGAGGATGGATGATCCTCAGTACAAGATCAAATTAAAGTAGTAGAGAAAATATTTAGCTGCAGCCAAACAATATGTAGAACAAACAAGGCATGGTTTACTGAGCAAACATATATGCAAACTCAACTTTGTTCACAAAGATAATAATAAAGTCACTAACTGTGTCATTCATTCAACCTTTAGTTATACATGTTAGTCTCACTGAGCCACGAGGACTCATTTATAGAAGAGACCTGTTTTAAACAAAGAACACAGATGAGCTACAGACAGCAATAGACAGTTATATAAAACATATAAAATGAAAAATAAATAGAAGAAATTATATAAAAACTAAACTAAAAAAAACAGCTACATTATAAAGCGATGTAAAATACTAAAAATAGGAACATGGCTGTGTTAGTTTTTGCCATGAATTCAGCAGATGTTTTCAAGATCAAGGTCAGATGTTTTCTGGTCAAGGTCGATAACTTCAGATATATTTTAGTTGTATGTTGTGGTATGTAAAACATGCATGATTCATGTATGCAAATTCCAAATATGCATACATTTTAAAATCTTACTGATTTTGTACACTGTTCTAAAAATGTCACCACACAAAAGAACCATCTGTGGAAGGACTCAGAGAAAAGCTAGAATTCGATTACTGGTAGTTTGTGATGATTCAATTCAATTCAGTTTATTTATAAAGCGTCAAATCACAACAAAGTTGTCTCAGGGCACTTTACAGGAACATTCACATAAAAGCCACTTAGTAAAGTTCTCTATCTAAGGAATCCAGCAGACAAGTTGAATCTTGGCTTCGTTGCAGTCTCCCATCCTGAGCAAGCACAGTGGAGACAGTGGAAAGAAAAACTCCCTTTAACAGGAAGAAACCTCCAGCAGAACCAGCTCAGGACAAGAGACCATCTGCTTTGACCGGCTGGTTTGAGAGGACAGGAAGGAGAGACAAACAAACAAAATGGTAGGTCCAGGTCCAGGTATAGGTCCAGGTGTATGTGAAAGACAAAAAACACATGTTAAGGATAGAAAAAATAATTACAAATACAAAACAGGTTGAGCAGAGTAAGTAAAGACAGTAGCAGAGTGAAAAAGTGTGGTCAGTTTGTCCTCCAGCAGTCTAAGTCTATAGCAGCAGAACAAGCCGACCCTAACTATAGGATTTATCAAAAAGGAGAGTCTTAAAACTGGACAATGTGTCAGCCTCACGGACAGAAACTGGAAGTTGGTTCCACAAGAGAGGAGCCTGAGAACTGGAAGCTCTTCCTCCCATTCTGTTTTTGGAAACTGTAGGAACCACAAGTAAACCTGCAGCCTGAGAGCGAAGTGCTTTGTTTTATGAAAATATGGAACAAGATGTATGAATATGGAGTAAGATGATCTCTCTTACTTTGTCCTGACTCTGTGAGGAGGTTTAGGTTTATTGTCATGTGCAGATCAACGCAAGGTCAACAATGCAATGAAATGCTCAGGACGAGAAGAACCATGTCGACACGCTAAAAGAAGCAAAGAATACCAAAACAAGGTGCCAACGTGAAAAAGAAATACGTCTACGAGGTGGATTCTGGATGTCCAGGAGATGTGAGTATGAAGGAGGGATGAGCATGGCAGAGCAGGCAGGTATTTGTTGACAGATGGGTTAACTTGTCTGTATGAGGCAGGAGGAGATTCCAGGAGCAGGGGTTACTCAACAAGACTTATTTACAAGGAGATGGTTCAAGGAGGCATCAGAGAACCAGAGCAGGGGATCAGCGTGACTACACTCACTGAGAAAAACACAAGGAGATCTGCAGACAGGCAGTTCATCATAAGATAGGTAACCAACGAAAAACATTGCCCTGGCAGAACTCAGCTCTCATGACAAATAGCTGATACATGGTCCCACCCGGCAGGGAAAACACCCTCTCCACCTCATGCTAAACACAAAACATTAAAAAACACTGACAGAAAACCGTCATGAGAGATGTCCATTGTCACTATGAATAGAAGTTTAGCCCACTCAAGCCTCTGCCTCCACTCTTCAAAGGCCATCCTGGTGGCTTGTAGCTCATGCTTTCCACGACATAATTCCTTTCCTCTGATAAAGATTGTGGGAGACGAATGTTGCTGTTGGCCTTAGAAAACAAGACAAAGAGTTCATTAAAAGTGCTGTTCTTAAATGGTCAAGCTGTAATTTAACTTCCTTTAATGCATCTCGTCTGAATGATACTCGAGCCGTAGCTGACTTCCAGATGTCATTGCAAGGTTGTTTGCATTAACCAAGCATGGAAAGAAGTAATTTCAAAAGACTGCTGAGACACGCTGGTACCATACAAGGTTATATGTGAAGCCCTGCAAATCCAAACATACTCCAGTCACAGCCGTGGTGGCAGAGAGAGCGAGTCTGCCGCAAGGTGAAACACAGCCGCTACATAAAAGACAGGAAGTCAAAGTGAAGTGTCTCCCGTTCAGCGCCTCTTCCTCTAAACCAGTTGGATCAATCCACACCTCTGAAGTAGCGAGGGCACCTTGAAGTTGTTGCTATTTATTTGTTTGAATTGTTCTTTTTCTTTACTGTTCTCTTAAAATGACGGAAAAAATTCTATTGATGTCAACTTCAATAGCTTGACCTGTGACCTCCAAACGCATCGTGATGCTCCCTGATTGGCTGCTCAGAGCCTGGTGCACTGAAGGAAATCTTCAGCTGCTGTTGCATCATCCCACTCATTTACATAATCTAAAATGAAGATGGCACCATCACGAAAGATTACAATCTACTGAGGCATTTTCTAACACTGGCTTCCATCAGACTATTCCACCTCTTCGGATGTTCGCCTGTAAAAAGTGTTTGCACTGTTGGCGTGGCTGTCAGCTGTGGCACCGCGAATGAAATCCCTCCACTGTCATAAAAACAGTGCACTGCCCTTGTCTGCAATTGTCCAGTCGAAGAAGTGCATTTCTCTCATTAGTATTATGTAGTATGGTGTCTAGATGTCAGTTTTCAAGTTCAATAAATTGTCAAATTAGGCAGACTGCCACTGCATTTCTCCCCTGTAGCATCAAAACAAGATAAATAAAAATAAAACGGTGTAAAGATTTGTCAAGTCAGAAATGTCAGAATATTTGTGTTAAATAGGAGGCATGATGTGTCATTTTTGTTTTTAATATTGTCTCACGTAAGAATATCAATACTTTTCATGCAAGAAAAGAATTTATGAAATGTAATTAATTAGAATTACATAATTGGGTTCTGTTTATGCATTTATGATTCAATGCAACAAAATAAACAAATTTAAAATGGACTGTACTTATATAGCACCTTTCTATCTGATCAAGATACTCAAAGCACTTTACAACAATCTGTGCCCTCTTTTATCCATTCATACAGCTCTCTACCCTGTTGGGCAGCAGGACTGCCTGAATGTCGAGCACAACTCCTCCCCGAGTGATGGCCATTTCTCCCAGCAGCCTGCTGAGCCCCTCGTCACCGCAGAGTTATCTGCAGGTGCCGGGGTACGATCTCGGCGCTCCCGCTGTCACGAGTCGCGTTTCCCGCTACCTCCAAGATCTCAGCAGTCAGGCACTCGAGCACTGCCTCCAGGTAGACGGGAATGCATCCATGGCGCCTCCTTTTCAACACATTTGGGATTTGGGGCTGTAGTTGAGGTATTATTTGAGCTTTTGAGATAATCAATTTATTAATAATAATGTTAATAATAATAATAATAATAATAATTATTATTATTATTATTATTATTATTATTATTATTATTATTATTATTATTATT
>NC_056504.1:4343182-4350094 GCF_014905685.2 Nematolebias whitei
TTATTATTATTATTATTATTATTATTATTATTATTATTATTATTATTGAGTTAATCAGCTGCTCTCGGTTGTAGAAAACCACCTAATTGTTATAATTATGCATCATAACAAATGTCCAAAAGTAAAATAGGTTTCAGTAAAAATCCTTCTAGCGGCACAGCTTCTGATACCAGAGGAAGTAATCATCCAAAAAAAGCCATTTACATCCAGAAAAAAAGTAATTAAAGTTTTCTAAAGCAAAATCTCAGAATGAATGTAAGAGAGCTACCCCAACATGCAGCCACCTTGAGTGGTGCCATTCTAGAACATGTGACAGCATGTGACTGCTGGTGGAATCAAACCCCCAACTCTCCCATTGGAGGACAACTGCTCTAACCACTTAGCCACAGCTGCCACAACGAGGTAGCAGATCAGTGTAATACTTGGTGTATTTACATAATGACTTTGCTGGATGTCCGGCCCCAGAGCTGCTGGCTTTCAGTTGCTGTGGCCCCCTGAGCAGTTTAGTTGAATAGCCCTGACAGGTTATCGGCACTAACCCCTCCCGATATCAATATCAGTATCAGTGATAGCCATAATTGCCATATTGGTCAGGCTCTAGTAACCTCCATAATTCTGGAGAGCAGCAAAGGGCAGAATTCAACTGTTTCACTGAACAGACTTTGAATATTTGGGGCAGTTGTGGTGTAGAGGTTAGACACTGCAAGCAAGTGCTCTGGATGTTACTGGTTGGAGTCCTTGGATCAACACATATAATTTGGGTGGGCAAGGTGAAGTATCTGCATCTGCCTTCACCTTATTCACCCAGGCCCTTGAGCAAGGCCCTTACGACTGCCCCCCGGGGGGCATCTCTCTGCTCAACAGGCTCACATGTGTGATGGGAAAAATGCAAAGAATGGACTTCCCCATTGGGGATTAACAAAGTAATCATTAATATTATTATTATTATTATTATTATTATTATTATTAAATAATGAAATGAAAATCACTCATTACCGAATCCTAAAATAATTTGGTAGAAGAAGTGTACCACGTGGTACCAACCGCACCTTTACCCTCAGCGCCATGTTCTGC
The DNA here is from genome assembly GCF_014905685.2 of Nematolebias whitei. NCBI lineage: Eukaryota > Metazoa > Chordata > Actinopteri > Cyprinodontiformes > Rivulidae > Nematolebias > Nematolebias whitei. The sequence continues at coordinate 4,344,257 of NC_056504.1, forward strand.
CACTTGAATGTCGTCTGCTCACTAACTCGCTAGAGACGGGTCAGAACTGAGCTCTGAGGCAGCCAACTTTGGCCTTTTAAACTCTTTTCAAACATCAGCACCTTGTTGCAACTGCATCCCTCACAAAAACACATCGGCAGGGTGAACTCTAACTGCTAACCACATCAGAGTCCTCAGGAGTAGCCGTGAAGATGATGTTTCATTTGAAGGGCCAGTGTCAGCTTTGAGACGAAATGAGATGATAAGTCTGCCCCTGTGTCCCACACCTCCCAGTCCCCATCTAGATTTGCTGAAGGTCAACCAGTCATCATCGAGTCTTTTCTGAGCTTCAGGTCTTACATTCTGTACCTGCTGTTTGAAATATGAACACAGAAAATGTTGACTCCATCAAATACTTTGTCTCATCTTTCCTTGTCTATCTCACATCATCTCATTCTGCCTCTGTAACATGTGCATGAATAAGTGTGTGCGTATCAATGCACAGACAACCAGGGAGGAGGACCAGTGTGCTGCCCTCTGGGCTCAGACCTGATCAAAGCAGAGTCTGTCAGTTTGTAGGTACACAGACAGCCCAAACAAACTGAGAGCTGAGAGGTTTGGGTAGTGCTGTGAAGATCAGAAAGCATATTTCTGTGTTAAATCAGGGTTATTTGGAGGTCAGAAAACCTCGGTGAGTGCCTCTATTTCCTTATCAGAATGTGTAGGACTAAAAACAGAAAGAAGTCTGACTTAAGGACTCTTCAAACACTGGGAAGATTTGGATAAAGCAACAACCTGCAGCTTTACTTTAAAACGATACAGGAGTTGCATGTATCTGCATGGAAACAAGGCTGAAGTTTGTGGATGACATCACGATTAGTAGTTTCAATACCCCAACATTTAACTGGGACAAACGGTTTTACAACAGGTGTTTTATTTTCAACTAATTCAGTTCAATTCAGTTTATTTATAGAGCTCCAAGTCACAACAGAAGTCGTCTCAGGGACTGAACAGAAACATTCATGTATAAAATAATAATTAACATTATTTATCTGAGGAGCAGCTTTGAGTTTAACTCCATCACTGAACTCTCATCTTGAACAAACATGAAGGCGACAGTGGAAAGAAAAACTCCCTCATGAGGAAGAAACCTTTAGCAGAACCAGGATCAGGACAAGCGGACCATCTGCTTCGACCGGCTGGGTTTGGTAAGAACAGATACACAATGGCAGGTCAAGAATCACATAAGATAGAAATAGTATCAAATGAAAACTATTCAATTTTAACAATTCATTTAAGGAAATTATGTCAATTTTTCCAGTAGCCTAAGCCTATAGCAGTATAACAACCCAACACTAACTATACGTAGGATTTATCAAAAAGGAAAGTCTTAATCCCAGTCTTAAAACTGGACAATGTGTCAGTCTCACAAGCAGAAACTGGAAGTTGGTGCCGCAAGAGAGGAGCCTGAGAACTGAAAGATCTTCCTCCTTTTCCACACTTTGTGCCCCACTGCCCTCAGGCAGGAGGTTAAGGTTGTTTTCACACCAGATAGTCCGGTAGACTCGGTTCGGTTCGGGACCAATATTCATAATATTTTGTTACATTTGAGCTGGTGCGTTTGCATTCACACTGCACTGTGCAGTCGAGTCAACCTGTTGAACCAACCTGTTCCCCCGCTCACCTGTGGGGGCGCTGCACCAAGAACTACTGAAAGAAACGACACAAAAACCTCTGAAGACACTAAGCATGCATCAGGATACTCTGAAGACATGTCTTCTTCTTCTGTAAATAAAAATAAAAACGGAGTGGCATCAAGTTTTAGCAGTTTTAGGAGTTATATTTTGTCATTTTTCAACCATGGACTCAGCAGAAGACCATGGAGAATATTGTTTTTCACACAAGGCAGCTGACGGCTCCATATGAGCTAAGAGAAATGTGTGTTTGTTTGTCCTGCGGAGCGGTGCTCGGTCTGTTTGCATTCACACTGTACTGGAACCGCGCTGGAGTTCGCTTCTACCGGACAGAGACCTAGGTTTTAGCCCGGGCCAGAGTTCACACGTCCCCAAACGAACCGGACTTTCTAGGCACTTGAACTTGAACTAGACAAAAGGGCCTTCTCCTCCTCCGCTCCTGTTTCCTGGAATATCTTACAAAAAGATCTGAAGCTCTCGACCTTGACCTCTAAGTGGCTTTAAAATCTGGCAAAAACCAGTGCAGACATGTTCCTGTTTTTAGTTTTATACACTGATTTATAATCTAGTTGATGGATTTTTTTTATTTTGCTACTTTTCCTTTTGACTGTCCTTTTGGTTGTTATTTTGTTTTGATTTGTAAAAAAAAAAAAAAAAAAAAAGAAGAAATTTAAATTTGTATGCCTGTTTTGTGACTGTCTATTGCTGTTGTTGTTATTCACTGTTGTCATCACTCTTTGTTAAAGAAATCAAGTCTCTCTTGTAAATGAGTCCCAGAGGCTCAGTGGGATTAACCTGTCTAAAGGTTGAATTAAAAAATCATCCAGAGACCCCCAACAAGGCTGGTAATCCAAACTACTGTTTGATGCATAAGCACAAACGACAGTCTGAATCTTCCCTTCTGTTGTGTGAATCCACAGAAGGGGAACCCTTTCGATCCCTGGATAAACTCCAACACAATCCATCATTCAGTCGGGGGGGGTGAATATCCCCACACATGCCCACCGCCATCCCTGGGCAACTCCAGACTAGGAGGGAGTCCAGCCTATCTGTAGGAGTTGGGTTGCAGAGCCCAAGCTGTGCGTAGAGGTGAGCCCAACTATATCCAGTTGGTATCGCTTCGTGTCAGCAATCACAAAATGTCACGAGTACTTTCTCACACCTTTAACTGTAACATAACAGTCAGAGAAAAGCTCAAAAATTGCTTAGATGAATTAAAACTTGAAGCATTCAGAGCGCACAGGTAATAACTTTGTGTGTGCCATGAGGGCCAATAAGGGGGGTTGGAGTTGGGTTGGGGGGCAGCCCATCAAATGACTGGAAAAAAGAGAAATGGTTAAGATATCTAACATGATTGTGAAAACTGTGGAGGCAGGCAAACTAATAACGGCTCAATAAGACCTGTCTCCTCACTCATCTATGCACAATAATTAGCTCCTTGCTTCTTTTCTTTTGGGGATAACAGGAGGCGGAAGGTGCATCTATTTAAAAAGCTTTTTGAAAGAAGAAAGAGACTTGCATGAATCATTATTATTTTACTAATAATAAAATTAGTCAGACAAAGGAAGAACCCAGTCTCCTTTTTAAAATGAGACACAGCCCAGAAGGATTTACTGGAGGTCGGTGTCAAAGAGAAACAGACCAGGAGAGTGTGTGTTTGTGGAAGAGAGACAGGGATGATGTGAATCGATAAATATCACTCGGACCGATTGGACCTAATTAGAGACATGGAGAGGCATTCTAAAAAGACTGGCTGGAATTGAGTTGGCTATCTTGTCAGAGTCAATTAGACCTCTGTATTATTGGAGAGAAGAGAAACGCAAAGATTAGATTAGGTTCTGCGCTTTTATGGGATGCACTGCTTTGTTTGTGTGCGTGCGTGCGTGCGTGCGTGTGTGCGTGCGTGCGTGCGTGCGTGCGTGCGTGCAGCACTCCAGCTGTCAGCTGCTGACCATGCAGCTAAGTTGCAGATTTCTTTTAAACAGATCTGGATTCTTATATTTCTGTAAATATGTGCGCACATCTGGACAGGAATGTTGTCCCGATGTTTGATTTTGTGATTGCAGTTAGAATTAATCACACGTTGTTTCTGTGATAAGTGAGTCGGGATGAGAAGAAACCTACAGGTGCAGAGCTTTCCAGACTGAAGCAGCTCTTGGCTTCAGGGTTGGCTGCAAGTAAGTTGCAGGAACAACATACATACAGTAAAAAGAAGGTACAGTATTTATACTTTACATTTTACTGGACCTTTATGAGAGGACCCATTTTGGGCCCAAAGGTGTTAGGTGTACAGTCAATGTAATGGTGCCTCAAGGGTTAATTATTCTAGTGTTACAGAAAACTCTCAGCTGAATAAATTCAGACAAATTTAGAGAAATGTTCCCAAATCCTGGGGCTGTTTTGAGATGTATAGCTGCAACATTGCATGAAATTGCGGCACTGCCTTTAGCCATGAAGTTGAAAAAACAAAACCTACCTCCTACAATTCTCAACGCAGAAACAGAATGAAAAATATGCACATTTTTTTCATGCTTCAAGACTTGAGACATAAAAACGTAACCAAAGAGAAACAGAGATGACAGTATTTGTGATGCTACCCAAGGCAACACCACCACAAGAAACAGCCACGGCATAGATCGCTGCATCCAGACGTCATTAATTTAAACTAATGTGAATATTCTGTTGGAACAGGAGAAGATGTTAAAAAGAACACAGCAAGGTTTGCCTTTGAGTGGAAACCAGTCAAACCTATAAAAGTTGCATTTTCTGTAAAACTAGTGTGAACGCAGTGACTTTGTTGAAAAATAAACTGAAATGAAAAAGATAAAACAAAAGACGCTAAAATCAGCTAAACTAAAAGTTTAAGTTGGCGAAACTATCAAAAGATCAAATTAAACTTTACATAACATTTAAGAAAAAAGAAGCTAAACCTAAAAATATGCTAAACAAGAGCTAAAAGATAAACCAGTATCTAAGTGCTACGTATAGCTAAATGGTAACTAAAAGCTAAAAATACACAAGGGTAGCTAAAAGTATCATAAGACGACAGAATTACTGTAGATGCATGCGTTGTGTTTACGGTGAAAACAATCATCACGTTTGTGTTCACAATCAGATAGCGCGTAAACTGAGACTTTTATGTATTTATTTATTTATTCATTAAAAAACAATTAAATTTTTAAAAAAACATTGAATGAAAAGGGTGCAGAAATAAAAAACATTCTTATAATATCAGCCCCTCATTTAAAAAATATAAAATAACTACAAACAAACAACAACTTAGGCTTGAACAATCTCTAAAGTGAAAACAAAACATATTAAACATCGTTCACTCACACTTTCCCAACAACTGTCACATAATCATCTTTTTACACATATAAATTGTTTTATAAATGTTTATGGTGATATCGAGGCCACTCCACAATCCTGTTCCCTGAATTACAACGCAGCTCCTTCACACTAGTTCTAAACGGAGGTTTTACAAACATTTACATTCTTTTAAGGTTATTTTTACAAATTTTAATTGAATATTTGGGGCTGATATTTTTTATGAGCTTGACTTGTAAAATACTATATTCAACCAAATAATAAAATGTTAATAGTTTCAACAGATGAAATAATATATTTGTTGGATTACAATAATAATAATAATAATAATAATAATAATAATAATAATAATAATCATCATCATTTTATTTAAAAAGTGCCTTTCAGGACACCCAAGGACACTTTACAGTAAGAAACATATCAGAGAGATTGTGTAAAAACAAACAACAAGCACAGTGCAAAGATCAACAGGAATAAATTAATATAAAATACATAAAGAATATAAAATACATAAAGAATATAAAATACATAAAGAATATAAAATACATACAGCAAAGTTAAGGATAAGCACTCACACAGAGACATGTAGGAGGAGATGTATGAAGGCAGCAGACCAAGAAGTGATTTAAAGATGAAGATGTACCAGTGAGAGAGTCTGTGTGAAGTTAATGATGACCAGTTAACCAGTGGATACTGGGTGCAGTGGTGGGTACGATAATCACAGCCAGTTATGAATCTTAGTGCACCATGATAGACAGCATCCAACATCTGCAGCATCCAACATCTGCAGCATCCAACATCTGCAGCATCCAACATCTGCAGCATCCAACATCTGCAG
>NC_056504.1:4350104-4351933 GCF_014905685.2 Nematolebias whitei
ATCCAACATCTGCAGCATCCAACATCTGCAGCATCCAACATCTGCAGGGTTCTTGTAGGAGCGTTCATGTAAATAATGTCACTGTAATCAATGGAGGGAAGGAAAGTCACAGATACAAGGTGTTTCCTATTTGACCTTGAGTATCAATACTTTTACTTAAGTACTAGAACTGAGTACTTTGTCCACCACTGTATAGCACTAATTTAGCACAGAACTCAACCCAATACAATAACCTGGAGCCTAGCGCTAGCATGCTAGCTTTAGAAACAAACAAAGAAGCAAAGTCACCAGTTCCCACTTTTAGAATACACAGTGAGCCGAAGGTTTTTCACAAACAGAGACATCTAAAGGTTGAAAGGCATATCAGTCAGAAATGGCAGCTTGGTTGTGAGTGTCACTGCACGATTTGTTCCGGGACCAAAAAAACTCTGTTCTGGGACCGGATGCACGATTGGTACTGATCGGAACAGTTCGCGTTCGACCGTGTGCCCGGGCGCATGAGACTTGAGCCTTCAATCTTCCTATCTCTTGTAATGGAGAGGAGCTTCTGCGCATGTCCAACTTTTAACGAGAGTCTATGGGCTAAGATTCTTACGCCCCCAGGGGCCAGAAATACTTCAACAATCTGAGATAACGTTTTTGAAACAAACAACGTAACTTATCATTAACTATAAAATATTTATTTTACACAACAAAAATATATATACATATATTTTGAAATGTTTTTATTTTATTATTTCATTTTTATTTAATCTTCTTAAGTCTTCAATGTACTGAGTGGTTTGAGTGGTGCGGCGGCGCCGTAGCGCCCTCTGTTGACGAGCCACCACTGGTTCTTACTGAACAGAAACAAAGCTTCGGCCTTGTACTCGTCACCTACACCTATAAGAATTGATCGTAGAGCAAGTCCCCATTCAAAGGGGATTGATTCCTTTGACCTTGTTCTCATAGGAATGGTGGTCCCATGCCAACTCAAACATAGGACTCAGTCGGTCAGTATAAGGCTTTAGGGATATTTCTGTGAAATAGAATGGGGTCGAAACACTCAAACATTTACCTGAATGTTTCACTTAAACTTGCAGTGTTTCCAACAAATCTTTGTGAATTATATATTTTTTTAAAAGTCCTTGCTCAATAATTCAGGTATACAATCCAAAAATTTTAAGTCAGGTCATATGGACACCTACACCCCCCTGAACATAAGAGGATTTGCAGTGGAAGTGGTCTCCAGCTACAAGTACTTGGGTGTACACATGAACAACAACCTCAGCTGGAGCAACAACACCACCAGCCTGATGAAGAAAGCTCATCAGAGACTCTACTTCCTCAGACGGCTGAGGCGAGCTGGTCTGGAAGCTCAGTCCTCACCTCCTTCTACAGGTGTGCAGTGGAGAGCATCCTGTGCTCCAGCATCAACGTGTGGCATGGAGGCTGCACAGCTGCAGAAAGAAAAGCTTTGCAGAGAGTGGTGAAGGCTGCACAGAAGATGTTGGAGTCAGTCTCCCCACCATCACAGACATCTACACCTCCAGATGCAGGAAGAGGGCCACCTGCATCATGAAGGACCACACTCACCCAGCACACACACTTTTTGCCCCACTCCCCTCAGGAAGGAGGTTGAGGAGCAATAAGTGTAGAACCACTAGACTGAGGAACAGCTTCTACCCTGAGGCTGTTAGACTCATGAATCTCTAACTAGAATAATCACTGTGAAAAACCATATCATGTTGCTGCTGATCTGTTTCATGTTGCTGCTGATCTGTTTCATGTTGCTGCTGATCTGTTTCATGTTGCTGCTGATCTGTTTCATGTTGCTGCTGATCTGGTTC
>NC_056504.1:4352033-4359665 GCF_014905685.2 Nematolebias whitei
CTGCTGATCTGTTTCATGTTGCTGCTGATCTGTTTCATGTTGCTGCTAATCTGTTTTATGTTGCTGCTGATCTGTTTCATGTTGCTGCTGATCTGTTTCATGTTGCTGCTGATCTGTTTCATGGTGCTGCTGATCTGTTTCATGTTGCTGCTGATCTGTTTCATGGTGCTGCTGATCTGTTTTATGTTGCTGCTGATCTGTTTCATGTTGCTGCTGATCTGTTTCATGTTGCTGCTGATCTGTTTCAATGTTGATGTGTTCATGCGTGCACATCTGCTCACAGACTCATGTTCATGTTTGTGCTGATGTTCAATGTTTTATGTTATGAGTGCTTAGTGTATATTTAGTTGATGTTTTTCTTAGTTCATATCTTGGATGTTATTACTGTTTTTCTTAGACATTTTATTGTTGGATGTAACTGGGACCTTGTGTACATAATTTCATTCCACCACATGTACCACATGAGGTGCGAATGACAATAAAGAAACTCTGACTCTGGACAGTTTCTTTTCTTTCTTTTTTTTTTGTCTGAAACGTTTTACCTTCCATCCGGAAGTTATTATTTTTCTGTTTGGTTTTAAATCATTGTGAAACCCATTAATGGTTCTGTTAAGACGGGAGCTGGCTGCGGGCCCTCGGACCCGGAAACCCGCCTCCAGCCCACATCTCTCTCCCCGGCTCGAATCTCCCTCAGAAGTGATAACCCACAATATCAATAAATCAAGGAGACATCAATTAAGTTCTATCAATTATGTTAAAAAATCACTTTACAGCGCTGGTCTCTCCAGTCCGTGACACGTTCACAGACCCGGAAGAGCCCCGATGTCCCGTGTCATTACTGATTTATAGGGTCCTGGACTCCTCCTTCACAGAGGGGGAGCTCAACCTGTCAGTGCATGAGGGGGCGTGGCTAAGTGTGATCTCAGTGGATCTTATGTGGTTCTGATGTGTTAGGAAATATGAGACGGTGCTTCAAAAGCCTTTCTACGTGATGTAGCAACTTCAAGCAGATTAAACTCTGTTCCTTGACAGATATTGAATCCCAGGGAGACTCTTTTAGAGCTGCTGGCCCAGTTTAACCCAGTCAGAACCAGGTCATAATTTCATTATAATGCCGTCTCTGAGCAGATCAAAACCATGGAACCAGTCTAGATAAAAATATCTAACAGTTCAGACTGGTGTGCAGTGGGAGCTTTCTGCCTTTACTATACATCAATGAAAGTAATTCTAGATGAAAACTTTGTTTTTTCTGTCCAAACAAGTGAAAGTGATAAATGTGAGGCGTGACAGAGTGAGAAGGCAAACGCTGCTCTCTGCAGGCCGTCCACTGGACGCTCACCCTGTTGTCAGCTCAGGGATATTTTTATTTTTACCATCATTTTAAGACAGATTTCAAGTTTCAAATGCAAAGGAGAAATGTTTAAGAGCAGATTTTTTAAATATAATCTTGTTTTCACACAGATCCACTTGTGTTTCTAACAAACCTAACGTGCACTTGTGTTCTTTTTAAAATCCTCTTTCAGTAAAATGGAGAAATGAACAAAAAGTCAGTTTGTGCTGAAAAAAAACATTTTCTCAAAATATATATTTTTTATTTTATTAGTTTATAACAACAAGGTGGAGTGGTGGTGCAGAGGTTAGAGAAGGCAAGCCTGTGATCAGAAGGTTGCTAGTTCAACACCCCCCGACCGACAACATCAAAGTGTGGGTTGGAAACGTGGACCATACACACCTGTCTCCACCCTCATCTGCCCCACTCTGGGCCCTTGAGCAAGGCCCTTAACCCCCACCATCCTCTGGGCACCCTACATGGCAGCTCTGTGCTCCACACAGAGGCTGTGGTAGCTCGGTGTCTGTGGCTGTGTCAGAAGGACGTCCGGCATAAAAACACTCGTCAAGTCTTCATGTGACAGTTCGCTGTGGTGACCCCTGAAGAAGGAGCAGCAGCAGAAAAAATACATAACATTTTATAACAGCAGGGGCAGAACCAGAGGGGTGGCCGATGTGGCACAACCTGATTGGCCACCCCAGGTGCCACCCCAGTTGATTGACAAGCCGCTGCATGTGATATTAAAAGATGAGTGATTAGAGTAGGTGCATATTTTTTTTGTTTTTTGTACTCTTTTGGTAAAACATGTTTTTTTTGCATAGAAATATTCATAATACAGAACTGGAATTTAAATTAGTAAAAAAATAATATTGGGAAAAAAGTAAAAACGTGAAAAATATGAAATGGTGAAATTTTTCATCAGAGTGGTGATCTTGTATAGAAGATGTGTGTTTACACAGATCATCTACTTTGTAGATGTCCAGTGCTCGTGCCATGTCTTGTCATGCCTCCTGCCTGCCTTTTGGATTCCCCGCTTTGCCAGCCCCTTGTCTGTTTTGGATTTACCTCTGACCATGGTACCGACTCTGCTTCCCACCTCAGCGATGTCTCACTGATCACATATTGAATTTGGATTAGGATCTCTGGCCAACTGTGCTTGATCCCTGCCTGTTTTAATGGACTTCACTTTTGGACGCCCTCTCAAACTATGTTCCGTACAAGCCTGCTGCTCTGCTGCTGTTCACTCACTGTGAGTGATGTCATCGGCTCCACCTCACTGAAGGAGCCCCTCCCTCACCTGACAATGAAGGTAAGTGACTACCTTTTATTATCCTAAGAACCTTCACAGTGAAACCTTGAAAACTAACTCCTCTGACTCTAGAAACTGGTGCATCATTGAACCCAGACCTCCACCAGCAGCTGATCATCAATAAACTTTAATCATTGCTGTTGTCTGGTGTTGTGTGCTAATTCAAAAACACACTCTTGTAATTTCCCTTCAAGTAACTGTTTTCTTTCTCTAGTATCAAGATGGTTGAAGGCAGAGCTGAAGTCTAATGTTGGAGTTGATGCTTGTCCACTACAACACTAAACCTCAGCTCAATGTCTGTCAACTGGCTGAGCAGGACCAGGCTTGTGTTTGGTAAAGTTGTCTAGTTGTGGCAACGATCTTGAATGAGGTTGACTTTACAAGTTAATAATTTCTTAATCAAATCTGCCTTGCATTAATCTTTTCTAACAGCAGGTAAATCAGGATGTTTTCCCATATAAACTGCCGTGGCAGATACATTCTGCCATGTTTATTTTTAGATTCTGCCTGTGTCCCAGATGCCTTTCTAAACACAATTCCACCAAATGTTTGTGTGGGAAACATGTTTGTCCTTGACAGTAATGACGGGTGTGTGCACAGACCTTAAAGTCATGGGAGCATCCGTAAATGTCAAGCGTCTGTGAGATTTCACGTCCCCGCTCGGCTCTCACCGCTGCTGCCGTCCTCAGAAGGCAGTTTTAGTTCAGCCGCCGTGTTTCGACTGAGACTTGCTGCTTCTCTGTTTCTGGATGTTGTGTGCCCATCACTCATCTGCATCAGTGTTTATCCCTGTTTACATTCAATGCACTGATTTTGGTCTTGTGGGACATTCTACAGGAAAATGTCAGCAATATTTTTTTATTCTTCAGTTAATCTAAAATGGTGCTGCCACAGTTTTATTGAAAGTTAGAAGAAATTATATAGCCGGTCAAAGCAGATGGTCTCTTGTCCTGAGCTGGTTCTGCTGGAGGTTTCTTTCTGTTAAAGGGAGTTTTTCTTTCCACTGTCTCCACTGTGCTTGCTCAGGGTGGGAGACTGCAACAAAGCCAAGATTCAACTTTCTCTCCACTTGCTCACTGTCAAATTCAGAAAGGAATTTAAAACGTGGCTAAGTTGTTTTCTGTGTTACGTATGTTCACGTCTATGTGCGACTCACCTGAGTCTGCAGCACTTCTGGTTGTTTGTTGACCCGCAGCAGCGATCCGACTCACCTGAGTCTGCAGCTACTTGCTGACTGGCTGTGTGTTCCCATGGATTAAACGTGGCTTCAGCAATGTGTCGCCTCACATACATATCGCCACTGTTACACTGGTAAATAATGTCAGGATGTGATATTGGTTTTTATTTCCTCTGTTTTGTCCAGCTCCACCTTAATACATTATTTTGTTAATTTCTGTTTGTTTACAGCCTGTTCATGCACGGACTGCACTATCAATGCATGTTACAGTTGTCTATGCTCACTGTACAAACTCCAGTGGTGACTCGCAAAAACGTTAAATCAGGTCGTTTGGACAGATTCTTTTAGGAAGAAACGTTTCGTCTTTCATCCGAAAGACTTCTTCAGTCAGAGTCCTGCCACCAAGGTCTGTCATGTGATGTAAATAGCATCTTACTGGCGTGTTTCAAGCTAGCCTGCTGTGGAATTCCCAGAAGGTCTTTCATGACATAACTTCTGTGTGTGTGATTTATCTCCTGGATGATTGAGCTTACAAACCTTTGTTCCTGGACCATTATGGCCAGGTGTCCTCAGGCTGTTTCTGTGAGTAGCAAGTTGGCCATCAGGCCCCAAGATATTTGATTTGGTACGTGATGATCGATTGTTTAAACGGATCGTCCTCCTTTTTGCACGTGTAAAGCATGTGTATGTGTTTCTGGAAATTCCACAGCAGGCTGGCGTGAAACTAGCGATGCACCGATCCGATACCAGTATCGGCATCGGCTCCGATATCTGAAAAACTTCTGGATCGGCTATCGTGACAATGTGGCCGATCCATGACTGGGCAGCTCTAGTCACTCTAACTCTACGCTTTGTGCTCTGAGTGACGTCACGCGCTAACGAACTGACTGAACAAATTAAAGTCGTGTTGTTTTTACATGTTTGACTGAGCTTGTGGCGCTCTTGGTGTTAAATGTGCTGTTATGGTGCAGAGTTTTCAATAAATGTGTAATTCAGTACATTCATGTCTGCGTTTAAAACAAACAAATGTTTTAAGTTAATTCAGCACTGGGTCTGTAAGCTCAAATGTTCAGGTAGACAACAACAATAGCTAAATCATGTCATCTGAAACATCTGGACCTGTTTCAGATGACATGATTTAGCCATTTTTGTTAATTCAGCACTGTTTTTCTGTATCAGATCGATATCGGCCGATGCCGAACAGTGGATATTTGTATGGGATCGGAAGTGGAAAAAAGTGGATCGGTGCATCTCTACTTGAAACACGTCAATAAGTTGCTATTTGTATGGCAGACCTTGGTGGCAGGCCTCAGACCGGCCAAGTCGTTTGGATGAAAGACTAAACGATTCATCCAAAAAGAAACTGTCCAGATGACATGATTGAACTGTTTTTTTGTATCTGGATGATTGAGCTTGCTAACCTTTTTCCAGTGGTGACTGTTTCATTTCTACCTAACAAAGATAAACTTTGAGCGTCCTTGTCAATTGAAATAGTGGGGATCAACTGAACCTTGTGAGTCTCTCTGTGGGAATGCGTCGCCATCCATTCGAGCAGAAGTGGAATTCCATGTTGGCAATTACTGAACAACGGGGAAGTAAAAAGGATTAAAAAGTACAAAGAAAGAAAAAGTTGGGAGAGTCAGAAAAATGGTCAGTCAATGGAAAAAAGTTAAACAACCAACAAAAGAACTGAGCCTCAGCCAAGAGTTGGTTTTACATCTTTGTTTACTTGATTCTAACAGAAACGAACATGGATCTACTGTAAATGATACGCTGCTACACAACATGGAGAAGCCAAATATTAGACAAAAGAATGGTGTTGTAAATAAATGCATTCGAACAAACGTGTTCCTTAGTACATAAAACAGCACACGAAGAGGAGGACGTCCTAAAGAGTCAAATACAACAAGTCTGTCACTTACACTGGTCAAACTGGAACTATAAAAGGAAAAACTAAAATAAATGGAACAGGTGTGTTTTCAAACAGGCACTCTAAAAACTGCCTCACCAGTTTTTACAAACCGTGGCACTGACACCTGTAACATCTGCAGTGTGTGTTGTTGCAGAGGTGATGCTGCAAAGTAGATTCCAACAATAAATTAAAAACAACAATAGAATACAGAATAGCTGTGAAAGACTCCTTTTGGACGGGACTGAAGGCGTTCATGTCATCAAATACAAACATGTTATAAGGCACTGCAGTAAAACAATATATGTAGTAAATAAAAAATGGAGAATATACACCCAGTCAATTAAACATGTTATAGAAAACATACCCTGAATGACTCCCCCAAAGCCACCAACACAGACAAGGACATCATCTCTAGGCCCCTCTAAAAACACCGTGCTCTGTTTTATTACCTCCACAAACTATTTCATTCATGTCCAAAAAATATTTGTTGCTGCTGCTGCAAGCTGCCAGAATTTCATTCTTGTCTGTTTTGAATTCCTCAGTGAGAGGGTTTGCACGTTGACGGAATCTAAACCACGGTAAGGCCAGAAGACTCCCAAACTACAAGTACTGCTCCCTTTTCTCTGGTGGAGTACTTTTTACATTTGGTCTGCAATTCAAAAAGGGGAAAAAAGACAGGTTTCAGTCAAGGTAGTCACAATAAACCAAATAAACCCCAAAGACACATTTACAGTAAAATCCCCAGACGTCATAGGGTACGAGTGGCATCACAAATCTTGACAGAAAAGCCACGCTGTGTTTCAACTTGTTAACTTTGAGCCAGTGAGAGGCAGAGGGGTACTGGAGGTACAGAACAGGGTGGCACCTTACTTCTTAAAGAAAAGGTCTGATCTTTAGGAGTCCATATTTACAGAGAAGTGACAGTGACGGTTAAGAAGGAGGTGAAATGGGAGACAATTTTCAAAATCTTTATTCCCTTTCAAAGATGTTGCGTTGAGGAAAAACAAGAGCGTCATTGAAAAGTGTTCCAATTTGGTGGTCAAGGGTGTGACACGAAGAAAAGAGAGGGATTCAGTGGTTGGAAAGTCGGACAGTCCTCAATTAAAAGGCGGGGGCTGATCAGTCAGGGAAACTAGTTTCACTCAACAACTCTGCCCTGAATTAAAGGAGAAAAGAAGACAATCAGAAAAGAAGGAAGACATCAGGAGGGAAAGTAAAGAACACATTAGGACCTCTGAGATTCCCAGCGTCAAAAGCAAGGACTCAAAGCCATCAATGATAAGGAGCTGCAGGGTGGTGCTGCAGGGTGGTGCTGCCTGGGAGCAGGCTGGCTGTGGGTGTACAGGGCGGAGCTCGGACGGTTAAAATGAACAGAAATACTGAAAGTTTGATTATTTTAAAAACACACACGGGGCAAATGTACAAAATATAAACAGTGTCGCTTGGTTATTGTTCTAAGATTAAATAATAAAATCAATGTGATACTTTAGCATAAGACTGTGGATAAAAATGGTAGAAAAGTTAACCATGTCTATCCACTAACAACTGAAATGTGACTACAAGTGACTTTAAAGTAAACGTGTAAACTTTATACTATGTCTAATTTCATTACCAAATGTTCAAACTGTTTCCTTCTTTGAACTTTACTTTCTGCTAAGCTAACCGTGTCTTAATGTTGGCTCAAGATTAAAAATACTAATAAATTCTTTTGTTTGTTTTGTCTAAATCTCAGCAAGTTGAACTCATGTTTGACAAAACTAGAAAGATTTAAGTTTGATAGAGATACATAATACAACCCATTATGGACCAGGTAAGCATCAAGAACGTTCCTCGTATGTAACTATTCCTTTAGGGCGCGTTCCTGGTGTTAGCCAGGTATGTTCCTGGTAAGTACTTAGTATTAA
>NC_056504.1:4359675-4367862 GCF_014905685.2 Nematolebias whitei
GGTATGTTCCTGGTAAGTACTTAGTATTAACCAGGTATGTTCCTGGTAAGTACTTAGTATTAATCAGGTATGTTCCTGGTAAGTACTTAGTATTAACCAGGTATGTTCCTGGTAAGTACTTAGTATTAGCCAGCTATGTTCCTGGTGTTAGCCAGGTATGTTCCTGGTAAGTACTTAGTATTAACCAGGTGTATTACTGGTACATACTTGGCATTAACCAGGTATGTACCTGGTACACACCTGGTATTGACTTGGTATGTTCCTGGTATGTACTTAGTATTAACCAGGTATGTTCCTGGTATGCACCTAGTATTAACCAGGTATGTTCCTGGTACATACCTAGTATTAACCAGGTATGTTCCTGGTACATACATGGTATTAACCATATATGTTCATGGTATGTACCTAGTGTTAACTAGGTATGTTCCAGGTATGTACCTGGTACCTATGGGTACCATGCTGAATTTGTTACATTGAATTTACCTGTTACATGATACTTATAGGGTAGGTACCAAGCAAATACAAGGCATGTACCCTGTAAGGACCAAGCCATACTAAGTACTGGGCTGTGCTGTGTGTTGCTACCAGAAGTCTTTGCTTTTTACGTGAGAAAAATCTATCTGTTATTTTAAATGCATTCTTTTCTATTGTTGCACTTTGAAAAGTTAGATTTCCTGATTGCTGTTGAGCTCTGTCTTTTATTCAGAAGGTAAAAAAGAATTTTCTGTAGACCGTCAACTTTCTCCATTTAAAGAATCAAAGGGCACTTCACAAACGTCTTCTAGGAAGAGTTGTTATAGAAACAAGAAAAGAGGCACCTGGGACCATTCTGAAAAAAGTCAAAGAGCTTTTTATCTGGACCAGCCTTTTAAAAACACAAATGAAGCCAAAGTGATTTGGAAGCACAGCGGAAACTCAAGAGCCAATTAGGCTCTGCAGCTTAGCCTTGTTCTCTTTGATGGAGGAACAGCTGCATGGAAGTATCCTACTCTGTCCACA
This sequence comes from Nematolebias whitei, assembly GCF_014905685.2. Classification (NCBI taxonomy): domain Eukaryota; kingdom Metazoa; phylum Chordata; class Actinopteri; order Cyprinodontiformes; family Rivulidae; genus Nematolebias; species Nematolebias whitei. The sequence goes on from NC_056504.1 coordinate 4,360,675, forward strand.
CTTGGACAATATTTGTCAAAATACCAACTACTACAGCAAATTTATACATTATTTTACTGTTTAGTCTAAACTTCCTAATAGGTCACAACTTTTGTAGCATAATAGACTGTAAATGCTTTGAAGAGTAGATTGTCTTTTGCAGTAAGACTTGTAATCTTGTCAAAAACTATAAATCACATAATGTATGATGTAGCAATGTATAAATCTGGAATTATAATGTTGAATAGTGTGAAAGAGTGGAGGAACTTTGGGTTGGCAGCGATGTCAAACAGCTGGTGACAACTAACATGTTCTACTGCGCAGAAATGATAAAAATACAGATTTATCTTTATGTTTGCTTCTGTAAACACAGAGGGGGTGATAAAAATTAGATTAGTGGCTTCCGGACAGCGGCACAGAGATAATACGTCATCACTTCAGCAAGAAATAACTTCTGAGTCATCAGTTGCTTCATCTAATATACTGACTTATGATTTTATTGTGTTGGGCTCAGGTTTTAATTTGTTCATCTGCAGCGATAGATTCTAACTCATAATGATTTCAATAGTGAACACAGGACGGATCACCTCAACAGTTAAACCTTCTTATTGAAGCAGATGAGTGAGAGCAATGCACTGTACATCCACAGACGACATCCGACCCCCAGGAGGCGCCACTCAGACGATCTGACCTGCTTCAATAGTTTTTATCAAACTCATCACGGTGTACAGTAATTATATGCCTGACAAGTCGTATTGTTAATAAAAGCTTCAAAGTAACATTGTGGTATTATTTAGTGTCTTACGGAGCCGTGGCGATGAGAGACTGGTTGATGAACAGAGTTCCTGACGGAGTCTCCAAACGTTCAGGGGAGCTCTTGGCTTGTGTGAGTCAGAGGCCGCAGCTTGAATTTTCAGCGTCTTCAAAAAGACGTGCCTCAAATGTTTCTAAATAGCTACAAAGTTGTCTCAAACCTTGTTGGAGCCTTCTGTAATTCTGCATGTTGACATGTGCAGAGGACACACCTGAGGCTACAGCTCCAAACGTTCACGTCCAACAACCCGGGATTATTTAAATACTGTGGATCCTGATGTTTAAATTGTAGATTAAATCTGAAATGCGAGGTGGGTTCAATGTGGATGAGGAAAAAAAAAGCTGTGACCTAGAAAACACTTTTGCAAGATGTGCGACAAGAAGTCTTGGTTTTCCAAAACCGGCGGCGCAGCTTGCTAATTACAAACTTTGAGGATTCTGTGAAACGGCGCCTGAAAATGTTTTCTACCATTTTGTGTTACTGACTCGAGTCCAACGGTCACAGCTCCAACCGATGCTGGCGTGAGGAGTTGCGTTTGTCTCCGGTCAAACACAAGAGCTTTTGGCCCCGGGCCTTGAGTTGGACACGTGCTTTAGACTTTGGACCAGCGTGGAGCGTTAAAGCTCATCTGGAGTCTCGGAGCAGACGGCAAAGCTTCTGCACCGCACTGGTGATTTGTCAGTGTTTTGTTTTTCACAAACACCGCCATGCACATTTTATTTTGAAAGTGCAAATAATGAAAAAAGTGTCAATTTACAAATTTATGTCTGTTTCATGTCAGAAACGGTGGCAGTTCACACTGAAAACACGACTCCAGCACCTTCAGAATGAATCAACTGCGATGTCTTCAAGACGACTCTGGAAATGTTCTGAGGGAAGTTAAGAGTGCGAGCGTCTCGTGCACGCCCCCTGAATGTTTCAGCACGTTCTGGAGACCCCCTCACGAAACCTGTTCGTCCCAGGCCAGTGAGATGACGTCAACACCTGAGTGAAGCTGCTCCCCCCCCCAACACACGCACACACACACACACACACCTTCTTCTAATCTAATGAAATTGGTGTCAAACGTTTCTGCTGCTTCTGCTTTAATGATATTAATGAAAGTTTTAAAGTCAAAAGGTCAAACCCCCCCCCAATTACTCAAATCCAACAAAATTGGGGTTGAACGTTTGTGCAGTAAACATTTTCGTTTGTGCCGCTATAATTTTAAAGATATTAATTAAACAAGTTTCCAGAGGTCATCAAAGGTCAATGAAAATCTGTTGGAACTGTGAATTTCATTTGGTAAGATGGGTCGGGGTCGGGGGTGGGCAGAGGGGCTGGTTGACCTATTTACCTTTAACCTTTCATTTGTATGTTCAGAGCAGCAGCACGAACAGAGTTGAAACCTTTTTTTTGTAAAAGTGGAAGTCTGGTCGACCTCTGATGATCCCTGGAAACTTTTTTATTAACTTCTTTAAAACGATAGCGGCACAAACAAAAAAGTTGCTGCATAAACCAGCACAAACGTTTGACACCAGTTTTGTTAGATTTGGGGGGGGGGGTGGTAACTTCACTCAGGTAACGTCAACACTTTGGACAGAAGACAACCGGACTCACCTGCTTGAATCTTGCAGCAGAAACTTTGAGAGCATGTAAATGAAAACTTCTGTTTTATTGTTTTGCATAAAGGTGGCTGCAGCACACAACGAGACGAACGCTGTGATTCTTTCTGCCCCAGCACCGATTTGAAACGTTGTGAAGTCGCTAAGGCCCACTCTGTCACGCTACAAGAGTGACTGGAGGGAGCTGAAGACTGATGGAAATGAAGCGTGGCTTCCTCTCACCGTTTGCAGCTCAGAGCTGCAGAACTGCTGGTGGTCAATGTGTCTTGTTTGTGAGTGAGAGTGTACGGGTGCTGGGTGTGTGCACGTGATGGTCTGAAAGAAAACACAGGAGGTGCCAAGTATGTCCCCCGCTCTCTGTTTGCATGACTGCTGTGGAGGGGGGGTTACACGTACTCCCTGGCTGTGGAAGGCTGTGATTGGCGGTAATATTGCTGCCCTCGCATTTCTTCTTTGGAGCAGGAGCAGCACAGCAAGGAGCCACCCAGTATGGTCAGACTGGCCGCGGCCCAGCCCACGAACAAGGCCGAGCCGAACTCGTACCTGAGCAGGAAGACAAAGACGTTACAGTCAGGCACATGTCCAGCTCTTTTCACTTAACTGACTAAACTGACTGGGAAGAGACACACCGAGTTAGAAAACACTATCAACGTGCACACACGATATATCTGACATAACAGTTGTTTTTTAATCTCAATAATCTGTTAATCCTTCCACAGATTTTAGTGTCGCTCTGGCCTCTAGTTGCAAGAAGCAAAGTTAAAACGAGCCCATGAGAACAAGTTGTACGCTGACGTCCCGTCTCTGAGGGATTTAAATAGTGACTGTTTGTCGTTTTGGAGATGAGTGTTTTTCTGGACTGTCACTGAACAGAGAATGTAAACCTAAATGTTTTTAGTGCGAGATGTTCAAGTGGGACGAGTTACAGTGTTACACCGTGCAGAAGAACAGAGGGAGGCTTTAGTTTGGGTGTTTTGTCTGAGGCAGAGCAGAGTGATGGATCCTGGAGAGGAGGGAGCCATTTTATCCACCACCAGGTGCAGAGGAGGAGTCAGGGGGTGGCCAGTGGGGGCCGTGACTACCATCATTTAATTTTCAGCCACTCCAATCATTTGAGGAAACTATACCTTTAGCAAATAAAAACTAGTAGGTGAAGTTTCCTCACACGATTCTGGTGGTCTGTTTACACACACACATACAGGTGGCCATCTTGGATTTTGATGCGGTAACCCAATATTCAAAATGCAACTTTTTTACGCCTTGATGCAACCACATACCAGAATGGAAGTTGGTAAGTCACATGATTTTTTATCATGCTCACAACAAGGATGGACAGACGGAGAGGATTTCTAATTTCTAATCCTCCTCTCTCTGAGACAGACACTGTTTAAAGAAGCTGGAACCATCAGTGGTTTTCTGTAAAGAGCTGACATGTTTGTGCTAAATGACATCGTTTTATTCTTTTTAATGAATATTAACAATCAAAACCAAAGTGTCATCTATGTGCAGCAGCTGCCACATCTTGTTTAAAGTTCTCTTCTCCCTGAACATTGATGGCAGTATGGTGTTAGAAACCAGACGGGGTCTTTTCACGATCTTTGCAGGTGCGTGGGCTCTCCATAACATCTGATTAGGGTTGAAGAGTCCAGCTTGGTTTGGAGCATACACTAAATATTCATAGTAAGGTGTGAAGGCTGCTCCAAATGAATCACTGCAACGCTGAAAGCTGCACCACATCCTGCTGCTCTGCTGCGCTCCACCGTGTCTCACTCTTTTTTTAAATTCAATGCTAGAACCTGCGTCGTCATCATGGCCGGGCCTGTTGAGGAGTCCGGAAGAAACATGGATGGGGTCAAAGGTCTGCACAGAAAACTGCACTTGCACCTTCACGTGTTGCTAATGGTGTTTCCTCTTGGATGCTGGAGACCGAGAAAGCTCCAATAAATAGAGATCAATCCTGCAGATCATGCCAGGATTATAGAAACAACGTTGAGCAGATGTGAAACCTGTGGCAGGGACACTGTACGGGTGTGGCATGAAATAATCACATGACCATTGAGGCGCCTAAACCTTTGAGCCACGGAGAATTCAAAGAGCTGCCATGTAATTACACATTGATCCATGATCGCTCTTCAAACGACAAAAGACTCCCAAAAAACCTAAAAGAAACTAAATATTTTGTTCTACACTGTTCTGTGTCCATTTGGGAACTAAAGGAGTTTCTGGTTTGTATTTTGCTTTAACTGACTTGGATAAATTAAACAAGCTTTTTTATTTTATTCCAACAAAATGTGATCAAGACGTCAATTGTCAGGGAGTTTTGGTCAAGGTTTACAGATGCTTCTTAACTACTGTGGCTGAGAATAACTGTCCATGAACCGTGTGTTTGAGTTAGCAGAGAGTTCTTTTCTCTCTCGGAGAGCTGATTTGATCCTGCATGTGCAGCTGGATGGCCGAGGTCATCGGGAGCTGTGAGAGCTGATAAGTTTATAAAAACAATTCTCGCACGCTGCAGATTCTCCTGACTGGACTCGGTGCCTGTAGAACTTCAGCACAGGTGTAATGAACCTGTGGTGAAAACCTGCCCTTGAAAATAGAACCGTTTAAAAATCTTCTCGTGTCCTCGAGTGTGGCTTCTTCAAGCAAGATGAACAGATGTTTTTATCCAACATGAATTTTCAACAATGATTTTAATGGTGGGTTAATAAGCTCCTGAAGACCTCAGTTGGACCCTGTGAGTACCATAGCCAGGTCTCGGCCCGGTGTGGCCCGAGTCCTTAACAAGTATCAGAAACATGCTGAACTGTGACCTGCGTGTTGTGAATTACTGTCAGCTACGACCACGCCAACGTTTAGCTCAACGTCAAATCCAGTCGTTTTCGTGTTAGCTAATGTCGAGTAACTGTGGTGGCCATCGTGAATTGAGGGAACTTCAGTGGTGAACGTTGTAGACGTGCAGTCATTAGTTACTTTCTGCCAGTTTTAATCAAATCTAGTGATTTATCAAATATTTTGCTAACAGGCAAACAGGGTCGCCTTCTTCAGCGATGGGAAGTAAAAAGGAAAGAGTGTAGCAGAAAACAAAGCGCATACCTGGCGTTGGGTGGTGTGTTTGGGTTGAAGAACTGATAGGACACTTGCGTGGCGTACCAGGACACGGACACCAGCGTGCACAGACCTACGGAGGAAGGAGCAAGAGCGTCATCTCCCCATGAGTCAGGCTGCAGGTGGAGCTACGACTGACCGGAGCCTTCTGGGTTCTATAAACACTGCACATCTAAAGTTGATCAACACTTTACAGTTCTGAGTAGTTTTACAACAGTTACACATTTAACGTTTTCACTTGCTTCAAATCCTTGAAATACGTAGCCCTCAGAAGTATTTAAAACATGTGCTTCATTTTTAGCTGTTAGCTGCTGTTCTTTTTGCTCGTTTTAGTTTTTATCTTGACTTTTTGTTCAGTAGTTGTAAACGGACCAGCTCACTTTCAGCAGGCAGCGCTCACAGAAAGTTTCTCCAGTTCACGTTATCGTCTCCTCTGGGATCAGGTCTGTTTACATCTGAGGTCAGCAGCTAAAATGACCACTTCCTGTTTACAGCAGGGACTCGAACTTCCGAGCTAAAAAATGTGAGATGCTCGCTAAATGTTAGGAGATTCTGCGTGTCTGTGCTCCTAGAAGGCATCAAGGCAAGATGAGCAGATGTACCTGCAAGCAGGAACAGGGCTCCTCCGGTCACAGCTATACGGGACTTGGTGGACGGGTTGTTATCTCCCACCTTGGTGCACTTCATGCCCACCACGCTGACTATGATGCCGATGAAGCCCAGCAGCACCGACACCACCATCAGAGCCCGGCAGGTCTGGATGTGAACTGGATAAAGAAGAGGAAAGGTGGAGACGGAGGATGTTCTTTAGCTTCATTCTCTCCAGAGTGCCTTTAAATGATGCTCCTCATCTTCTCCACATCACTCCATTGTTTGTCTGAAAAATCTTAATGTGTTGCCCACACAGGACACAACACACACACAGCTCAGTAGGAGGAACATATTTACACACAAACACACACACATACAAGCGCACATTGTCTGCGTACAGGCAGAGGCAGTAGGTGGAGCAGACGTAGATGAAACTCGGGTGTAGGAGGTCCTGCCTTACATGTTTCACACAGAAGAGTTATTGTGGCTTTGTTACAAGGCAGGGTTGTTTCATGGGGCCGTCTCCACACAGATCGGCCCGCACCACCACAAACACCAACCAAATCAGTGTAGGAGATGTCACAGAGGAAACACTAACTTATCCTGGAACACGGAAGGAAGACTTTCTAATCTACAGCGGCTGCTGGAGGCTGGTTACAAAGTTCTCCATTTCTTCCAAAAGTCATAGAAACCTGCAGTCCTGCTGAACTTTGAACTTGTTCTCAAGAATTTCTGCAAAACCTTCTCAAATTAAAAAAAAAATAAATAAACTGCATGTGGTGGAACAGTTGTTAGTCATTGAATCTCAGCTAGAAGGTCCCTGCATGGTTCAAATCCTGGCCGGGGGACTTCCTGGGTGGAGTTTGCATGTTCTCTCCGTGCATGCGTGGGTTTCCTCCAGGTACTCCGGTTTCCTCCCACAGACCAAAAACATGCATGTTAGGCTGACTGGTGACTGTAAATTGTCCCAAGGAGAGAGAGCGAAGGGTTGTTTGTCTCGTTTGTCTCTATGTGTCCCTGTGATGGACTGAGACCTGTCCAGGTGTCAATGTGATGGACTGAGACCTGTCCAGGTGTCCATGTGATGGACTGAGA
>NC_056504.1:4367872-4373688 GCF_014905685.2 Nematolebias whitei
GACCTGTCCAGGTGTCCATGTGATGGACTGAGACCTGTCCAGGTGTCTCTCTGCTCTCTAGTCACTCTGCAGAAGAAAACAGGGGAAAACAAACAACTCAATGCTTTCCAATAAAATCATGTTAAAATGACTAAAATAAACTATAAATGTTTGATAATAATAATAAATTAATAATTTTATAATGTTTGATTCATAAAAAAGTGAGTTTTTGTGGCAATCAAAAATAATTCATTGATCATTTCAGCCGAGAGTTCTGTGTTGTTTTTATTCAGAACCTAAGTTTTGCATCAGTTTGTGTTTTGTCCTCTTCTGGAGGAGCAGATGATGGATGTGATCAACTGAGACCTGAACGAATGAATTATTCATCTGGGCACACAACATGCTGCTTAATTTGTGCACACGTTTTCCTAAATATAGGGAACAGATTTTTACATCCTCAGACTTGATTCTGGCCCATGACCCCTGAGGGGCTCCAGAGCACGCCACATCCCCAACCCTTTGAGGGCTTTGAAGAGTGAATGTCTGCAGACTGGGAGATACTAATAATAATGTGTCATGTAAACTGAAACTGGCTCTCTGCATTTAATCCATCCACCCACAGGTGGAGCAGTGGGCAGTTATTGAAGGCGCCTGGGGGAGCACTTGGGGATAGGGTGTGCTGCAGAGACACCACGAGATGTGCAATGACCGGGGATCGAACCTCGGACTTTCAGGTCCCGAGTCGGCTGCTCTGCCCCATCTCTGCATCTTCTGGAATTAGATAATTTAAGTAAACAATGTTTTAGAGATAGATAACCAAGTGGGGGTGGAGTTACACTGTGGAGAACAGAGGGAGGTTTTAGTGTCAGAGGCAGAGCAGAGTGACGGATCCTGGTGAGGGGAGGAGTCAGGGGGTGGCCAATGGTGGCCTTGACCACCATAGATTAATCTTCAGCCACCCCAATCATTTGAGGAAACAACACTTTTAAGAAATGTAAGAACTAGAAACCATAGTTTGCCCAAATAATGGGGGGGTGTCAGTTTACATATATTGGGGTTGATCTTTCTTAAAGCAGATGCAGCCACACTCCAAAATGGAAGTCGGTACCTCATTCGTCTTTCAAGCCCACAGGCAGACAGACGGATGAAGTTCCTTCTCTTCTCTCTGTGATGTGGAACAACTACAACACAGAAACCACGTCAGGAACAGCGGTTGAGCCTGCAGCAGGACTTGTCCTCACAGGGTGAAGCCGAGTTTCACAATCTGCTCTGAGACGTCTCGTGGAGGCGGCAGGAGATGAAAGATGTTTGAAGTTTGATTCATGGCAGCAGATCATCTTTTCATGCTGGACTGAAGCGCTCTTTAACAGAGAGTCATCACACAGGGTCACGTCTTGACCTCTGCGTGGGGCTACGCGCTGACTTTTCTCAGTTCGACACAAACCGTTAGAGCGCTTTAGTCTTTTAGGTTGAAAGACGGGGGGGGGGGGGGGGGGTGTCTCATCCATGAGGTGGTCTCTTTGTAGAGCCATGAGTGGCAGTGCCAACCACAAGCTGCGTGTGTGTCCCATTGTGAAGTCAGATTTATTTGTGTAATATCCAACTTCTCCACTTTCCCTTTCAGCTGAACCCTCCTGACTCTCTTCAGGTTCCTCTCTCAAACTGCTCTCTGAACTCTGGTTCTTTGTTAGTTGTCTTCATGTTTCGAGCAGATATTGAAGCATCTCAAAGAGTCCTTGACTTCAACTTAATGTAACAGGCAGAAACATGTGCTCTCTCTATAATTTACAGCAGTCCAGATCGATGGTTTGGATAAAGGTGGAACAAAATGTTGAACCAATGTTCTCCTCCTGTGTGACATAACTTTCCTTCGACCCATTCATTTTCTAAACCAGCTCGAATCTTGCAGGGCCTCTAAGAACTGGTGCCTAACTCCATCACTAGAGAGGAAGCAGGGATACATGGAGACCACACACACACACACACACACACCAGTCACCAACTAACCACTAACTAACGTGTTTTTGGACTGCAGGAGGGAATCAGAGGCAACAAATCTAACAAAGTTAAGTCTGGTCCTCTGGAAGGATTAAATTTTAAAAACTGTAGAACTGTTTCGTCTCTCATCCGAGAGACTTCCTCAGTCTGAGGTGCTGTATTCAGCTCAGTCTCTTAAATAGCACCTTCTCAGAGTGGATCAACCAGTTTTGCTGCTGACAACCAGAACCAGCTGATCACATGCTCAAGAAGGACCATCAGCCTAACAATGGATCATTAGCACCTGATGGCTGTTTACTGTTCACAGAGGGCTGAGTGATACTAGCAATCACAGCATTGTAAGAGGGGGACAGTTGAACACGGAGGCTCCACCCCTGTTTAATGATGGACGGTTTCTTTTCACAAAGATGGCCTCCTTTACTCCTCTCTCAAACCATCGTTCCTCTCTGTCCAGGATGTGAACATCTTCATCCCTGAAAGTGTGACCTCTGGCCTGGAGATGAGTGTAGACTGCAGAGTCCTGGCCTGATGATGTTGATCTTCTGTGCTGGTCCATCCTTTTGGCCAGTGGCTGTTTTGTTTCCCCGATGTAAGACTGATCACCCTCCTGACACTGAACAACATACACAACATTACTCTGTTTGTGCCGGGGGACTGGATCTTTGGGATGAACCAGTCTTTAATGTATTTTGGGGTTTAAAAGCCACTGGGACGTTCTGTTTAGAAAATAAACGTCTCAGTTTCTCTGATACTCCCTCAACATATGGAATGACCACTGGTCTGGGTCTGGGTTCCTCCTTTTCACATGATGGCTGACTGGAGTCCTGCCTCCTGCAAAGTTAAGCAGGTGCTACGGTGCAGCCAACGTATAGCTCCATTGTTGAGGTTCAAGAGGAGTTCAAGTATCTCTGAGTTTTGTTCACAGTGATGGAAGACCAACAGATGGAACAGTGCAGCGTCTGCAATATTGTGGACTCTGAGCTGGTCCATTGTGTTGAAGAGGGAGCTGAGCTGTAAGGAGAAGCTCTTTGTTCACTGGTCAGTCTATGTTCCTACTCTCACCTGTGGCCATGATCTCTGGCTGGACGAACCAGATCCTGGTTCCAGGAGGTCTAAATGAGTTCTCTCTGAAGGGTAGCTGTACTCTCCCTTAGAGAATGAACACTCTTCTTTAATAATCTTAAATTAACTTTCCCTGACTCACTCACAGATTGCTCTATCTTTTAGGATCATTTAAAATGATGCAACAGACTCAGTTCATGTCTTAATTGACCTCGTTTGTGAAATTTGACTCATGATTTCTGATGTGTTGGTCTGTAAAATATTATCTTTGTTATATATGTTTTGTATATTCTATCACCCCACCCACAGTAAACAGTGGGCATAAATGGGAAAAAGGTCAGCAATTATAAAACAGTTAATTAATTAAAAATAGAGTTGGGCTGTATTTATTGTCAGAAAGGGAAAAACCGTTATCCTTTATTGTCCACCTGGCCTCAAACATTTGATCGTTGTACATGATGATGGATTGTTTCGGATGGGTGTGTTGCACGTGCTAAAGTCTACTTTTGAGATTCCAACAGGAGGTTGGCTTGAAACACAGCAGTGACAGCTACCTATGGGACACATCTGGTTGGCAGGTCGTAGACTGAGGAAGTCCTCTGGATGGGGGATGAACCTTTCTCACTTCAAGAAACTGGTCCAGATGATATGATTTAACCTTTGTGTTGCCTTTATTCTTTAGTTTAAGACATATGTGTCAAACTCAAGGCCCGGGGGTAAATGTGGCCCTCGGTGACATCTTATCTGGCCCCCAAGACGATATGTGAAACATAAAATACTTCTATCTCTTGAATTTTTTCAGTAATCTTTGATTATGATGTTGAAAGCACAGCAGAGAACATCAAGTGAGACCAATCAAACACTTGTTGAGGAACCCGTGACCAAGAAAAGATGCTGGGTATCTGATTTGACTTAATGTAGATTCTGAAATTGGCCCTTAGTTTGAAAAAGGTTTTAATTTTGGCCCCTCTTATAAGTGAGTTTGACACCCCTGGTTTAAGACAAACGAGGAGCTACTTTTAAACATTTTTGCTCAGCTGCTGATATACAACCATCCTGTCAGATCCTCCACCTTCCTGTTAGGACAAAACAATCAGTCTGCCTTGCTTTCTAAAATATTTACTGCCTGCCTCTTATTGGGGGGGGGGGGGGGGGGGGGAGTCAGAAAGCCACCATTTATTTCCACTATATTTGCTTGGCAGCAACAACAGCAGCAGAGGAAACACAGTCTGGTGAGCAATTCAGCCTTCCATCACATGCTGCTCCTGCTGGGAACTCCTCCAGAGGAGACGAGCCTCCGTGGCTCCTTCCCCTCAGAACACAAAGTTTACTTCACGTCTGCCTTGTTTTCTCTGTCCTGAGGAACACCTGAAAACCCCTGTGATGGATGGTAAATGCAACATGTACATACAGTCAGTGTTTGTGTTAATGAACAACTGGACCAGTGTGAGCGTGTGGGGAAGATGGAGAACATTCTGGGAATATCTCTGGTGTTTGGCTCAACACTGCCCTTTTCTTCTCGTTACAGTGTCTATTCATGCAGGAGGACAATATGCTGTTCTCACTGCTGCAGCAGACCAGAGGAGATCGGTTCGGCCGCTCCGTCACAAGGATTGTTTCAAAAAACTGTAGATGACGCGAAGAGAAAGCAAAATGTTAGCGGAGTGTCTCAATTGTTGCTCTTATGAAGAGCACTAGAACAGCCAGAACGTCTCTGAACATTCTGCATCTAAACTCAGACAAGACAGACGTTTGGGTTTTTGGACCTGAGCACCTTAGGAATGAATGTTTCAGTCTTTCTCCCTCCTTAGATGACATTAATCTGTCCTCCAGCTCTAATGTTAAAAATCTTGGTGTTATTTTTGATCAGGACATGTCTTTTATCCCCCACATTAAAAATGTTACTAGAACCTCCTTCTTCCACCTGCGTAATATCACTAACATTAGAAACATCTGATCTAAAGATGATGCAGAAAAACTGGTCCATGCGTTTATCCACACTGGATTATTGCAATGGTTTAGGAACGGCAGATGCAAATTAGCTTTTGTCATTATCTGGTACAACGCATCAGATGGTGACCTTTATGTTTGAGTTGTACAATGTCCCTTTTTAAATAAATTTAATTCGTTCATTCATTCATTTATATCTGGGTATCCACAAACTTCTTTAAAAACTTTTCAGTTGATCCAAAATACTGCTGCCAGAGTCTTAACTGGAGTTACTGGGAGAGATCATATCTCTCCAGTTTTAGTTTCTCTCCATTGGCTCCCTGTCAAATCCAGAATAGAATTCAAAATCTTGCTTCTAACCTACAAAGCTCTCAACAACCTAGCTCCATCTTATATTACAGATCTTATTGTTCTATATTTTCTTAACAGAGCACTTCACTCTCAGACTGCAGGTTTACTTGTGGTTCCTAGAGTTTACAAATATAGAATGGAAGACAGAGGTTTCAGTTCTCAGGCTCCTCTCTTGTGGAACCAACTTCCAGGTTCTGTCCGTGAGGCTGACACATTATCCAGTTTTAAGACTGGACTTAAGACTTTCCTTTTGATAAATCCTCTAGTTGGGGTTGGCTTGGGTTTCCTGAGCTGTCCCTTAGTTCTGCTGCTATAGACTTAGACTGCTGGAGGACAAACTGTCCTCACTCTGCCTCTGTCTTTAATCAGTCTATTATTTATGTTTGTATTTGAAAATATTTATATCATTAACGTGTTTTTCTTCCCATAGAAACTACACCCGAACCATAGAAACTACACCCGAACCATAGAAACTA
>NC_056504.1:4373698-4373956 GCF_014905685.2 Nematolebias whitei
GAAACTACACCCGAACCATAGAAACTACACCCGAACCATAGAAACTAGACCTGGACCATACAAACTATATCTGGACTATAGGAACTACAGCCAGATCATATGAACTACCTCTGGACCATAACATCTACACCTGAATCAAATAAACCATATCTGGACCATAGGAACTACATCAGAACCATAGGAACTACATCAGAACCATAAGAACTACATCAGAACCATAGGAACTACATCAGAACCATAGGAACTACATTAGAACCA
>NC_056504.1:4373966-4387553 GCF_014905685.2 Nematolebias whitei
AGAACCATAGGAACTACATCAGAACCATAGGAACTACATTAGAACCATAGGAACTACATCAGAACCATAGGAACTACATTAGAACCATAGGAACTACATCAGAACCATAGGAACTACATCAGAACCATAGGAACTACATCAGAACCAGTCCTTCTGTGTCTGTCTCTGTATCTTTCCTGTCCTCTCTAACTCCAGCCAGTTGGGGCAGTTTGCCGCCCATCCTGGGCCTGGTTCTGGTCTGGTTCTGATCAAGATTTCTTCCTGTTAAAAGGGAGTCGTTTGTTTCCAGTGTTGTCAACGTGCCACTCATGATGGGTTGTTTTACTAAAAGAAGTTTTGTTGCAATCTGCTGGCTTCCTCAGATAAACAGCTTGAACTCTAAATGTTGTGTGTGAGAACGTGTCGTTTTATAATCGGGTTGATTTGATCGTAATTAAGTTTGAGTGTGGGTGTGTTGTTCGCTAGATTTGGACTTGTTGTTGTGTAGTGTACTGGGACATCTGTAGATGTGAACCAGCACCATATAACGAAAAACTGAATTAAATGACTGTGACCACAAAGAAAACTCTTTGTTTGGTAAAAAAGCTTTCTGCTTGAGCCCCCACCCTCCTCGTCTCCTCCACCCTCACAGGCCTTCATTAAACTCTGCGAATGAATGATTTACAGTAAATGAGTGGACTCTAATAATCTGTTCGCCATTGCCAACGAGTCGCTGGATCCTTGGTTTTATATTAGAGATGACAAGAGGCTCATATCTGGAGCTGATTTATGCTGGAAGCCCACATTCCTCACCCTCTCCCACTTCTATCTACTCATTACGCCAACAGAACTTTATTAAACGCACATTTAAAATGAGATTTACTGTTTGGGAACGTCTACATCATGAGACAGAGTTTATCACCAGGGAGGGTGATGAATGCTTTCAGAGGACTATGAATGAACAAGTGTTGTGCTGTAATTGTTGTGTAGATATTAAGGAAATATTTGGGAGGACGAGGCAGTTAATGAGCAGAGAAGAACACATCTGAAGGAACATGTTGAGTTTAGTTTTATGACAGAACGGTTTCACAGCAGCTCTGGAAGCTGCTCAACAGGAATGATCAACTCAAAGAGAAGCAAAGACGTGACATTTGTTGAGAGGTGTTTCTTGGTCATACTCACTGTCCAATGAAAGCATGGAGTCAAAGATCTTGCATTGCACCTGTCCGGTACTCTGAGAGGCACAGCTCATCCACAGCCCCTCGTACAGACCCACAGCGGTGATGATAGCATCTCCAGCGTAGGATGACTGCTTCCACTGGGGCAGGGCGGTGGTGGAGATGACACCGATCCAGCCGCCCAATGCCAGAAAATACCCCAGCAGCTGGAGACCTGAGTTGGCCATCCTGACTTTGTTCCTCTGGTCTGATCTGATTCTTTCTTGCAACAGCTTTTAGTTGAGTGGCTCTGGCAGGTTGTCCTTTCGCTCAGTTTTTGTTGCACTTTATATTTTACCGTCAGGCCCCTATGAGCATCTCTCGCCTCTCTGCATTCACTCACATCTGTAGAGCTCTCCTCCTCCTTATCTTTGACTCTTCTTTGTTTGTTTGTTTGTTTGTTTGTTTGTCCCGGTTTGTCCTGAGCTGAGGTTTTGTGCCCGTCAGGATCTGGTCGTCTCCTCTTCAGGGTCTCTCCTGTCTGATTCCTTGGTCCTGCTGAGAATCAGGCACAGACAGAGTTTGTGGTGTTCAGGGATCAGGCTCATCAAGAATCGAAGTGGTGCAGCTTCCCTCTCTGCATGGTGTCCTCTGTCTGCTGCTCACTAATGTCTCTGCATCTGCTCCAGCCTCCAGTTGCTCCGTGAGGGGGAGCAGAAAAAAGAAAAACTAGTGAAAACAACGGGCTGAGCGTGAAGGGACGGGGAGAAGGGCTGACTTGTGATTGGACTCTGGTGCTGTGGGAGGGATGGACTGACTGGGGGGAGGACAAAAAGAAGAACGAACAAACAACAAAGCTGCTCAAACAAAAGAGTCAACTTTAATTTGTTTAGTTTTTTTTTTGTTGTTGTTTGTTTGTTTGTTTTTTGGCCTATAATGTTTTCAACCTGTGCTTGTGTCAGTCTGACCGTTAGCAAAATATCTTGTGAACCATTACATGAATTTTATTAAAATTTGAAATGAAAAGTTGGATTATACCTTGTGACCTTTAAAAGTTAACCCAATTTAAGGTGACTGCTGCAGCCAAGTGACCTCAAAAAGCACAACATAAATACATTTCCTGTGAAAATGTGGCACAGATGCTCATTTAGGTTTGTTTATTTGTTATATGCAGATCAACACAAAGTCAACACAAAGTCAATAACGCAACAAAATGCTCAGGACATCACAACTTGCCAAAAGAAACCAACAAGAAATACCAAAGCATGCAACAAAATACAAAAACAAGGCACCAAAAGTGAAAAAGAAATCTATCTACAGCAGCATGGTCCTGTTAGCAGAGTGAAAAAGTATTTTATTTAAGTGTACTACAAGTATACTTATTTTACACTAAAAATGAGGAAGTGTACTTGAAGTTTACTTTTTATAAACTTTATTTGATATACTTAAAAATAGTATAAAAATGTCCCAGTTTAGTCCAAACAAGTATTAAAGCAGTATACTTCTAGTACACTACAAGTATAGGTGTAGTATACTTACACTTATACTTAACTTAAAGTATACTTGCAAAAATGAACTTCAAATGTACTACTTTTGTTAAGGGACTGTTAGCAGTGGTCCTGTTAGCAGCATGGTACTGTTAACAGAGTGGTTCTGTTAACAGAGTGGTTCTGTTAGCAGCGTTAGCAGGGTTTGTTAACAGCGTTAGTATTTCTTGTTAGCAGGTCCCGCTAGCTGTTTCATTATATTTAAAAACCACAATAGCTGCCCTCCCAGACTGCCCTCCAGAACCTGATCTGGTAGACA
Source organism: Nematolebias whitei (assembly GCF_014905685.2). Classification (NCBI taxonomy): domain Eukaryota; kingdom Metazoa; phylum Chordata; class Actinopteri; order Cyprinodontiformes; family Rivulidae; genus Nematolebias; species Nematolebias whitei. Next base: position 4,376,909 of record NC_056504.1, read on the forward strand.
GAGAACATCCAAGGTATCCCTGCAGAACCGAACTGTTGCGTAGAGTTCGGTCTATGCAGGCAGATGAAGGTCATGGTGACAGCCTCCAAGAGGCCGGAGCCTGAACCCGAGGCTGGAAGGGGGCCGAGAACTGAACCACGATGGAGCAATGGCAATGCAGCGACACACAAAACTCCAAAAGTGTGTTGCGGTCATACCTGTAGCATGGGTCATGTAGGTGCAAAAAAGCGAGAGAGAGAGAGAGAGACTTGCGACCTGTCCAGGGTGTACCCCGCCCCTCGCAAAGTGATTGCTGAACATGGGCACCGGCGACCCCCGTGACCCAAAATGGAAGAAGTGGGTAAAAGATAATGGATGGATGGAAATAGGTACGAGCTTCCAATTGGATAATTACTGCATGGGCGATTATCTTTCAGCCGCAACAAGTTATTTAACCCCAACTGTGCAATGAGTTGCTTCTCATTTCTTCAACAACCGTGTCTAAAGACACATCATGTGGTCGTGGAAAAGATGTCAGTCTGTTTGAGAAGGGTCAAATCATTGGCATCAAGCAGAGAAAACATCTAAGGAGGTTGCAGAAACTACTAAAATTGGATTAAGAACTGTCCAATACATTATTCAAAACTGGAAGGATAGTGGGGACTCATCGTATTCACAGAAGAAATGTGGCCGTAAAAAAATCCTGAATGATCGTGATCGGCGATCACTTAAACGTTTGGTGAAATAAAATCGAAGAAAAACAACAGTAGCACTCAGGGCTAAGCTTAAAAGTGAAAGTAAGAACATTTCCACATGCACAATGCAAAGGGAACTCAAGGGATTGGGACTGAACAGCTGTGTAGCCTTAAGAAAACCACTAACCAGTGAGGCTAACTGGACAAAAAGGCTTCAGTTTGCTAGGGAGCATAAAGATCGGACTCTGGAGCAATGGAAGAAGGTCATGTGATCTGATGAGTCCAGACTGACCCTGTTCCAGAGTGATGGTGCATCAGGGTCAGAAGAGAGGCAGGTGAAGTGATGCACCATCATAGTGTCTAGTCATCAATACAAGATCTTGGTGAAACATTAATGCAACACTGAATTAAACAGATCTTGTGACATTGAAGAAGCTTCTAGAAACAATGACACAGAGAATGCATGATGTAATCAAAGATAAGGGAGGTCCAACAAAATATTAGTGTATGACCTTTTTTTTTTTTGCCAGGCAGTGCATTTCACAAAGTTGCACAAACACTAAAAGTCAGAGAAGGAATGTCCTGAATGAGGTGAATGTTTTGATATTTGAATTGCTGAAATAGAAGAAAAATTGCTGAACGAGTTGCATGAGGAAAAACGTAGAAAGAAAATCGTATCTGAGCAGTGAGGATGATTTAGAAACATCCACACAAAAATATTTCAGCTAATTTTACAGATATTAGGCTAAAATCTAGTGTCTAGTATGTGAGACTTATCCCGTCTGGATATTTGGAGCTTGGACAGATTATAGACAGAAAATGGCTTTAGTTTAATCAGCTTTGCTAATATTTTGCTAAATATTGGTGTGGTAATTACAGAGACATTCAGAGCTCACACTACAAATTGTACTTGTTGCGCAACATTTTGCTGAAATCTTTAGCGGTGACTGTTGGTGTCTGTCAGATAATTTTGGTCAGAGGCTATAGAGTTATGGATGTATTATTATTAACATTCTTTCCCTTAAAACAAACAAACAAATCATCTCCCAAAACACTCTCTTATACCATACTTTATACCATATCATACCTTATACCATACCATTTTTATTTTTTTATTTTGGATACTCCTTTCTTCAGAGGTCACCACAGCAAACTAAGTTGCATGAAGACGGCAATTATTTTTACCCCAGATGCCCTTCCTGACACAACCACAGACCACTGGGCTACCACAGCCCTCTTTGTGGAGTAAAGCACTGCTGTCTAGGGTGCCCGGGGGAGAAGATAGTGGGGGTTAAGGACCTTGCTCAAGGGCCCAGAGGAGGGCAAATGAGGGTGGAGGCAGTTGTAGGTGCTTCACCTATCTCACCCACATTTTGATGTTGTCGGTACTGGGAGTTGAACTGGTGATCTTCTGATCACAGGCCCACCTTCTCTAACCTCCGCACCAACACTCCCTATACCATACCATACCATACCATACCATGTCTTATACCACATCATACCATGTCTTATACCATATCATACCATGTCTTATACCATATCATACCATACCTTATATCTTATATTTTATACCGTATCTTGTACCTTATACCAAACCATACCTTACATTGTACCATACCATGCCTTATACCATACCATACCATACCTTATATCTTATATTTTATACCGTATCTTGTACCTTATACCAAACCATACCTTACATTGTACCATACCATGCCTTATACCATACCATACCATATCTTATACCGTACCATACCATATACCATACCATACCATATCTTATACCGTACCATACCATATACCATACCATATACCTTATACCGTACCATAGGAGACTGCAAAGAAGCCAAGATTCAACTTGTCTGCTGGATTCCTTAGATAGAGAACTTTACTAATTGGCTTTTATGTATGTGAATGTTTTTGTAAAGTGCCCTGAGACAACTTTGTTGTTATTTGGCGCTATATAAATAAACTGAATTGAATTTAATTGAAAATACCATTCATTCAACCTTTAATTATACAGGTTAGTCTCACTGAATATCGGGGACTTATTTACAAGAGAGACATGTACCATACCTTATCCTGAAGAGATGCCCGTGGACCATATCTATGAAGGCCAGGAGTGTCATGTGTGACTACAGCTGGCTTCGAGGTTACTCACTGAAACCATGTCAAGCTGACAGGGATACAAAAAGTGAGCGGACAATGCAGCACACTACAGATTCTCTTGACCAAGCTTCATGTGCATACATTTAATGTATACTGATGTGACCTGTTCCGATATCTGACCATGCATAAAATTGTGCCAGAGATAAATCTTCACCTGTCGTGTGTGAGTGTGGTTCATTTGAGTAGACATCAGTAAGAGTAAGAGTGTTTTCCTCTAACAGACTCAACCAGGCTCAAGATGGTGGAGGGGATAAAGAAATAAAGTAGTGGGTGACATGCATTCCTCAAATCAGTTCTTGGTCTTCTTCATTCTTTAAACATGAACTGGGAAATTCAACTTAGATGTTTCCAACCAAATTTCAGTTTCCTGTTTGATTGAAAAGGGGAGGAGAAGGAGTCGCAACAAATACACATAAATCAGCAGCCTAACATCGCAGCAGCTGAAAAGGACATGCCACTTCCATACAGACCCTCCAGAAATTATAGGCCGCCAAAGCAAGCCTCCCCTCATCGCCATGGCAACCCTAACAACCGAAGGCCAACTCGCAGAGAAAAGCCGACACTTCACCTTCAGCTGAACGTCCCAACAAGCTGCAGACGCAGACACACTCTGTAGAACAGAAACCTGGTTTCCCACAGCTGCCTGAGCTGTCCGCTCATTAAATTAACTCTCAGACTAACTCAGTCATTCTGTTACAATTACACACACACACAAACAAGCGCACACGTATGTACGCACACACACATATGTTCTTACTTTTTTTCTCAAATTTGTTTACAATAAAAGTGAAGGAACAGTTTGAACATTTTGAAGTGAGTTTGCTAAAAACAACAAGCAGTATGCCGATGTCCCTCTCCCTGAGGGATTTAAATAATGAATATTTGTAGTTTTGGAGATGAATGTTTTTGTGGACTAGATTTGAACAGAGAATGTAAGTAAACCTTAATGTTTATGGAGCAAAATATTCAAGTGGGAAGGACTACACTGTGGAGAAGAACAGAGGAAGTTTTTATTTTGCTTGTCTGAGGCATCGCAGAGTAATGGATCGTGATGAGTGCTACCCAAATTTTCCAATCTTTATATTGCTTTAATAGTTTTCTCCCAATCATTGGAGGAATTTATTAAAGCAATATAAAAATTAGAACGCATACATTCCTCAAATGATGGGGTGGTCGGTTTACACTCCCCCCCCCACACACACACACACACACGGGGGGGTGGCCATTTTAGATTTTAATGTGGGAACCCAATTTTTGAGAGTGACATTTTATATGGTACATGTGGTGGGACGAAATTATGTACACAGGGTCCCAGTTACATCCAACAATAAAAATGTAAAAGAAAAACAATGATGACATCTAAGATAGGAACTAAGAAAAACATAAACTATTATACATTACACTAAGCACTAATAGCATAAAAACACTACAACGAACATCAGCTCGAACATGAGTCTGTGTGACCAGATGAGCACGCATGAACACATCAACATGAAACAGATCAGCAGCAACATGAAACAGATCAGCAGCATGAGATCAGCAGCAACATGATGTGATTTTTTTCACAGTGATTATTCTGGTTAGAGATTCATGAGTCTAACAACCACAGGGTAGAAGCTGTTCCTCAGTCTAGTGGTTCTACACTTAATGCTCCTCAACCTCCTTCCTGAGGGGAGTGGGGCAAAAAGTGTGTGTGCTGGGTGAGTGGGGTCCTTCATGATGCAGGTGGCCCTCTTCCTGCATCTGGAGGTGTAGATGTCTGTGATGGTGGGGAGACTGACTCCAACATCTTCTGTGCAGCCTTCACCACTCTCTGCAAAGCTTTTCTTTCTGCAGCTGTGCAGCCTCCATGCCACATGTTGATGCTGGAGCACAGGATGCTCTCCACTGCACACCTGTAGAAGGAGGTGAGGACTGAGCTTCCAGACCAGCTCGTCTCAGTTGCCTGAAGAAGTAGAGTCTCTGATGAGCTTTCTTCATCAGGCTGGTGGTGTTGTTGCTCCAGCTGAGGTTGTCATTCTTGTGTACACCCAAGTACTTGTAGCTGGAGACCACTTCTACCACAGATCCTCTTATGTTCAGTGGGGTGAAGGTGTGTTTGTTCCTTCTGAAGTCCACAACCATCTCTTTGTCTTCTTCACATTGATGTGAAGGTTATTCTTTTTGCAACAATTTTCAGTCAGGTCATCTGGACAGTTTCTTTTTTTGCTGAAACGTTTCACCTTCCTTTCGGAAGGCTTCTTCAGTCAAGGAAACACAAAACTGATTCTTCCCCCAAACAGCTTACTGCAAAGTGGAACAAACCAGTTATGTTGGTGCTAAGATGGTCTCTTCGGCACGCCCTTTCCTCTTGTGCCGGCCCTTTTCCTTGTCAATAGTCATGTTAAACTGGTTCAAAACCAAAAAAAATGTCCATGCTCAAAAATCCAGGTATACAATCCAACAATTTTCAGTCAGGTCATCTGGACAGTTTCTTTTTTTGCTGAAACGTTTCACCTTCCATCCGTAAGGCTTCATCAGTCCAGGAAACACACAACAAAACTGATTATAGTTTGACATGTTTCACATGATTGTCGACCAGGAAGAGGGCCGGCACAAGAGGAGGGGGTGTTGATGTTGATGGTTGTTTTGATGTGGGTCATGACCAGTTTTTCAAAGCGTTTAGCGACTATCGGGGTGAGGGCCACTGGTCGATAGTCATTCAGACCAGTCACTGTAGAGCTTTTTGGGACTGAGATGATGGTGGCAGTCTTCAGGCAGGTGGGAACTGAGTCCAGGGTAAGGGAGGTGTTAAAGATGTCTGCCAGCACCTCACAGAGTTGATCGGCAGAGTTTTCTGGGGATGTTATCTGGGCCAGTTGCCTTGTGCGGATTAATCATCCTGAAGGTACTCCTTACTTCTGCTGAGGTCATGCTGAGATGCTCTTCATCCGGTGGTGAAGTGAGTCTGGTGCTGGGTGGTCTGTTCGGGTCTTCAAAGCGTGCATAGAACTTGTTGAGGGTATCAGGCAGAGATGGGTTTTTGGAGCATTGTTCACTCCTACCTTTATAATCTGTTATACACTTATTGTCCCTCCACATGCTCCGAGGGTCTTGTGAGGTGAATTGACCCTCAATCCTCTGTGCATATGTGGCCTTGGCCCTTTTAATACCAGAAACCAGCTCTTTCCTTGTCCTTCTCAGCTCCTGTGAGTTTCCAGACCTGAAGGCAGTGTTCCTGGTTTCCAGCAGGGTGTGCACCTCTGCATTCAGCCAAGGTTTTCTGTTTGGGTAGCTTTTAACATATCTGATGGTGAAGACAGTGTCAATACATGTACTAATGTATCCCAGAACTGAGGATGTGTATTGGTCCAGATCAAGCGATCTTCCATTTTCAGCAGCTTCTCTGAAAGCCTGCCAGTCTGTTCGTTCAAAACGATATCTCAGTATGGGACCACTGTCCTTAATCTAACATTTAACTTTCTTTTGTTCCGGTCTGGAGCGTCTTAGCGGGGGGGAGGTAAGCAGGGACCATTAAGATTGAGATGTGATCAGAAAATCCTAGGTGGGGGCGGGGTTCAGCTTTGTATGCATCTTTTACATTCGTGTGAACATGGTCCAGCTTGTTGTTTCCACATGTTGGCATGCCCACATGCTGGTAAAAACATGGAAGGCAGTCCTTTAGATTAACGTGATTAAAGTCTCCGGTTGCCACATAAAGAGCCTCGGGGTGTTTGTTCTGCAGTGAGCTTAAGACATCGTGGCACTCCTGCAGGGCGTCATTAGCATTAGCATTCGGTGGAATGTAAACAACCGTAATGAAAGTCACTATGAACTCGTGGGGTAGATAATGTGGCCGACATTTCATTGTTATTTGCTCCAAAGTCTTCAAGCATGAGCTTTTTAACATAGTACAGTTCATGCACCAGCTTTTACTCACGTAAATGCACACTACGCCTCCCCGTGATTTCCCTGTTAGCTCGCTGCAGCGGTCTGCTCGAAAAAAAAGTCTATCATCCAGCTGGAAGACTGTGTCCGGCGTTTCACTTGTAATCCATATTTCTGTGAAGCAAAGCACTGCACACTTCATCATCTCTTCTCAGGCGCCCGCTCTCAGACAAAGCAAATCCATCTTGTTGTCCAACGAGCAGACATTCGACTGAAAGAGAGGCAGCATCGGGAGTTTTCTGGCTTTAGCGTTAGCTCGTAGCCTCACCATAACCCCCGCCCAGCGCCCTCTCTTCTTAAGCCGGGAGCAGCTCTTCCTCTTCTGTCCGTTGGAACGCCTCTGCTGCAGCTTCCAAGTAGATGACTTTAAGATCTGCATTCTGCCGAGCGTAGTTTTGAGTTTGTTGCTGATTTCTGCTATATTTCGTGGCAAATCCGCTCCTATTCTCATCATTTTATGGCAGGGTTGCTGCTATTTTAATTCCCGACAGATGTCTGGTCAAGGAGGAGGAATAGTAACTATTTTTAAAAGTTGTTTTGACTGTAAACAGCTGCCTCCATCTTCATTCAGCAGCTTTGTTTGAACTCAGGGTTTCTTCACATTAAATACTCACTTCAGGTCCTTCCATATTGAATTGAATTGGATGAAGGTCATGAATTTGACTTGGCCATTCCAAAACATGAACTTTATTCTTCTTGAACCATTCTTTGGTAGAACATCTTGTATTCTTAGAGTCATTGTCTCGCTGCATGACCCATCTTCTCTTGAGATTCAGTTCATGAACAGATGTTCTGACGTTTTCCTTTAGAATTCTCTGATGTCATTCAGAATTCATCGATCCATCAATGACAACAAGCCGTCCTGGAACAGATGCAGCAAAACAGGCCCAAATCATGATACTACTACCATCATGTTTCACAGATGGGATAAGGTTCTTATGCAGGAATGCAGAGTTTTCTTTTCTCCAAACAGAACACTTTTCATTTAAACCAGAAAGTTATATTTTGGTCTCATCCGTCCACAAAACATTCTTCCAACTGCCTTCAGACTTGGCCAAGTGATCTTTAACAAACTGCAGATGAGCAGCAATGTTCTTTTTCTAGAGCAGTGGCTTCCTCCTTCAACCCTGCCATGTACACCATTGTTGTTCAGTTCTCCGGATGGTGGACTCATGAACATCAACATTAGCCAATGTGAGAGAGGCCTTCATTTCCTTAGAAGTTACCCTGGGGTCCTTTGTGACCTTGCCAACTATTCCATGCCATGCTCTTGGAGTGATCTTTGTTGGTCCACCACTCCTGGGGAGGGTAACAATGGTCTTGAATTTACTCCATTTGGACACAATCTGTCTGACTGTGGATTGGTGGAGTCCAAACACTTTAGAGATGGTTTTGTAACCTTTTCCAGCCGGATGAGCATCAACAACTCCTTTTCTGAGGTCCTCAGAAATCTGGTTTGTTCATTCCATGATCCACTTCAAATCAGTTCAATTCAGTTTATTTATATAGCGCCAATTCACAACATTTTTTTTTTTTCATTCAACCTTTATTTGTACAGGCTCATCTCATTGAGCCACGGGGATTAATTTGCAAGTGGGATCTGTTCCAGACAGAACATATAAAGTACAGACAACAAAACAGTAGACAACAATAACAATAAACTACTGTAAAAATGCAGTTAAAATAAGAGTGGTGTATAAAACAATAAATCAGGGTGCCGTAAAACAGGGTGAAATACTAAAAACAAGAACATATTTGCTTTGATTTTTCTATTGACATTATCAAATGTTTGAAACCCCTTAAAGAAACCAAGGTGGACAACTTCAGTTCCTATAGCAAGGTGTTCCCGATTGCAGGAGCTGAGTAGGAGAAGGCCTTTTTGCCAAGTTCAGTCTGCACTGAGGGAACGCTACAGGTAATGATGGACTGAGAGCGCACGCTGTAACTGCACTGACGGAGTGACATGTGGGAGGAGATATAAGAAGGCAGCAGACCAAGGAGGGATTTAGATGAAAATGAACCAACTAGTCTCAAGGTACTGCACAGAAACATTCACATGCATAGAAAAGCCATTTAGTAAAATTCTCTATCTAAGGAAGCAGCAGACAAGTTGAATATTCACTTTGTTGGTCTCCCATCCTGAGCAAGCACAGTGGCAACAGTGGAAAGGAAAAACTCCCTTTTAAAAGGAAGAAACCTCCAGCAGAACCAGACTCAGGACAAGCGGCCATCTGCTTTGACCGGCTGGTTTGAGAGGACAGGAAGGAGAGACAGACGAACACAGAATGGTAGGTCCAGGTATAGGTCCAGGTGCACCTGAAATATAAAAACACATGTTAAGGATAGAAAAAATAATTACAAATACAAACAGGTTGAGCAGAGTAAGTGAAGGCAGTAGTATAGTGAAGAAATGTGGTCAGTTTGTCCTCCAGCAGTCTAAGCACATAGCAGCATAACTAAGGGAACCCAGTACTCAACTCAGGAAACCCAAGCCAACACTAACTATAGGATTTATCAAAAAGGAAAGTCTTAATCCCAGTCTTAAAACTGGACAATGTGTCAGTCTCATGGACAGAAACTGGAAGTTGGTTCTGCAAGAGAGGAGCCTGATAAACATGTTGTGAAGAGCAGACTTTGATAGATCCATCCATCATCTTTACCCTCTTCTTCGTTTTCGGGTCATGGGGGTCACTAGTGCCCATGTCCAGCTATCACTGTGTAAGAGGCAGGGGACACCCTGGACAAGTCTCCAGTCCATCAAAGAGACACATAGAGACAAATGAGACAAAACAGCCATTCACTCTCTTAGTCCCACCTATTCTGTGAATTCCATGTTGTTATGGAATTGTTTTGTACTTTTTTTAAATGAATAAACTATATACCATACCATACCATTAGTCCCACCTAGGGACAATTTAGAGTTACCAGTCAGACTAGCATGCATGTTTTTGGAATGTGGGAAGAAACTGGATTACCCAGAGTAAACACACTAGATCCCTGTTCTTTAAATCAAACAGGGTGCCCACTCACACCTGATCACTGTCCACTGATTGAAAACACCTGACTCTAATTTCATCTTCAAATTAACTGCTGATCCTAGAGGTTCACATACTTTTACCACTCACAAATATATATTAGATAATTTCCTCAATAAATAAATGACCAATTATAATATGTTTGTCTCATTTGTTTGACTGGGTTCTCTTTATCACTTTTAGGACTTGTGTGAAAATCCGATGATGTTTTCAGTCATGCTTATGCAGAAATATAGAAAATTATAAAGAGTTCACAAACTTTCAAGCACCACTGTAAAGTTTCAGCCTTGAACTTGACCTAACATTAGAGCATGTGCCCTTACTTACCCAGCACCCTGCTGTACACAGATTAAGACACTTGCATGAGCATGCCTCAGTGCATCCCTGGATTATCCTCTGCCTCAGCATAGGTCTAGATATGTTGCCTACGTGTGATACTGTGTCTGTGAGTTCAGGTGTTAAACAAGACGCATGACATGTAAAAGGTCAGCTGAACTAGAGAAGCGAGAAGAGATGAAAGAGAAGGATAAACAAGTGCTCAGGTCCATGAGAGCAGGGTGGATAGGTTGGGCCTTCATTGGGGCAGTGAGGCCCATCTGCTGCTGAACTATAACATCACAGGGCCTGCTACAAAACCTTCAGCCTGCAGAGTCTGAGTCAAACCCCCACTCCTGAACATGTACAACCTAAAACGAGCAGTACTCCAATGTCCCCGTCACATGTTTCCAGTTGTTCGCAAGACAATAAACCAGGGCTTTTCAACTGGTGGCCCCCCAGGCCACTTCCGGCCTGCGGGTGACTTCATTCCGGCCAACATCATTTAAAAAAAAAAATATATAT
>NC_056504.1:4387953-4407244 GCF_014905685.2 Nematolebias whitei
AATGCAATAAAATAAACAAATTTAAAAGGCAACAGATCATTGTAAACTTTGGTTTATGATTTTAATAGCTAGATGTCCGGCTCCTGAGCTGTTGACTTTCAGAAACTGCAGCCCCCTGAGCAGTTTTGTTGAATAGCCCTGCAATAAATGCTTTGAATCCTTGAAAACTTCACACATTCGCATTCCTCAGCAAGAGGGGATTCGGCATGCCGCTTGCTAGGTTTTACCGCCAAAAATGCCCTATTTAATAGCAAATGTTTGAAAACCGGGAAATGTCTGTAGGGTTTTCAGTGTGTTCTCTCCACAGACTCTTGAGCTCTTGCAGCAGAGTTAATCACACGTAGCTGCTGGCCATCTCCCTAATTACCTCCAGGACTATAAGAGGCGGCAGACTTGCTTCATCCAGTGTCAGAGCATACCTTGCTGAGGGTACTTGTGCTCCTGGCATTTTAGTGTTTACATATTTTGAAATACTTACCTGTGTGTCTCCTTTGCTACTGATCTTGGTTTTCCCTGCGCCTCCAGTCCTGGACATTTCATGCATACCTGTGGATTGATCTTTACCTACCTAAGCTCAAGTTTCTCCTTGTGGACTCTAACCAAACTGCTACCCGTCCTGCCTTGGCCTCCATGTTCCACCCGTGCATCTACCTCTTGCTGGAATTTGGATTAATCATATCTCCACCCTGTGTCACTCCACCTGTCATTCACAGTAAGAGGAATATTTATTTTTTTCCATCCATCATATCATCCATCCTCCAATCAATAAGACTCTAATCGTCTCCCCTTTCCCTTCCAGGGGTTTCCAGTTTCAGCTCCTGTATATAAGACTGTTTATTATTATCACTGTAAAATAAATCACCCGTTATTTATGATCCTGAGTCTGTTGTCCTTCAGTCTGTTCTTTCTGGGTATACTCCGTCGTTATGACATAAATTTTCCGGCCACAACAGACTACCCAGAACGTGACTGAGGGCAATCTCAGGATGTTAACCCACAAACTAAACGTTTGGATAAAATGGAGGCTGCATTACAGCAGCTATTGACCCAGCAAGCCATAAACAAATCCAATCTGCGAGAGCTTGGGGGCATGTTATCCACGACAAATCAAAACATCTCTCAACTACTTCCTGTTTCACAGCTCACCCAACCCTGCTTCGCACCTGCTCAAAATATGATGGCTACAGCAGAATAAACTTTATTGGAATTGCACCGAGGTACAACGCAAATATGTACGTACAGTCGTCCGAAAGATAGGCAAAGTGCACGAAGCTGCAACTGTAGAAAGCGTGGCCATTTTATCCATATCAGATAATAATCTTAGATAGGAAAAGGGGTAGAAACATGAGGGTAGATAGTGGTATTACAAAAAAAGATCTTTCACATCTTGTCTATCAGGACATGATTTGAGACATCAAAAAACTCTACCAGCAGCTCAATTAAAACATGATTACATTTGCAATTGACATCAAGGTATTGAGATTTGTCCATGAGCGTTTTTTCAGATCAGCCACGTTTTCTGAAGATGTTGTTCCAGCCAGCAGTTCTGATAAGCTTGCACAGAAAGTTCTCGGGGGGGGGATAGATGAAGCTTTTGTCCTTGGGTACTCATGTCCCAGGAGAAATTTGATAGTCAGCCCGTCTCCGAGGCCGTTGGGAGTCAGATTCAGATAAGCTTGATTCTTGTTTTTTCTTCAGGCAGACAGATTACTTTTTTCTTCAGCCTTGAGTCCATCTGGGCGTTCTGGTTCCAAAAATGCCTAATTGTGGGATTCCATTCCACTAATCCATGCTATGAGTCTCCTTCAAGGTCGAACCCACCACGCTGACGAGTCCCAGAAGCCGAAGGTGGCCTGTGATTCTCAATCGCCTCCATCTTACGGTTAAACTCGTAAACCAGACGATTCAAAGTTCCCACAGCGAGGACCAGACCTTCACACTGACTCGGAAGCTTTACCATGGCCGAAACTGCTGTCGCCGTCTGCTTCAAAAGTCGATAAAACAGAGCCCCGCCGATGCCAAAAAGCAGAGTCCCTGCTATCATAAGTCCAAATATGTAAACGTCTTCAACATCCTCTTGAGACAGGACTGAGAGACACATCATCTGCCACACTCCCCATGAATCCATGACGTACCCCACAGCGTGAGTCTCAGCTGGACACGGCGGTTCTCCAGGACCTTGTCGCTTTGATGAAAAAAATCTTATCAATAGAGTTAAACACCCACGATACCAAATCCATAATCTTCTTAATTTATGTTCGGGAGATGAGACCCAGGCGCTTCAGACAGACGGAGAGCAGAGCAGGAGGAAGGAAAAACGGGGGAGGAGAAACGGAAGCTGCCACCTCGATCAGAGCCTCTAAGCTCCAATGAGACTTCTATCAAATCCTCTGAGTTTTTTTAGTGGCGATGTAGATCAGTATGGTGGATTCATGTTACAATGTTATCTGGCGTTCTCAAGATCTCCCTAAACCTACACCTCAGACGCAGCCAAGATCTCTTTTATTATAAGTCAATTAAAAGGAGAAGCTCTCTGTTGGGTAAATGCGCATTTGTCATCACGCTCCCTCGAATCATTGACTTTTTCTGATTTTCTTCAAGATTTCTCATTGGTCTTTGACAACCCGCTACAGCAGGAGGAGGCGGTGAAACGACTATTAAACCTCCGACAAGGAGGGAGGTCTGTGTCGGAGTATGCCCTCCATTTCTGCATTACAGCTGCTCAGACGGGCTGGGGAGAACTCACCATCAAAAGTGCCTTTTTAAATTCTTTATCCGAAAGAATAAGACTACCTTGTTCTCAGAGACGAACCCCAGAGCCTGGAGGAGCTTATCCATGTTGCAATCAAGATAGACAATCATTTTAATGAAAGACACAAAGGTCTCTTGGTTGGCCTGGGAACACCTTGGAGTCCTCCCAGAAGATCTGGAAGAGGTGGCTGTGGAAAGAGATGCCTGGACCTCCCTGCTCATGTTGCTGCCCCTGAGACCCAACATCGGAACAAGCAGAAGATAATGGATGGATGGAGTACAATATTTCAGCAATTTTTGTCTTTTAAAACTCTAGCTGGCATAAAAACTACTGCAGATTCATGTAAATGGGCTCCTTTTCTTTCTTTTTGTTTGTTTATTGTCCCAATAAACTTTGAATAAAACACCAATGTTTCCAGAGGATGTTAAATGGTAAATGGACTGTACTTATATAGCGCATTTCTATCTTATTTCAAGATACTCAAAGCGCATTACACTATAATCTGTGTCCTCATTTATCCATTCATACAACACTCTACTATATCTCTACAAAACTGAACAAATCATTCTAAAGAGACTAATCAGAGCTTTATCACATTCATACACCGATGGGACACACATCAGAGGCTATGAGGGGTTCAATGTCTTGCCCAGGGACACTTCGACATGTGACTGCTGGTGGATTCGAACCCCCAACTCTCGCATTGGAGGACGACTGCTCTAACCACTCAGCCACAGCCACCCCGTGTTCTTGTACAAGCCAGGCCATAGAGAGTCCACATGAGAAGCTGGTTTCTGAATGAATGCAAATGAGATTCAGAAATGAATAATGCATATTTGTATCTCGACGAGAGGTCCTGTGGTCCAGTTCAAGTGGTCTTGAAGAGCCTGTTGGCTCTTTTGTATCTCTTTGAGTTGAACTTTGTGTTTTCTGCTCAGCAGATGTCAGAAAGAAGGCCAGCAGCACACCCAAAATATTTAGTCAAGAACACTAATTTGAAAGCTAATGTGTGGCACATGTAATTCTCTTCCTTGGGTCTGTTTCAGAAAACATAATTTTAGATCAAGTCAAGTCGTCAGATTTATTTATAGAGCACATTTAAAACAGAAACGGTTACCAAAGTGCTTAACAAAAGTATCACAACATCAAATAAAAAGTAGCAAGATATATTTACAGCACATGGAATAAAAAATATACAACAGAAAACATAATTAGAAACAATGAAATACTAAATCAGATCTGATGACCTTGTGTTAAATAGGAATAATAACAAAAGCATAAACAGAATCAGCATCAATGAAAAACTAGATCTAAATCCAATCACCCTGTGTTAAATGTCAGTGAGTACAGATGTGTCAGTGAGTACAGATGTGTTTTAGGAGAGATTTAAAAGCAGAGACTGAGGTGGCCTGTCGAATGTTGATGGGCAGATTGTTCCAGAGTTTAGGGCCCACGACTGAGAATGCTCGATCTCCTCTGAGCTTCAGCTGGTTTTTGGTACGGCCAAAAGCAGCTGGTCTGATGATCTCAAAGCCCGAGAAGGAGTATAAGGATGAAGAAGGTCGGAGAGGTATGATGGTGCAAGGCCGTTAATGCACTTGAATGTCAGCAGGAGAATTTTAAAATCAACTCTGACACGTACAGGAAGCCAGTGAAGAGAGGACAGAACTGGAGTAATGTGCTCAAACCTACGAGTTCCTGTTAAAAAGCCGAGCTGCAGCATTTTGTACGAGCTGGAGACGAGAGTGAAGCCTGACTAACCCCAACATAAAGCGAGTTACAGTAGTCCAGCTGGGTTGTAATAAATGCATGGACTAGTTTTTCAAGGTCAGATCTGGACAGAACGGACTTAAGCTTTGCTATCTGCCTTAGCTGAAAGAAGCTTTTTTGTAGAACAGAGTTGATCTGTTTATTAAACTTAAAGTCCGAGTCTAACACTACCCTGAGATTGGTAACTGACTGCTTTAGATGTGGCTGAAGGGAGTGCAGGTTTACAGGATCAGTGACGGTGGTAGAGCTTGTGTTAAACACAATGACCTCAGTCTTCTGATCATTAAAACTCAAGAAGTTTGCAGCCATCCAAGTCTTGATGTCATCAAGAAATTTTAGCAAAGGGTGGATGGAGCAGGAACTGTTGGGTTTTAAAGGCAGATAAATCTGAGAATCATCGCCCTAACAATGAAACGAAATGCCATGTTTACTCAGGATGTACCCCAAGGGAAGCAGATATAATTAGAACAGAAGGCGTCCAAGAATGGAGCCTTGTGGGACCCCACAGGAAAGAAGGGCAGAAGCAGATGAATGATTGTCAAAGTTAACACAGAAACTCCTGTCACCCAGATATGACCGGAACCATTCTAGCGCCACCCCTGTAATCCCAACCCAGTGTTCTAGCCGTGACATAAGGATGCTGTGATCAACTGTGTCAAATGCAGCGGTAAGGTCGAGGAGTACCAGGATCACAGACTGACTAGAGTCATTCGCTAGCAGAATGTCATTACAGACCCTTACTAAAGCTGTCTCTGTGCTGTGCAGTTGTTTAAATCCTGACTGAAAAATCTAAAAAATTCCATTTACATTCAAAAACTTGGTTAGTTGACTAAAAACTATTTTCTCCAAGATTTTAGAAAGAAATGGAAGTTTTGAGATTGGCCTGAAGTTTGAACAAGCTGCAGGGTCAAGTCCGGGTTTTTTAATTAATGGAGTTACCACTGCATGTTTTAAAACATCGGGGACCACACCTGTAGCCAAACTACTGTTAATAATGGCAAGAACAGAGGGTCCAGTTGACGGTAGAACCTGTTTAAAAAATGCAGCAGGGATGGGATCAGCAGGGGAGCCTGAGGGTTTCATGTGACCAACGACCTCATTTAAAAATGAGAGTGAGATGGGGTCAAAGTGACTAAAGACTGCTGAGCAGGGGACAAGAACTAAAGGGTCAGCTGTGGAGTGTGGAATTGATGACCTAATCGACTGAACCTTTTCAACAAAATGCCTGACAAACTTATTACAGGTGTCTCAGCATGACCTCAGCAGAAGTAAGGAGTACCTTCAGGAGAATTAACCCTCACAAAGCAACTGGCCCAGACAACATCCCCGGAAAAGTGTTGAAGGAATGTGCTGATCAGCTCTGTGAGGTGCTGGCAGACATCTTTAACACCTCACTTACCCTGGAGACAGTTCCCACCTGCCTGAAGACTGCCACCATCATCCCAGTCCCAAAAAGCTCTACAGTGACTGGTCTGAATGACTATCGGCCAGTGGCCCTCACCCCGATAGTCGCTAAATACTTCAAAAAACTGGTCATGACTCACATCAAAACAACCATCAACATGAACGAGGACCCTCATCAGTATGCATACCGTGAGAACCGATCAACAGAGGATGCCATCTCCTCTGTGGTCCACACTGCGCTCAACCACCTGGAGCAGAAAAAGTCTTACGTCCGTATGCTATTTGTGGACTTCACATCCGCCTTCAACACCATGATCCCCCAAACCCTGATGGACAAACTATCCACACTAGGACTAAGCCCCTCCATTTGCAACTGGGTACTAGACTTCTTAACAAACAGACCACAGTCAGTGAGGATCCACAACTTCTCCTCCTCCACCATAACCCTCAGCACTGGCTCTCCTCAGGGATGTGTGTTGAGCCCCCTCCTGTTTACTCTGCTCACGTATGATTGTGCAGCTATCCATCCAGGCTGTCACATTGTAAAGTTTGCAGATGATACAGCGGTAGTGGGATGCATCACAAACAATGATGAGTCCTGCTACAGGCAAGAGGTGGAACACCTGGAGAGCTGGTGCAAAGACAATAACCTTCACATCATTGTGAAGAAGACAAAGGAGATGACTGCGGACTTCAGAAGGAACAAAAACACCTACACCGCCCTGAACATAAGAGAGTGGAAGTGGTCTCCAGCTACAAGTACTTGGGTGTACACATGAATGACAACCTCAGCTGGAGCAACAACACCACCAGCCTGATGAAGAAAGCTCATCAGAGACTCTACTTCCTCAGGCGGCTGAGACGAGCTGGTCTGGAAGCTCAGTCCTCACCTCCTTCTACAGGTTTGCAGTGGAGAGCATCCTGTGCTCCAGCATCAACGTGTGGCATGGAGGCTGCACAGCTGCAGAAAGAAAAGCTTTGCAGAGAGTGGTGAAGGCTGCACAGAAGATGTTGGAGTCAGTCTCCACCATCACAGACATCTACACCTCTAGATGCAGGAAGAGGGCCACCTGCATCCTGAAGGACCCCACTCACCCAGCACACACACTTTTTGCCCCACTCCCCTCAGGAAGGAGGTTGAGGAGCATTAAGTGTAGAACCACTAGACTTAGGAACAGCTTCTACCCTGATGCTGTTAGACTCATGAATCTCTAACTAGAATAATCTCTGTGAAAAACCACATTATGTTGCTGCTGATCTGTTTCATGTTGCTGCTGATCTGTTTCATGTTGCTGCTGATCTGTTTAAATGTTGATGTGTTCATGCGTGCACATCCGCTCACAGACTCATGTTCATGTTTGTGCTGATGTTCAATGTTTTTATGTTATGAGTGCTTAGTGTATATTTAGTTGATGTTTTTCTTAGACATTTTATTGTTGGATGTAACTGGGACCTTGTGTACATAATTTCGCTCCACCACATGTACCACATGAGGTGCGAATGACAATAAAGAATCTCTGACTCTGACTCTGACAGAGGCCTCAATGGTGGCAGACTGAGGCACGTTTAGAATGGTGTTAATGGTGCTGAAAAGAACGCGGGGGTTGTGACTGTTTAAAGTTGATAATTTTGGAGGAATATTTGTCTTTCTCCTGTTTAATGGTGGTCTGATAGGCTTTCCAACATGATTTAACATATCAAGGGAAACCTGGAGTTTATCTTTAAACTATGTTTTAATCAATCTACAAATTAAAATGGATATAAAAGATCAGCTATAGAATTTTCAAAATGTGCTGTTTAAATTTATCCTCATTAATGAGACGCCAAACTAGTGTTTTTACAAACTTATGTCATCCCACTGTTTCCTAAACTCAGAGTGGTCAACCATCTTTCCATGCCTGGCTTCAGTTCAGCTGTCAGGTCAGCACCTTCAGCTGATGGATGGCAGAAAGTGTTCGTGTGAACCAAAGAATTGCCTATTCACGGCCCGCTTCTCCTTATTATCTTCATCTCAGTCCATCTATTTAGCCTTGGCGTCCTTACATACACACCCCTCCCCCTCAATACCTGACTTTATTGTACATTGAAGAAATATTCATACTGCTTAATAAATTTTGTATTTTTTGGCTTGCAACCTGGATATGAATAGTGTTGATGTTAGCACTTACATATTTACATATATGGTTTTTCTCCTGATTTTTTTTTTTTCATATGTATTTTGCAACCTAACTACCTCTGCACACTTGGAACTATTTTAACTATTCTATAACAAAATGTTCAGCTAATTCAGGAAAGGGTGCTATAATGCATACTGCAAGAATCGATCAACAGAGGACGCTATCTCCTCTGTGGTCCACGCTGCCCTCACCCACCTGGAGCAGATGGAGTCCTATGTCTGTATGCTCTTTGTGGACTTCACATCTACTTTCAACAACCTGATCCCCCAAACCCTGATGGGCAAACTACTCACACTAGGACTAAGCCCCTCCATTTGCAACTGGGTCCTGGATTTCTTAACAAACAGACCACAGTCTGTGAGGATCCACAACTTCTCCTCCTCCTCCATAACCCTCAGCACTGGCTCCCCACAGGGCTGTGTGTTGAGCCCCCTCCTGTTTACTCTGCTCACATACAGTATGACTGTGCACTATACAAATTAACTGACTTTCATTGGATTGAGATTGAATGTGGTAGTAGCTGAGCGTCATACTCAACATATTGGTTTGGTCTTTATTTATTTATTTTTTTTATCGCAATGTAACTTCATGGATCTGGAGTATTTTTTAAACAATTGTTGCTTTTAATCAAATTTGGAATTCCAGGTCATGAAGCAACAAAACAGAAAGATTACCAAGAGAGATGGATGTTTTTATAAGAGACTGTAACTGATGGAATGGGTGCCATTTCATGAGTTTCTGTCCCCACCTCTTTCCCTCTCTTGAAATTTTCCAGACCCCTGCCACCCTAAGCTGAGCTTAACAGTCAGCTGAGCTGATCAAAGACCGTAACCATGTAGTGGCTAACAAGAGGCGAAAGTTCCCAACAACACAGGACCTCCCAGGGAGTTTCCATGGCCATAAATCTACTGTAACTAGAAGAAGAGTGGGGGGGTACCAGCTGAATTTCCAAGTGACATGGAGGAAAGACACAACTCTCTCCACCAGAAGGTGAACACTTCTGCAAACCTACCTGCAAGCAGAATATCTCATGAACCAGTTGATAAATGAAATCCTAATGAAACTTGCAGAAAGTATTCACAGGATGTACAACAAAGTTCTGGAGTCGACACAGTTTAATATGGCTGTCACAGCCAGCTGATTTTGAAAAACACAAAAAATGTGAATATCAAATGTACACACATTGAGCTAACATCTGTTGTGGTTGTGGTTCAGAGTGAGCCCCTAGATATATATTCTGAGCCCAGACAGGCTACAAAAAACTTTTTTTAGTAACTGTTTGGAATCAGAACCTTTCAAGAAATAATCATTGGATAAACATCTACAGCTGATTAACTTTAGGAATCAGCAAGACTCAAGATGGCTGCCACAACTAATCAACATTAGCCAACACAAAATGGGTAAAACTAAGTTATTTACAGATGTTGAGCAACAGCTTTTTGTCACCCGTCGAGGAACGAAAAGGGGAAATTGGAAATACCCTCCATCCATGTATCCATCCATCTGTCCATCCATCCATCCATCCATCCATCCATCCATCCATCTGTCCATCCATCCATCTGTCCAACAAATTGTTGAATTGTATACCTGGATTATTGGGCATGGACTTTGTTCATTCATCCATCTGTTCATCCATTCTTCTGTCCATCCATCCACCCATCCATCCATCCATTCATCCATCCATCCATCCATCCATCCATCCCTCCGTGCAGGTTATGAGCAAAATAAGAATGAGGTACTCTTTTCCATTTTGATGTGTGGCTACATCTAGGTGTAAGAAAGGTTCCTTTTGCAAACTGGGATACCACATCACAATCCAAGATGGCCACCACCATCTTTACTACATGTAAACCAGAAACCCTTATCATCTGAGGAAAGTGTTTTCTAGTTTTACGTTGCTTAAAAGCATCGTTTGCTCAAATTATTTGGGTGGCCAAACATTTACTTATGGTGGTCAAGGCCACCATTGGCCACCCTCTAACTTCTCCACTGCAGCTGGTGGTGGATAAAATTGCTCCCTCCACTCTCCAGGATTCCTCGCTCTGTGCTGCCTCGGACAAGAAAAAAACAAAGCTCTGTTCTTCTCCAGTGTAACTCCTACCCACTTGAACATGTTTCACCAAAAACATTTAGGTTTACTTACATTCCCTGTTCAATTCCAGTCCAGAAAAACACGCATCTCCAAAACTAGAATATGTCTCTCTTCAGAGATGGAGGACTTTTCTGTACAGTTTTGTGTTCAGTTTACATTATTCAGCTGAACACAATAAACAAAGCCGTTTTTTTTTTTTTTTTTCCAGGAACTCACAGTCATGTAGTGCCTGTGTGGAACACATCTGTAGTTTTAGGCCAATGTGTTGTTAGTTGCCATTTTGCGCAAGCTAGACAAAGATAGCTGTGCTTAGCATGACTTCTAATATCTAAAATATCTCTTTGCCCTTTTGTGTCACATGTGCACATTAATTAGGCAGCCTACACTTCCTCACATCTTTGTTCTTCATCGGTCTCTCCCTTCCTGCTCTCCTGTTCTTGGCACCTCCTCCTCCTGTACCATAGTGCTGTTTGAACAAAGTCTCCTGCACCTGCATGTTCAAGTTCTCTCCGGTTCCTTGAAAACCTGCAAGTGCTGCACTCTACTGATCCTTAAACAAGAAGGATGCAAAGAGAGTGGAAAAAAGAAAAAAGAACTGGGGTAACAGAGAGGGGAGCAGGAACCATTTTAGTGGTGCTATGACAAATGTGGCAATGATGTGGAGGGCCCCTCTTCTGAGTGTGTATTTGTTTGGAGTCAAAGAGGCTTCATTGTAACAGTCTGAAGCTCACCAGGGCTCTGCAAAATGACTTCTTTGAACAAGCTCCCAGAAAAAATGCCTTTTATTTTGTAGTGTGGTCTTTACGTCGCCCGTTTCCCCCTGAATCGTGTCCATCTTAAAGAGGTAGTCTGCTCATTTTTGAAGTGATGTTCTGTTGAATACCTTATTGGCCGTGACGTCAGTCATATATTACAGAATTTAGAAAAAAAAATCAAGTTTTTTTGGTTTGCATGCTGATAAAACAACTCTTTCTCAAAAACAACATAACTAAAATTAAAGCTCAACAATATTGCATGACACCATTTGACTAGTCGGTTCCATAAACTCACGAGGGACTGGCCGTGTTGTCGGTTCAATGAAGAATAATGGAGTCGCTCAGCCTTAAGCTGCCAGGCTGATCAGGTGAGGCTGACGACAGCTGCTGCTGTCAGGTACAGCACCTGAACCACGCCTCCGTCGAGCACTCGAGCTGCAAGGAATGGAGTTAGATGGAGAATAACAGAGCGAGAGAAAACAGGACAACATTTATAAAACGCTGCTGGAACTTTGAGGTTTGGATCGTTCTGCTCCTGCTACAGCTGGTAGGCAGCAATAAGGTCACATTTGTCTGTGCTTTAACTTTGGGTTCTGTCAGAGGCAGGAATTAACTCCAGGACTCTGGAGGTTTCTTGTAGCTCTTCATTGTTTATTTGTTCACATTGTTCATTTTGAGAGATTTGCATGTTGATTCTATTGTTGCCTCTTTTCACAATTAAGTCATAATCATCTTTATTTAACCAAATTTAAAAAACCATTGAGCTCAAGATCTCCTTTCAAAGGGTGACATGGCCAAGAGGCCAGCGGCACGTCATAAAAGATGAATCAAAATAATTAACAATAAAGGAGCAAACAATATTATACTCAGATGAAAAGTGGTTTTTCAAGAGAGGAGCCAGGGAACTGAAAACGCTGCCTCTCAGTCTTCTTTCAGAAGCTCTGGGAACCGCAAGTAAACCTGAGGGAGAAGTGCTCTCTTGGGAACATCCATCCATTTTCTTTACCCGCTTATTCCATTTTGGGTCACGGGGGTCGCTGGTGCCCATGTCCAGCAATCACTGTGCGAGGGGCGGGGTACACCCTGGACAGGTCTCCAGTCCATCACAGGGACACATAGAGACACACGAGACAAACAACCATTCACTCTCTCTCTCTCACACCTAGGGACAATTTAGAGTTACCAGTCAGTCTAACATGCATGTTTTTGGTCTGTGGGAGGAAACTGGAGCACCCGGAGAAAACCCACGCATGCACGGAGAGAACATGCAAACTCCACCCTGAGATGCAAGAGGTGCGTGTAAATTACATTAGTTATTCAGCTAACTTTTCAGTTATATATGTTTAAAAATAATTAAGAAGTTTTGCATTTTTTTCACAATTGTTTTTTTTTTTTAAATAAACTTATATATATTGTTTTCAGGTTTTAGGACAACAAAATAAAAACAAGAAGGATGAATATGTCTGGTTGACACCATAAATTCAAAATGATTTATCTTTTGTTTTGTCAAAGAGCAGTGCCAGAAGAGGCAGGACAATAACACATATGAGAGGTTCGGCCTCTTGTTGGCTACTGGTGTACAATTTTATTCTCACACTCTTCTGCAACTTTTTTATTGGCTGCTGTTCCAAAAATGTCTCATGTACCTGCTGTCTGGTGAGAGGAGAGGCTCTACCCCCGTCTGACTCTTTCACCTCCATTTTTCACCATCTCTCCCACCAACTTACCCAGCTTTCAGTCACTCACATGTTTCCACTCCTGGTTTATCTCACCTTTTCTCTACCTTCACAAACTTTATTCTCCCAGCTGTCGCCCTGTCAGTAGGTGGCAGTGAGCCAAGTGTCTGCCTGCTTTCACCGCAGCAACAGCAGAAACATCTTCATTTGTTGAGACAAAGAATCGCTGCTGTCCTCCGCTGGCTGCCGTCCAAGCTGAGGCAAAAATAGTTGTGAAAAGGAGCGTTTTCTTCTTGTTCATTTACATTTTTAGAAAGCAGCTTCTGTTTTTAGGGATGACGGCAGAGTGAAATTATTTATGCTGGCGTCTGTGTGTGTGCTTCTAAGCTTTTTTTTTTTAATACCAGCATGTGGTAATGCTGGAGACGGAAACGTTCCCTTTGACACAGCTGTGTTTTAATGAAAGCAAATGCTTTACTTTAACAAATTTATCCTTTTTTTACAGACCAATAAAGAAAGACACGGACAAGCAGTACGCTGATGTCCCCGTCGATGAGGGACTAAACTTTACACATTGTGCAACGTTTTTACTTAAAACATTAGCAAAAACTGAACTGGCACCAGTTTGATTATTTCTTAACAAAACATACATTCAACCTTTATTTCTACAGGTTAATCCCATTGAGCCTCGGGGACTCATTTACAAGAGAGACCTGGTTTCAACAAAGAATGATGACAACAATAGACAATCATAAAAGGAAGAATACAAACTGAGAAAAACAAATGAAATAAAATGGTATTTAAAAAACAGCTAGGTTATAAGGTGGTGTAGAAAACTAAAAACAGGAACATGTCTGCAATGGGGGGGGGGGGGGGGTCCCAGGAACTTAACAGATGTTTTGAAGCCACTTAGAGAGGTGAAGGTCGAGATCTTCAGATCTTTTTACAAGATATTCCAGGAAACAGGAGCGGAGTAGGAGAAGGTCCTTTTGCCTAGTTCAGTCCTCACTGAGGGAACACTGCAGGTAATGATGTCCTGAGAGCGCACGCTGTAACTGCACTCACACAGAGACATGTAGGAGGAGATGTATGAAGGCAGCAGACCAAGAAGTGATTTAAAGATGAAGATGTACCAGTGGGAGAGTCTGTGTGAAGTTAATGGTGACCAGTTAACCAGTGAATACTGGGTGCAGTGGTGGGTACGATAATCACAGCCAGTTATGAATCTTAGTGCACCATGATAGACAGCATCCAACATCTGCAGCATCCAACATCTGTAGCATCCAACATCTGCAGCATCCAACATCTGCAGGGTTCTTGTAGGAGCGTTCATGTAAATAATATCACCATAATCAATGGAGCGAAGGAAAGTCACAGATACAAGGTGTTTTCTAGCATTCAGGGTTAGACAGGATTTGTTTCTGAAAAAGAAACCCAGTTTAACTTTCAGTTTCTTTACCAAGTTTTCCACATGGAGCTTAAAAGAAAGATGTGAGTCGACCAAGATACACAAATATTTATAGGAATCAACAAACTCTATAGGGACTCCATCAGAGGATAAAATCAAAGGAAGGACTGCTGGGACCGACTTCCTGTTTGAAAACAGCATCCCTTTGGTTTTGTTGGTGTTTAGGACAAGTTTGAGGTGGAACAAATCTGTCTGGATGATGTCAAAGGCAATTTGCAAAAGCTGGAAAAACTTATCAACTGTTTTAGCTCGACAATAAACAACTGTGTCATCGGTATAGAAATGTAAAGATGCATCAGGGATGCTCTGACCTACATTAGCTATGTAGATTGTAAAGAGGGTGGGTCCTAAGACTGAGCCTTGTGGTACATCATTGTTGACTGTTAAATAACTGGAGGAAGTACCATTATGTTGAACACATTGCCTCCGGTCTGAGAGATAGTTAGAGAACCAACCAATGGTGTGATCTGAGAAACTGATTTCTGAGAGTTTATGATACAAGATGTTCTGATCCACAGTGTCAGAATCTTTAGACAGGTCTAAGAAAAGTGCAGCACAATAATCCTTAGCATCCAGTGCTTCAACAACGTCATTAAGAACCTTCAGTGAAGCAGTGGTTGTGCTGTGTTGTTTCCTGAAACCAGATTGATGTGGAGGTAAGATGTTAAATGAGTCCAAATAGTTTTTGATTTGAGAGTTATACTGTTAACAGTGTTTTTATAATACTATTTTTATTTTAATTGCTTTTTATTGATGTATATTGTTGTCTGTACTCTATATGTTTTCTCTTTAAAACAAGTCTCTCTTGAAAATGAGTCCTCATGACTCAATGAGACTAATCTGTATGAATAATAGAACCTGTAGCACTCCACTTTACATTACACAACCTAATAAACACTTTGTACAGAATCAGTTTAGTGTTACTGATCATAACAAACAAAGACCAAATTTATGCAACCAGAAGTTGTAACATAGTTATTTATAGATTTAAAACACACAAAACAAAGCACAACTAGCTTTAAGCGTTAACCTTTAATTTAACTATTAAGTAGCCTAATTATGACAGAAAATGGAGGATTTACCTGCAGTTACCTTCATACACATGAACATGTGGTACTTCCTGTTTATAATTATTGTATTCAGCTGATCATGAGGTCGGCCGCTGGCCTTTATCATTTTTATTTTTTATTTTTCAGACAGTTTATGATTTTGAAATGTAATAAACTATTCCACCCTCTAAACACTCGAGGTAAACACATCTGAATTATAACAAAGTCCATGCTCAGTAATCCAGGTATACAATCCAACATTTTTCAGTCAGGTCATCTGGACAGTTTCTTTTTTTTTTGTGTGCTGAAACGTTTCGCCTTCAATCCAGAAGACTTCATCAGTCAAGGAAACACAACACGAAACTGATTCTTCCCCAGCAGCTTACTTGCATCTGAATTATGTTCCCCAATGACATCGTTTAACCATTTTTAATGATGATTTTTCACAAAATCCCTCTGACTGCAAAACATTCAAAATGCAAAGCCCTGACAATGTTGTTGGAGATAAAGGGGGTGGAGCTCCTGCAGGTAAGGGGCGTTTCATTTCCGGACAAATTGAGATCGCTGATTGGTCAGTTGCTGACAAGCCTGCTGAATTGATTGATTGGCAGGTGGCGTTGAGGATCAGACTCGTGCAAAAAAATAATAATAATTCATACATTTTACTGGCCCATTTGTCATCATTTATTCTCTATCCATTACAAATTTATTCAATATTTTGGTGACTCTAAGGTTTGAGAACTAATCTTCCTTACAAAATCCTAATGATGGTTTCTAACTTTTTCAGGGGTACTGAGTTAAAATTTTGTGGTGCTTGAGCACCCCCAACAAGTGGATGAAATTGCCACTGACAGCTATAACTCTGTTATTTCCCAGTACAAGAGGATTCAGTTTAAGACTGTGGTGTAACTGTTATAGAGGAAATGATGTGAGCAGGTGGAGTAAAGTTAGTTGAGTTCTGCATGTGCAAAATAAAAACACGCATAAAGCATGCAGTGGATTCACGTGAATAATTAATTACACGACATGGTGTCAGAAGTACTGTAAATTGGGTGGAGAGAAGAAGCCTGAAAAGGTTTTGCACATCAGCGAAGGAAGGAAAAGAAAGGACAGAAATGAGCGATGGAGAACACGTGAGCAGCAGGAGCCGAGAGCACGCAGCCACACACACACAGAGGTGCAGCGGAACCAGGGCCTTTCGCCACGTTCAATATCCAGCCACCTGTGTCCTCGACTTTTCAAAGTCGCAAGAGTGGGACAAATGGATCCGCAGGTTTGAAAGATTTCGCCTGGCAAGTAGCCTAAAATAAAACATTGGCAATAATGCGAGTTCTGAGGAAAATCAAGTGAATACGCTGATATACTGCATGGTGACGTGGCAGATGACATTTTACGCAGGTTTACTCCGACTACTGATGAAAGAAGCACTTATACAGGGGTACGTGACGGGTTTCAAAGCTTCTTCATTGTAAAGAAAAATGTAATCTATGAGCGTGCTAAAGTCAACATGTGCAAACAAAGAGAAGGAGAGTCAGTGACTCGTTTGTGACTGTATTATATGCACTAGCTGAACTCTGTAACTATGGGGTGCTACATGATAAACTAATTAGAGACAGACTCGTCGTTGGACTGTTGGACAAGGGGCTGTCTGAACGCATGCAGCTGGATGCAGAACTTATCCTGGATAAAGCGGTGAAAATGGCACGTCAAAAGTGAAAAGGTGAAAAAGCAACAAGCTTCTCTATGAGTAGACATCAGAACACAGGCAAATGATGCTGCCTGTGGACAGAGTCAGAGTGTTCATGAACAGCAAGCCTGTTAAAAATAATTCTCAATATGCTTTTAAGTCACAAAATGTACAGAGCAGTAAAGGAAAATTTTCACAGTTGCAGTGTCACAAATGTGGCAGTTCCCCATCACACCCTAAACGTGATTGTCCTGCAAATGAAAGTAAATACCATACATGTGAAAGAAAGGGACATTATAGACGTGTGTGCAGGACACCTAAATCTGTACTTGAGGTTGAGGAAGAGAATGAGGATGCAATCTTTCTTGGCAGCATCACGACAGATGGTGATCCTTGGATGGTCCATATTGACATCCATGACAGCAGCGTGGCATTTAAAATTGACACAGGTGCTGATGTCACAGTCCTGCCATACACTGTGATCCAGAATCTTTTTAAGGATAAACCCACCATGCTCCACAAAGCATCAAAGCCCCTCCTAGGACCAGGAAGGAGTCCACTTGTTGTTGTGGGCTTTGCCAGGCTGCTACTCAAGAGAGGTGGGAAAGAAGAGATGGAGGATGCATATGTTGTTCGTCATCTGCACACTGCACTGCTGGGAAGACCTGTGTGCTATAAGCTAGGGCTAGTTGCATGCCTGGACAGTGTCACTATAGAGACATTAAAGCAAATCTATCCAAAAATATGCAGCGGACTTGGTGAGGTGCGCCAGCCATACACGATAAAGCTAAAACAAGGGGCTCAACCATTCTCACTTAAAACACCAAGGAGGATCCCATTGCCACTGATGGACAAAGTCAAGCAGAAACTGTCCAACATGGAAAACCTCAGGGTGATCTGCAGAGTTGAGGAGCCAACAGACAGGTGTGCTGGCATGGGGTGGAGCCCAAAAAGACAGGGGGCGTGCACATACTGTATGTGTTGATCTCACCAAACTGAATGAGTCTGGGTGTCGTGAGAAGTTTATCTTGCCATCAGTGGAGGAAACACTGGGCATGTTGGCTGGAGCCAAAATTTTTAGTAAGCTGGATGCAAATATGGGGTTCTGGCAAATTCCCCTGACAAGATTCATCAAAACTAACAACATTCATCGCACCCTCCAGGCGTTTCTTCTTCAAGCGACTACCATTTGGCATAGCATCAGATCTTGAACACTTTCAGAACAGAATGGTGACAGAGGTCACAGAAGGGATTGAGGGAGTGGTGTACCATATTGATGATGTGCTGATGTGGGGTCGTTCTCAAGAGGAGCATGACACTCACCTGCGTGCTGTGCTGAAGAAGATCCAAAAGGCCGGTATCACCCTAAATATTACAAAATGTGACCTGTCAAAGCCTGAGGTGAGTTTCTTAGGTCATGTGTTCAGTGTCAGTGTCATAAGCCCTGATCCAGGCAAGATCCACAACTTCTCCTCCTCCACCATAACTCTCAGCACTGGCTCTCCTCAGGGATGTGTGTTGAGCCCTCTCCTGTTTACTCTGCTCACATATGATTGTGCAGCTACCCACCCAGGCTGTCACATTGTAAAGTTTGCAGATGATACAGTGGTTGTGGGATGCATCACAAACAATGATGAGTCCAGCTACACACAAGAGGTGGAACACCTGGAGAGCTGGTGCAGAGAGAATAACCTTCACATCAATGTGAAGAAGACAAAGGAGATGATTGTGGACTTCAGAAGGAACAAACACACCTACACCGCCCTGAATATAAGAGAGTGGAAGTGGTCTCCAGCTACAAGTACTTGGGTGTACACATGAACAACAACCTCAGCTGGAGCAACAACACCACCAGCCTGATGAAGAAAGCTCATCAGAGACTCTACTTCCTCAGGCGGCTGAGACGAGCTGGTCTGGGAAGCTTAGTCCTCACCTCCTTCTACAGGTGTGCAGTGGAGAGCATCCTGTGCTCCAGCATCAACGTGTGGCATGGAGGCTGCACAGCTGCAGAAAGAAAAGCTTTGCAGAGAGTGGTGAAGGCTGCACAGAAGATGTTGGAGTCAGACTCCCCACCATCACAGACATCTACACCTCCAGATGCAGGAAGAGGGCCACCTGCATCATGAAGGACCTCACTCACCCAGCACACACACTTTTTGCCCCACTCCCCTCAGGAAGGAGGTTGAGGAGCATTAAGTGTAGAACCACTAGACTGAGGAACAGCTTCTACCCTGAGGCTGTTAGACTCATGAATCATGAACCAGAATAATCACTGTGAAAAATCACATCATGTTGCTGCTGCTCTGTTTCAATGTTGCTGCTGATTTGTTTCAATGTTGCTGCTGATATGTTTCATGTTTCCTGTTCATGCATGGTCATCTGCTCACACAGACTCATGCTCATGTTCGTGCTGCTGTTTTTATGTTATGAGTGCTTAGTGTATATTTAGTTGATGTTTTTC
>NC_056504.1:4407644-4444733 GCF_014905685.2 Nematolebias whitei
CACAAACATGAACATGAGTCTGTGAGCAGATGTGCACGCATGAACACATCAACATTGAAACAGATCAGCAGCAACATGAAACAGATCAGCAGCAACATGATATGGTTTGTGTGTCTGTGTGATCTTCTATCGAAAAAGAACTGCTGAGAAAGCCTTTCAAGATCTAAAGGATGCACTGATATCACCACTGGTGCTAGCCATGTATGATCCCAACAGATAATTCAAGGTCTCAGCTGACGCATCATCATACGGGCTAGGAGGGGTGCTTCTCCAAAAATGGGACGAGGTGTGGAGGCCTATAGCCTACATGTCATGTTCTCACACCAACCAAGCAGAGATACGTACAAGTGGAAAAGGAGGCATTGGGACTGACCTGGGCCTGTGAGAAGTTCCGCAACTTCCTGATTGGAAAACATTTTCATCTGGAGACTGATCACAAAATGGAATCTATCAGATAGATATGATTTAAACCATTTTAGAGCTGGTTATGTAATCCCAATATCATATTCAAGCCTCTGTAGTAAAATATTGTGATCAACTGTATCAAATGCAGCACTGAGGTCTAACAGGACCAGTATAGACACAAGTCCATTGTCTGAGGCCATGAGAATATCATTAGTGACTTTTACTAGTGCTTACTAGTGCTTAGTGGATTCCTAATCCATAGGGTTCCAAATAATGTTGGACCACCATTTGCAGCTAGAACAGCTTCAACTCTTCTGTGAAGGCTGTCCACAAGGTTTAGGAATGTGTTTATGGGGATTTTTGACCATTCTTCCAGAAGCGCATTTGTGAGGTCACATACTGATGTTGGACATGAAGGCCTGGCTCTCAGTCTCTGCTCTAATTCATCCCAAAGGTGTTCTATCGGGTTGAGGTCAGGACTCTGTGCAGTCCAGTCAAGTTCATCCACACCAGACTCTGCCAGCCATGTCTTTATGGACCTTGCTATATGCACTGGTGCACAGTCATGTTGGAAGTGGAAGGGGCCAGCTCCAAACTGTTCCCACAAAGTTGGGAGCATGGAATTGTCCAAAATGTTTTGGTATGCTGAAGCAGTCAGAGTTCCTTTCACTGGAACTAAGGAGCCAAGCAAAGCTCTTGAAAAACAATCTCACACCATAATCCCACCTCCACCAAACTTTACACTTGGCACAATGCAGTCAGGCAAGTGCCGTTCTCCTGGCAACTGCCAAACCCAAACTTGTCCATCAGATTGCCAGATGGAGAAACGCAATTCGTCACTCCAGAGAACGCGCCTCCACTGCTCTAGAGTCCAGTGGTGGTGTGCTTTACACCACTGTATCTGACGCTTTGCATTGCACTTGGTGATGTATGGCTTGGATGCAGCTGCTCGACCATGGAAACCCATTCAATGAAGTTCTCTGCATGCTGTTCTTGAGCTAATCTGAAGGCCACATGAAGTTTGGAGGTCTGTAGTGATTGACTCTGCAGAAAGTTGGTGACCTCTTTGCACTATGCACTTAAGCATACGCTGACCACGCTGCGTCAGTTTACATGGCCTACCACTTCGTGGCTGAGTAGCTGTCATTCCAAAACACTTCCATTTTCTTATAATACAACTGCCAGTTGATTGTGGAATATTTAGGAACTAGGAAATTTCACGACTGGATTTGTTGCATAGGTGGCATCATATCAGTTCCATGCTGGAATTCACTGAGCTCCCAAGAGCGACCAATTCTTTCACAAATGTTTGTAAAATTAGTTTTCATGCCTAGGTGCTTCATTTTATATACCTGTGGCCATGGAAGTGATTGGAACATCTGATTCCGTTAATTTGGATGGGTGAGCAAAGACTTTTGGCAAGGTAATGTATATCGCACATTCCTAGTGCGAGTGTAGTCTGGCTCTTTTTCCAAAGGGAATGCATACCCATTGATATAGCCCCCAGGGTGTGATAAAGGCAGTCAACGGGTGACTTTTTTTGTATCCAAGAAGCCCTGATGGTATGCCTTACCCTAGTCTGATACTGAAAACCAAGAGCTCCCACCCAGCACAGCCAACATGTATTGGATTCTTGGTATTGGGTGGCAGTCTGGGACAGACTTGCGGTTGAACTCTCTAAAGTCACGACAAAGGCAAAGAGTGCCATCTTTCTTGCAGACACACACTACAGGCAATGAGTACAGGGACCATGATGGCGTAATCCAACCTTTGTTAAGCAGATCTTGTAAGTACTCTTTCACTTCTTTATGTAGGTCTTTTGTTCAGGACTTGTATCACGGAGCATTATGTGCATCCTCAGATATGGTATGCAGCCCACGTCATCAGGGTCATATACAAATGCCTCACATTCCTCCCACATCTTCTTCGCCACTGCTTGTTAGTTTTGTGTCAGGTGTTGGAGATCCACTGGTGGATCCCATGACTTTGGTCTCTGTTTGTCTTCTTGTTGTTCAGTATTACTGGGCTTTTGCAATTTTATCACTGTGCTGTTCTTGTTCCCTTGAATCAGTTTGTTTACTCGTGTTTGAATTTCTGCTGCATATACATTCTTTATTGGTACCAGATGCACAATCACTTTCCAACTCTTTAGGTAAATGGTGTGGTTTTTGGTGTTAGTCAATGGAATGGGCACGTATGGCATTTTTCTGTCTGGAATTTGCACCAGTACATCATTGAACCTCACACCATCTGGTTGTGGGTCATCTAGAACCGATGAAAGGAGCATGTCCTGGCCCCAAACATGTGGACCAACATGTGCCCGTACATGGACTGTGGTGACGGTTAGCTGGCAAGGACACTCTTTTACTTCCTGTACGCATCACACCTGCCTCTGAGTCTTTGTTGCTGTCCTGTACCAACTTGACAAAATTGTGAGCAGTTCGTACAGTTATTTTGAATGCTTTACTCACCCAGTGTGCCAGCTGTTCACTGCCACCTCTAGTCTTTACTTCTTCCTGGATGACCATGGCTTCATTAACATTGTAACCAATGATGGGGTCACCGGCCATGGCTGGGTCACTGGATACTAATATTGGCACTTGTAGTTCACTTGTTGGGGACCAATCACTGTCTAGTAGTCTGAAACTGACATCCAGCCAATGTAGAGGATCGGCATGTCATTGGCAACTAACACTGTAAGTTCCTCATTGCCAAACAGTTCTGAGACAGGTCTTACAGGTGGTTTTGCCTCCAATTTTCATTTACTAGGCTGGACTGTGCCCGAGTCCCACAATACTTTGACTGGCTGATTGTCCATAAAACAGTTCATCGTACATCTGTTCCCCACCAGGCTTACTAGCCATGACTTGCGTTGATGGGGTAGGTAGTGAACTTCGGTCGCAGCTAATAGGGCGCTCGCTGCTGTTTCATTAAGGGGTGGTGGGCTTGTCGATTTGTTTCAGAACCCTTGGCTTTGGAGTACTGCTGGTCCCATCTCAGTAGTCCCTCCCCGTTTCCCGTCAACAGTCTCTGTGCTCAGCAGCACCGGGAGTAGTGGTCCTCCTGCCCATATTTGAAACAATGCATACAGTTTTCTCCTTTCCCTTCTTTTCTACACTTTTTACAGCCTTTTCCACTCTGTTTTGGTGTCCTGGGGCAGGGACGGGTTTCCACAACAGTCATAAACATTTGTTTCATTTCTTTACATAGTTCTTCTAACATCTGCTGTGTCTCTGACTTAGTCTCTTTACCTTTAACTGTCTTCATGGCCGCTGCAGTGGTGGATTCTCTGGGCTTGGAGTGGCTTTGAACAGATGGTAGGGCTGACTGGTATTTAGTTTGGAGCTCTTGTACCTTGGGGGTCCTGACTGCAGTGGTCCTTTTGCATTTCTCAAATTTTTCATTATCTAACTTTGAAGATTTGTTGACTTCCTCGATCAGTTCTTCATCTGTTGTGGTCATGTCATTGAGGAAGGGCCGTAACTGGGAACTGATAGGTTCAGAGAACAGACCAGTTTCAATGGAGCAGAGAAACTTGCGATGGATTGTGACTCTACTGTACAGTTCATCGGTCTCCTCATTCGTTGCTGCCCATAAATGTTTCTGTTTCTTTGTTTGTTTGTTTGTTTGTTTGTTTGTTTTTTTGGGGGGGTCTGTTTTCTTTTAAAAAGTGTTGTTTGATGAAAGCGAGGTGATAAAAGAGTTTGGAATTTTTTACATTCTTCTTTTCATCTTTAAACCAGCCATGTGCATTGAACGCTTTTTGAATTCATGTGCCGATGTCCCCCCATCTCTGAGGGGTTTGAATAGTGTATGTTTGTAGTTCTTGGGGTGAGTGTTTTTCTGGACTGGAATTGAACAGATAATTTAATTAAACCTTAATGGTTTTGGTGCAAGATATTAAAGTGGGTAGGTGTTACACTGTGGAGAAGAATAGAGTTGTTTTTTTTATTTTTTCTTGTTCAAGACAGCACAGAATGATGGATCCTGGTGAGTGGGGGGAGCATTTTTATCCACCTTACACCTAGATGCAGACAGAGGGTATTTCTCCCTCTTTGTTCCATGGCTGGGGACAAAAACTGTATGTGATTTTTTATTTTTATGCTTCAAACTGCATTAAATTGGTCCTTTGAAAAGCTACTGGAGACATCTGTGATTCTTGGAGTTTTGATACACCCAGTCATCCATAACTCCGTCCATCCATTTTATTTATCTATTTTTCCATACAGGGTCACGGGGTGCTGGAGTCTTTCCTCCCAACAGTCTTTGAACTTAACAGCCCGTATAAGATAAGTTCAGCAACTTTTTTTAAATAAGCTCTATTTTTCAGACAGCCCTGATCCATAGATCCATTTCAGCTGTGGTTCCATCCTCAGACTGGCACAGCTGTGATCCCAGTCCTATAGAAGAATAAGGAGTCAGTTCATGGAGGAGCTGAAGTCATCAGCCAGGCATTCGTTCAAACAATGGATCACTGTGACCCACTAACACAAGATTGGTTTTAGACAAGGGGCCGGAGAGAAGCAGAACTGGAACTGGCAGATACAGTCGGACTTTGTCTTTTATTATAAGGCCTCGCATCCCTATAGGGTGGGACAGTTTTAATATTATTGGAGTGTCTCTATGGGTCAATCATATTCATAATATTCCCATAAGCCATGAAAATACAGCTGCAGATAAATTTATTGGTTGATTGTAGATGAAAGAATTCAATATAAATGTTTACACACACAGTTAAACCAGTCCCTAGCGCAAGCCATTGGAGCTCCCTACCAGTCCAGAGTCCAGGTAAACAATGAAGGTTGTTCAAGAATGGCATCTGGCTTAAAACAGTTTTACTAAAACAAATATGTGAGTCTGTCCAAACAACACTAAAACTGATCACTCGAGGCGCAGGTTTATAACGACCACCACTGTTGACCAACAAGGTGCAGGTGGAAACTGTGCAAAGACCACGAGGAGGGTTGAGAGGACGTAAGGGTAGTTGGAGTGAGAACAGAGGATGCAGAGGACAGAGAGAGGTTGAGGAGGATGGCTGTTGTGGAGAACAGCTGAAAGAAGAATTAGACATTAAATAAGACTTCCTGTGTTTGGTTGGTTACAGTCTCAAAATTATTTTGATTTGTTAAGTGCCTGAATAATGGGTGAGAAAATATTTTAGAGATCCTTTTGCACAAGTGAAAAATTACATACATTCTATAATATTTGGTAGCGTTGCCTTCAAACTGTCTGATTTGAGCCAGAGGTTTTGGTTTTCTTCCACAAACTTCTCTCAACATAGTTTTGTCCCATTCCTCCTGACAGAACCGGTGGAGCTGAGTCAGGTTTATAGACCACCTTGTTGACACCTTTCATCTCCACCCACAGCTCTGTGGGACTGAGATCAGAGCTGTGTGATGGCTGCTCCAAAACATTGACTCTTGTTCTGTAGCCTCTTTGTAAATGATGTGGCCGTCTGCTAAGGGGAATTGTCCGTTTTGAAGACCCATTTGTGCCCAAGCTTCAATTTCTCGGACGATGTCTTGGGATGTTGCTTTGGTATTTCCACACAATATTCTTTCCTCACTTTTTAAAGTGTATGTAAACATTTGGTTTCAAGTTTTTCTTTAAAATCGAGAGCATTAGAGGCACCTTTGTGATGGCTAATGTTGATTAGTTTAGGTAGCCCTAAGATTTTTTTCCCACAGACAAACAAATATAACTAAAAAGTTCATTACAAAGTTTTTGGCAAAATCTTACACAGCACAGAGAATATGTGTTGGGGTTTACTCTCAACTTTACTATACCAAATATTCTATCAATGTCTGTATACCAGGCTGAGTTGAATTTGAGCTGGCCGTGGCAGCCATCTTGGACTGGGCTCCAAAGGTTAATAAGTTGTAGATGCATATCCAGTGATTAGAGTCTGCATTACCACTAATGCCCAACTATGCCTTTTGGCTGTGGACAATAAAAATGTATTAAAATGTGGCACTGTACACGAAGGGATTGCCTCTGATGATTGTGACAAACTCAGACTGAAATCTCTGTTGTCTTCTGTCCTCACAGACCCAACCCCGCCGTCCTCCACACTCCCACTGTCTTTAACTGAAACATTAGTCGAATCCACAAGCCTTTAACATAAGAAGAAACAAAGTTGTCTGTGTGTCTGTTTCAAAAGAACAAGAGAATGGCACAAATAAAGCACTGACAGTGTAACATGCACACGCACACATGCACGCACATAGCAGCAGAGTAATGTTCAGTTCTGTGGGATCCTGAGGTCCTTTTCACACATGACAGTTATGTCCATTTGCCCTTTACGGTAACGACTCTGAGTTCGATCAAACTGAAGGTGTGTTTCTGACGGCCGAACAGCAAGTTTAAACCCTTTGACTCTTTGTCCACATGTGAGGACAGGCTGACAGTATGTGCATGCATTCATGGTGCAAGTCGATGGACTGTGGGGGATGTGTTCATAAAGTGAAGAAATGTTACTCTGTTTGTCTACATGAATTTCATATGAAGGACGGTGATGTAACTGTCGGTTCATTGTGCTTTCTATCCGCTTGTTTCATGTTGAAACATTCTTTGTCTGTGGCTCTGAGTCCTGAGTTATTTACTTTAGAACCAAATGATTCAAGAACTGACAGATGAAAAAATCTGAACAAATGAAGTTTTACATGGTTCTGAGAGTTTGGCAATCTGGATCTCTCTCTCTCTCTCCCTCCCTCTCTCTCTCTGTCTGTTGCAGCAACAAAACTTGAGCTTCCTAATTATCACTAAGGCATCCATCATTTTGTTCTGGAGTCCGTTTGAGCTTGAGCAAGGAGATAAATGTAAATGGACTGTACTTATATAGCGCCTTTTTATCCTATCAAGATACTCAAAGTGCTTTACATTACAATCTATGCCTCATTTACCCATTCATACAGCTCTATACTAGATCTCTACAAAGAATAATCTGTGCTTTATCACATTTATATACCAACGGTACACACGTCAGAGGCAATGAGGTGTTCAGTGTCTTGCCCAGGGATGCTTTGGCATGTGACTGCTGGTGGAATCAAACCCCCAACTCTTGTATTAGAGGACGACTGCTCTAACCACTCAGCCACAGCCACCCCATTTTTTGAGAGGTTCATTTGTCTTTCCACAGCCACCTCTTCTAGCTCTTCTGGGAGGATTCCAAGGTGTTCCCTGACCAGGAAGCATCCTTACCAGAGTTCATGGCTAAAGGTGAGGGTAGGAATGTAGACTGACTGGTAAACAGAGTTTATCCTTACAGCTCAGCGCCCTCTTCACCACAACAGACCGGCACAGAGTCCACAATACACAATATAAGCTATATATATATTTTTAAGGAATGATTGATTTCTATATGGTTCTATTACACACAATTTCATTATAAAGCTGTGATCTTTCTTTTAAACAAAAAGATATATGTAACTGGGTGGTTTACTAGTTTCAAAATAGCATTCATGTGGAAGTGATTGTAAATTCCCACCCGTGTTGGGTCCATGAACGCACCTAAGCCCCGGGCTGTTTCCCCACGAGAAAAGTGGAATGAAGAGGAGCCGCTTCCTCTGCAGAAAGGTAAAATTTAAACTCTGATTTAGGTTGTTTTCACACCAGATAGTCCGGTAGACTCGGTTCGGTTGGGGACCAATATTCATGACCTTCTGTTACATTTGAGCTGGTGCGTTTGCATTCACACTGCACTGTGCAGTCGAGCCAACCTGTTGAACCAACCTGTTCCCCCGCTCACCTGTGGGGGCGCTGCACCAAGAACTACTGAAAGAAACGACACAAAAACCTCTCAAAACACTTCTTCTTCTGGAAATAAAAACAAAAAACGGAGTGGCGTCAAATGTTAGCAGTTTTAGGAGTTATATTTTGTCATTTTTCAACAATGGACTCAGCACGAGTGGAAGATGAGGCAGAAGACCGTGGAGAACGTTGTTTTTCACACAAGGCAGCTGACGGCTCCATATGAGGTCAGAGAAATGCACGTTCTATTTCATATAGGCTTCGCCCTTTAAGGCTATTGCTAGCGGGTTTATCCCTTTGCGTGCACCGCAGCACTGAAAACTTTAGTCCGCGCTCACCGGCTGTGTGGGCCCCAACCCCGGTCCGTATAAATTACGGTGAGACCGAGCAATCGGCTCCCATTTTATCGTCAGCCAGCTAGCTAGCACTGTGAGAAGAACGAAGAAGGAAAAGAGGTCCAGCTTTGACCGGCACAACTTTTGCGAAGGATGCCTGGGTCTCCACCACGCCGTCCCTGTGAACTCTTCTCCCCCCGTTTGTATAACGTTTGTGGGGGTCCATGTTGCAGTTTGGGCCGCATCAACGGAAATGCAAATCAAGACACACCTACTAGGTGTAGAATAATAGGTGCCTGCCATGCACTGCCTCCATGCAATGCAATGGTAGTCCCCAACTAATAATAGATTAACTGAGCTTGTTCCAGTCAGTTGTCCACAACATACGTGTGAAACCAGGCCAAAACATGTCATCTACACCAGATATAGAAGATTTTAAATCACTAGTCGAACCTCGTCTGGGAGGAGCCCACAGATTTGGAACGAGCTTAACAAGAGTTGAAGAGTTGAAATTCATCTCCACCTTCAAAAAACAAAGACCAAACTTCTTTGTTTGATCACTTGTAGGACCTGTAACTGATCAGAGGTAACATAATCTATTACAAATAATCTGTACTGTATGTGGAATTTTTATGAGGAATGTATGATGTATTTAAGCTTTAAATAGCTTTTCAGAGACCTGATTCATGCACTGTTATCTTGTAGCAGTGTGTTGTGTTTTATGACTGTGTGTGTGTGAATAAACTGAATAAACTAAAACTTGATCTTAATCTGTTTAATGAGGATCATGAGGTCAGGTTTAAGATTCCTCAGGTAGCTATGGCAGCCATTAAAACAACTCCCAAACGTTATCAGTTTTAGACATGCATCAACTGATTACTTCCTGTTTCCTAAACTCTATGCAGCGGTTCATGGACTATTTTGCTAACAGATGACAGACTTCATCCATCCAGTATCTTTTACTCACTTCTTCATTTTTGGGTTGCGGGGGTTGCTGGTGCCCATATCCAGCCATCACTGTACGAGAGGTGGGGAACATCCTGGTCCATCACAGGGACACATAGAGACAAACAACCACTCTCTCTCTCTCTCACCGAGGGACAGTTTAGTTACCAATCAGACTAACATGCATGTTTTTGGTCTGTGGGAGGAAACTGGAGACCTGTCCAGGTGTCCCCCAAATCTCATCGTGACTGCTGGACATGGGCACCAGTGACCCCTGTGACCCGGAAAAGAAGTGGGGAAAGATGATGGATGGATATTAATTCAAGACCTGGTGTTCATTGGGTCAAGCATTCTGGTAAAACATGACCTAGCATCTGGCCATGCATCTCCCTGAGCATGACAAATATTTTCCACCAAGTCGTAAATGCTATCAAAGGCTCCCCAGCATAAAGGAGGTGGCCTTGGTACTGAACAGTTATCTTTGTTGCCAGTTTGTTGTGGTGAAATGCCACAGATTAAAGAAGGGAACTTTATTCCAGCAGCTGCCAATTCCTCTACAGAACACGATTCTCGAAGTGTTCCTCTCACTTTTAAGTCTGTTGGGTCCTGGCCTGTCACAGCGTCACCCTCTGGTGACAAGAAGTGTCACCAGCAACATAACAGAACACAATGCATTTACCTTGTAAACCTGAAAACACAACGTCTGACTCAACAAACGGGTCCAAAGAGAGACGAAAACACAGAAAATACATTTTTCGGCAAGTGCCAAAGAAAAAACAGCTGAACACATCTAGACCAACTAAGTCTTTAAAAAAGAACTGCAGTTCTCCATTTATTTTAAAATGAGTGCAACAGAACATCCTGAAGAGAAAAGATGGACTGCGATCACAGCTCGTTCTTGCTGCTCTGAGAGCCGGACACTGACGAGTCCGTCTCAGGTGGAACTTTGTTTGACTGTGTTGAAGCTGGATCTGAGTCCTTTCCATCAGCCTGCTGGAGTCGTGTTTTTACTGTCTTTTTGACAACTTTCTTAACAGCAGGTTCACCTTTGGTCTTTGACTTTGGTACAGCTTTGACCTTATTGGATTTTTTGGGAACTGGTTTTGTTTCAGCAGAGTCCTTTGGCAGGTCTACTGGTTTTATTGCCTCTGACCCAGCAGATGTGTCCAGCTTTGGTTCTGATGTTGCGTTGTCTTGTTGTTTGTCTGCTGCCACCTGGTCAACCTCTGAAGAGTCATTTGAGTTGTTTTGGCTGAACTCAGCATTCACAGGTGTGGAAAACATCTTCATCATCTCCTGAGCTTGAATCCTCTCCTAAAGACAAAAGATGAAGAATGTATGTAAAGTTTTATTCTTCATCCTGAATGGTCTCACCAGTGACCCCCGCGACCCGAAAAGGGAGAAGCGGGTAAAGATAAGGGATGGATGCTTCGATCAGCATTACCTTTTCTTCATGAGCAGGGTTGAGGGTGAACCACAGAGCAACAGCACACCTCTGACCCTTGGTGACAGCTCGGACACCATGAGGGTTCTCCTTCCCTGCTCCAAACCCGACAACACGGCCACAACGTGGATGGACCTCAGCCTGGAGAGAAGAAAAATAAAAACTGGGTTTAAAACCCTTCACTGTCTGTATTAGACTGTACTGAACAAGAGATGCACCACGACGTGGAGAAAACAACGACTCGTCCAGAACGTGAACCCAAAGTCTGGCCAGTTTTCAGTCTGACTCTGTGATCGCTTTGGAAAAGCTCTTTGGTGCTTCATGGATTTAGATTTGTTGTCATGCTAACAGTGGTGATCTGTCTGTCCATCCATCCATCCATCTGTCCATCCATCCATCCATCCGTCCATCCATTCAGTTATCCATTCATTAATTCAATTCAGTTTATGTACGGTATATAGCTCCAAGTCACAACAGAAGTCATCTCAGAGACTGAACAGAAACATTCATATATAAAATAATAATTTAACATTATTTATCTGAGGAGCAGCTTTGAGTTTAACTCCATCACAGACTCTCATCTTGAACAAGAATGAAGGCAACAGTGGAAAGAAAAACTCCCTCATGAGGAAGAAACTTTTAGCAGAACCAGCTCTGGACAAGCGGACCATCTGCTTCGACCGGCTGAGTTTGGTAGGAACAGATACACAATGGCAGGTCAAGAATCACATGTTAAGATAGAAATAGTATCAAATGAAAATATCCTGATGCATGCTCAATAATCCAGGTAGAAAAATCCAAAAAAGTTCAATCTGGTCCTCTGGACATTCAAAAAACCAAAAAACAAAACAATAAAAAATGTAGAAACGTTTCGTTGTTCATCCGAGAGACTTCCTCAGTCTGAGGTGCTGTATTCAGCTCAGTCTCTTAAATAGCACCTTCTCAGG
This sequence comes from Nematolebias whitei, assembly GCF_014905685.2. NCBI lineage: Eukaryota > Metazoa > Chordata > Actinopteri > Cyprinodontiformes > Rivulidae > Nematolebias > Nematolebias whitei. The sequence goes on from NC_056504.1 coordinate 4,419,470, forward strand.
GTGGATCAACCAGTTTGCTGCTGACAACCAGAACCAGCTGCTCACATGCTCAAGAAGGACCATCAGCCTAACAATGGATCATTAGCACCTGATGGCTGTTTACTGTTCACAGAGGGCTGAGTGATACTAGCAATCACAGCATTGTAAGAGGGGGACAGTTGAACCCGGAGGCCTCCACCCCTGTTTAATGATGGACGGTTTCTTTTCACAAAGATGGCCTCCTTTACTCCTCTCTCAAACCATCGTTCCTCTCTGTCCAGGATGTGAACATCTTCATCCCTGAAAGAGTGACCTCTGACCTGGAGATGAGTGTAGACCTCAGAGTCCTGGCCTGATGATGTTGATCTTCTGTGCTGGTCCATCCTTTTGGCCAGTGGTTGTTTAGTTTCCCTGATGTAAGACTGATCACCCTCCTGACACTGAACAACATACACAACATTGCTCTGTTTGTGCCGGGGGACTGGATCTTTGGGATGAACCAGTCTTTAATGTATTTTGGGGTTTAAAAGCCACTGGGACATTATGTTTAGAAAATAAACGTCTCAGTTTCTCTGATACTCCCTCAACATATGGAATGACCACTGGTCTGGGTCTGGGTTCCTCCTTTTCACCTGTTGGCTGACTGGAGTCCTGTTTGGGTTTCTTCTCTGCTTTCAGGAAGGCCCAGTTAGGATATCCACATTGCTCTAGAGCCTGTCTTGTGTGGGATTTCTCCTTCTGCCTGGCTCCTGAGCTAGTGGGGACGCTGTCTGCTCTGTGGTACAGAGTCCTGATGACTCCTAACTTGTGCTCCAAAGGGTGATGGGAGTCAAACTGCAAATACTGGTCTGTGTGGGTGGGTTTGCGGTACACCTCGGTTTGCAAATGTCCTCTATCAGAGACTGAGACCTCACAGTCCAAGAAAGCCAACCTGCCATTTTTTACATCTTCTCGTGTGAACTTGATGTATTTATCCACAGAGTTGATGTGGTCAGTAAAATGTTGGACTTCCTGAGATTTAATTTTAACCCAGGTGTCATCAACATACCTGAACCAATGACTTGGTGGTGTCCCTGAAAAGGACGTCAAGGCTCTCTTTTATACCTCCTCCATCTTGGTACTTCAGTTTCTTCCCACAGACCAAAAACATGCATGTTAGGCTGATTGGTAACTCTAAATTGTCTCTAGGTGAGTGAGAGAGTGAATGGTTGTTTGTCTCGTTTGTCTCTATGTGTCCCTGTGATGGACTGGAGACCTGTCCAGGGTGTTCCCCGCCCCTCACACAGTGATTGCTGGACATGGGCACCGGCGACCCCCGTGACCCAAAATTTAAGAAGCGGGTAAAAGATAAGGGATGGATGGATGGATGGATCTAATCTACTTTTCTTTTTTTTTGGGGTACAATACAAAAATTGTACGCACCAACAAATTTGTCCAAGACTGTACGTTTATAATTAATCAACAAAACGGGAATTACCGTGACTGTTTCTGCATCCAGCTCTGTGAAAATAAACTCTCCTCCTTCAAAGTCGTCGTTCAGATAAAGGATGGCACTGCAGGACAGACATCAGGATGTTAGCAGTGCGCTGTCATACGTATGTGCTGAATCATGATTTCTGTGTGTGAGAGCTCACCTGTAATCTCTGTGTGTGTATGCAGGAGGTTCTTGGACACACTGGTTTATCTCAGGAATCAGCACACAGTTGTCCACATGAACAGGGTGGCTCAGGTCGTTTCGGTTCTCCGCCTTCTCTAAAACAGCAGAAGCACAGAGAGAAGTTAGGAATCCCCCATCACTTAACTTTCAGTACTATAGATCAGTGTTTTTCAAAGTGGGGTCTGCGGCCCCCTGGGGGGGCACTAGGGGGCCTCAGAAAGCTGGAGAGAAGAGGGGGGAAAAGCAAAAAAAATATATATATATTTTTTAATTAAATTTATAGATTTTTTCAAATTACTGTAATAAAATTGAATCTATTTTTCAATAATTATTTAAAAATGCATTTTATAATAATATATTGAAATATTCTTCACCATACTTCATACTTTCATCTTTCTGATTGGCTGCCAGTCAAACGTACCAAGCTGATATATTCTAAAAGTTAGCATAGCAAGGACGAAATGAAGTATCCAACATTTTCAGTCAGGTCATCTGGACAGTTTCTTTTTTGTGCTGAAACGTTTCACCTTCCATCCAGAAGGCTTCATCAGTCATACACACAACAAAACTGATTCTTCCCCCAACAGTTTACTTCAAAGTGGAACAAACCAGTTATGTTGGTGCTAAGATGGTGTCTTTGGTATGCCCCTCCTCCATTGCCGGCCCTCTTCCTTGTTGACAGTTGTGTCAAACTGGTTGAAAAGACTCAAACAAACAAACTCAACCAGTCTGACATGACTGTCAACAAGGAAGAGGGCCGGCAATGGAGGAGGGGCGTACCAAAGACACCATCTTAGCACCAACATAACTGGTTTGTTCCACTTTGGAGTAAGCTGTTGGGGGAAGAATCAGTTTTGTTGTGTTTCCTTGACTGATGAAGCCTTCTGGATCAAAGGTGAAATGTTTCAGCACACAAAAAGAAACTGTCCAGATGACCTGACTGAAAAATGTTGGATTGGTTACCTGGATTATTGAGCATGGACTTTGATGAAATGAAGTTGTTTCTAAAAAGACCAAAGGAAGTGACTAGCAGCTCTGCTGTGGTGGAAACTCCTGATTAAAAACAAAGAGCTCGTGGCCAGTTAAAATTCAAAGGTATGAGGAAGTAGACATTAAGTATGGCTTTACAGTCGTACAGAAAAATGGCCATGATAGCCTGAAATGTGTCGTCTGTCTGGAGAGGCTCGCAAACGTGTTTACAACCTTTGAAACTTCAGCGCCACTTGAGTGGGATTATAACACAGTGTTTAAAACATGTTGGTTAATAACATTTTTATGCTCAGCAGCTGTAACAATTAATTGAAAATAGTGAATAAAAGTTAAAACATTCTAAAAGTTGATGTTTATTTACATATTTTGTAGCTTTGTTGGTGGGTTTGTGAGGGGGGCCTCAGCCAGAAGCTAATGCTGTTTGGGGGGGCATGGCATGGAAAAGGTTGGGAACGCATAGATCATCATCGGCATCCAGAGACCTCGGGGTCCCCGCTCTGACATTTGCAGATGATGCCCTTGTGTTGGGATCTTCACATGACCCACGGTGTGCAGCTGGGGGCTTCTCGGGGCGAGTCAGCTCCTCCAGGGCCAATGCCATGAATTTTAACCACACGGAGGTGGTGCTTCCTTCAGGTTGGGGATGAGTCTTTGCCTCAAGAAAAGAATTAAGAGTATGTGGGAGTCTTGTTCATTATCTGGGGGGGGGGGGGGGGGGGGGGCAGCCTTCCAGATAAGGTGAGGAGCTCCAATAGCTCTACTCCAAGCTCCTCCAGAGTAAAATGACTAAATGGATTTGAATCTGACTTCAATGGGTCTGTTATCTTTGCTGTAGAGTGCCATGAAACAACTTGTTATAAAATGGTGCTATATAAATAAATGGAATCGAACACTAATTTATTGCAACCCCAGCCCATCAGATTCACACAAGTATCACCAAGTTCCCCCGAGAAACTCTGCTCTTATAATGGCGCTTCCCTCAGAAGCAGATGGAAAAGATCCTGAACCAACACATCATCTGCACCCAGTGAGCAGCAGACAGTCATTAGGAAACATGGACGAACAAACAGCTGGAACCAGAAAGGATAACGAGCCTCTAACAGGCAGGTGGGTGAATAAACTAACTAAGATTAACAGAAGTACGGAGGCTGTTCTAATGACTTCAGTCTGTATTGGGGGTGTTTACAGACCTGTCAACAGTAAAAAGACAAAGGTACTTTATGCTTTGCTGCCATCTAGAGGCAGAAACGAGTAACACACGTTTGAATTGAGGCCCAGCGTGCTCCATGTCCAGCTGAGCAGTTGATGTGTGGTCAGTCACGTGATTGTGGGACGTTTTTTCGCACACACCTTAAAGCCCCTGGGAAACCACTCTTTCTGCAGTACACGTCACCGCATGGGTTTCGTCCCTGCAGCTGCCGTTTGGCCACAGATCCATGGAGAGGAAAGCGCCACTGTTCAGCAGACAGACCCCTCCGTACAGGTCTGTGCATCTCCAGCCAGGAGGTTTTTGGCTACTTGACTATCTTAAGTGTCTGTTTAGGCGTGTCTAAGTGCTTTTCCACATTAACAAAAACGCCCACAAACTTCTGACTCGTTACAAAATACTTGGCACATGTCTGTAAGAAAAAGTTGGAACATCATGGAACGTCATAACCAAGTGGAACATCTGTGACGAGCATGGACTGAAGGTCCACAGTCAAAGAGGGAGACTCCACACAGTGATGAGAACGGCAGTGGTGAGATCCTGTGAGAGGTCCAGATCCAGACAGACAAGCAGGTGAAGGCTAACCAACAGGACATTGTGGTGGTCGACATGCAAGAGAAGGTCGTGGTGATAGATGTAACAACCCCAGGTGACTGTAGCATCAGGAAGCTGCATTCACGTTCGGACGATGTCGTTTCAAGAGCGTTAACAAGTTGGACGTGTTGCTGCTGCAGATCCAGTCTCCATGAAACGTCGACACAGCTTTGGATTTGTTCACTTGTCTTTTAACAAGAAACACATAATGTTCCCAAACAGGAGACCACAACGACGCGCTAGGCTGCTAACGCTAGCGTGCTGCAAGAGAAGAGCGTCGTGCTGAAACACGCTTAGGAACTTTAGTTCCGTGGGGCATGATTATGTGAGAGATTTCTTGTTAAAAAAAATTTAAGGAATGAATAAATAACCAAAACGGTACAAACGTGGACCGAACCGAACAGGACGTACCGAAACGGTTCAATACATATGTATATATATATGTATGGAATGGTATAAAGATTATTCATTTAAAAAAGTACAAAACAATTCCATAACAATATAAAAAAGATACAAGAGATTTAAAATGAAAGGCAGCAGAAAGAAGAAAAAATCTTATTATATCTGCCCCTTTTTCAAACAATTATTTCAATCATAATAATCTTCAAGTAACAGAACAAAATGAACAACTCTTTCTAATTTTTCTAATTCTAATACAAAAACACACTAAGCTACTTTTTTTTTTAACAATTCAGCTTTGATCTTTTTCTTAAATGTACACATTGACTTGACATTTTTCACATCACTCTCTAGAACATTCCACAATCCAACTCCTTGGATTGAGGTAGACCTTCCCTTCAGACTAGTTCTGAATTTTGGTTTGACAAATATCTCTATCCCCTTAAGATTGTAACAACTTTGTTTTTAACAAAATTTCTTTGGATATTTAATGGTAATGTGTTATTTTGAGCCCTATACATAACTGATAAAATACTGTAATCTACCAAATCATGGAACTTCAATAAGTTCAGTTGATAAAATAATGTGCTTGATGGGTGACTGTAATGCTTTCTGGTGATGATTCTTACAGCTCTTTTCTGTAAAATAAAAATAGGTTTTGTAAATGTTTTACACGCTTTCCCCCAAACATCAATGCAATAGATTAAATGTGGAACAATGATTGTGTTATACAACATGTACGGAGCTTTATCATTTAATAATTCCCTGACTTTGTATAGTACTGCAATAGATTTAGATATTTTTGTTCTTACAGAATTTATGTGATTTTTCCATGTTAGCTGTTCATCAATGATTACACCCAAAAATTTCATCTCATTAACTCTACAAATCTCAACACCCTCAATTTTAAATGGATCATCAACAGTTCTCTTTTTGTTACTAAATATCATGTATTTAGTTTTATCTAAATTTAATGATAATTTATTAAGTTTAAACCAAGTTTGTATTTTATCAAATTCTGTCTTCATCAATTCCAACATCCGTTTTACATCTTTACCCAAACAAAAAAATGTGGAGTCATCTGCAAAAAGGACACATTTGAGGAGTCCTGATACATTCACTAAGTCATTCACATATAAAATACATAACTTTGGTCCAAGTACAGAGCCTTGAGGAACTCCACACGTGATATTGCACAGGTCAGATCTTACACCATTTATTTGTACAAACTGTTTCCTATCTTTTAAATAGCTAGATACCCAGTGTAATGCTGGTCCTCTTATACCATATTTATTTAATTTTTCAAGGAGAATAGTGTGGTCAATAGTATCGAATGCTTTTTTTAAATCAACAAAAATACTAACACAATACTGTTTTTGATCGACAGCAGTACTTATTTGTTCTATTATTTCCATGAGAGCCATTGATGTAGAGTTTTTTGCTCTAAACCCATACTGACTGCTACTTAGAATGTATATAATAAACTACTACTTACTGCTTGTATTACTATTCCTACTTGGCAGATTTTCACTTATCGTGGGGCTCCAGGGTACGGATCCCCAGCAATAAACAAGGGGCTCCTGTTCCACCAGACCTCTGCCGGCTGCATCGGCTGATCGGTTTTTGTGATCGGCACTGAAAGGCATTGATCCGTATCAGCTGATCACATACTTTTCAATGGAAACTGGCCAATTATGATCAGTGGCCAATCGATCTGAACATCTCTAGTACAGACCCCATGGTGGAAGGCGATCCTGTGGCCTCCTCACTGAGAGGTGACCGGCTCCAACCACCATGCTGCCATGAAGAACACCAAACATTTTACTGTAATGGACTACTACTGCACGTCTAAAGAAATTCAAAGTAATAAAAAAAACGTTTCCATCACACCAACAAGGTTTCTGCATGAATTTAGCCTGGGAACCACAGCAGGGAAAAGAAGACGTGTTCAAGGGTCTTACCATCGATGGCGGAGCGACAGACCAGGTGAGAGTAGGAGAAGTAGAGAGGAGTGTCCAGACTGAAGTACGACTCCAACACTTTCCTCACCTTCTCACTGAGGTCTAGGAACAAGCGAGCGCTCTTCAGAGGAACCTTCCCCTCCTGCCCGAGCTGTGGAACATGGAGACGTGTTCATGGTCTGAGTCAAGACTTCGCTCAAGTATTTTAAGCTCTGGTTGATCATTGGAAGAGCACATGATGCTATTATGTTCTGTGTCTCTTCTTCCACCTGAATAGTGTCACTAACATTAGAAGCCTGTGGTCCCACAAAGGTGCAGAAGAACTGCTGCACGCAGTTCTCTCTTCTAGGCTGGACTGTTGTGACTCTTTATTATCTGAGCTCCATCTTACGTCAAACACCTTACTGTTCGCTAACACAGCACTTCACTCTCAGCTGCAGGTTTACTTGTGGTTTCTAAATTGTTAGGTTAACCTTGTTTGAGGCTCGGTCTGGTCTACTCTGACTCATAACCTGGTCCAGACCAGTTCAGACCAGTCTCATCATCACCCGATAAGGAGTCGTTGTTTTTTCCAACACTTGTTGCACTTCACCCCATTATCCACCATCAGAAACAGATAAGACCGGTGAGGTCACACTGTCACCCCACGGATACATCCTGATAGGCTGTGCCCGCCGGAAGTGAAGGCGGAGCCAAGGGCCAATATAAGCTGGGGCGTTCTTTTACATGGAGCTTCCAGTTCCGGGTTGTGACGGGTCAGACAGACGCCTCAGTGCTGAGCTCGTAACTTTTCCTGCCATATCGACATAAAATGGTCAAAACAATTTACCCCTCTTGATTATACTGAGTTCGTGTGAGTTTCCTCTCCACCTGGGAACAAAAGAACCAGAAGGGCGCCGTGGTCGGACGGCTGACAAGTTTCTAAAGCCGAATATGAGGCAGAGCCTCTGGAGCCTTAGAACTGCAAGTTGTCAGATGACCAGCCGGTTCAGGACGTTAAACTGTGTGCAAAGTATAAAACTTGTGCAAGTTCAGAGTTTGACGCAAAAGTTTTGAAACGTTTTCACAAGTGGAACATTTGCTGGTACAATTTCCAGTTATTACAAAACAGTAGTTTTTTTTTGTAAAAACTGTTGAAGATATCAAAATATCAGTTCGGTCACTTAAAGTGCGACTTGTGTGAACAAACTTGATCTTTTGACTGCGAGCTCTAAAACTCCAGACAGCTGCTCATGTTTCTGCTTTTCCAGTGGACTGGTACCATCGAAGCAGTGGGAACAGCCAAACAGTAGATTCTGTTCTTTTCTTACTCTTATTTAACAAGCTATTAACATTTATATGCATCAGATAACTTTTGACTTTTCAGAAACATCTTTTTGGACAGGTCTCCTCTGTCCAGTGACCTGAGGAGAAGCTGCAGAAACAGTTCGGTGCGGAGATAAATCACATGCTCCACGAACATTTGATGCGTTACATGAGGATGAAAACCGGTCCGAGCCATCAAAGAGCTGTTCCTGCTTCAGCTCATCGGGTTTCCAATCGTTCACACACAGATTTGGGTTTAGATCATTTCTGTTAGTTTCAAATGATTTTGTCTTCACTGCAGCCCAGAGGAGGATCCAAACTACAAACCTTGACAGCCTTCAGGACACTGACCCCCTGAAACATCTCACTGGGGGTGTGAGGAGACGGCTGTCCACTGTAGCCGTCACCTTTCAGAGCAGCCACCTGGGAACACACAGTGACGTGATGAGACACAACACGCACAGACGACACGACGGCTTCATTCCAGACTCACGTTGGAGAGGCGCTGCAGCTCCCTGCACTCGTCGCTGCTGATCACTTGGTCCAGCAGCACTCGCTGAGAGCCGTTCAGCTGCTGGGACGTCATGGTCACCTTGATGTCGTCGTACAGCACAGCACCAGCTGCAAGACGCACGTCAAAATTAAACTCAAAAGGTTTTGGTTTCCATTTATTGTGTTTTATTTAGCTTCTCCAATAAAACCTCTTCTGGCCACTTGAAGTTATTTTAGCCGTTCATGAGTTTGTTCAGCTCGTGCAGAAGACGAGTGATCCAACTTTTCCTTTTTTTCTCTTTTTGAAATCAAACAAGCAGCACACCGATGTCCCCGTCACTGAGGGACGGGACTGTTTAGTCTTCCACATGAATGTTTCTGGACAAACTGAACAGAATGAACCTTAATGTTTCCAGTGCAAGGTATTCAGGGGTGGAGCCAGGGGGTGGCCAGTGGTGGCCTTGGCCACCATAGATTAATCTACAGCCACTCAAGTGATTTGAGGAAACTTTACTTTGAAGCAATATAAAAACTACAAAGAATAGTTTCCTCAAATGATCGGGGTAGATGGTGGCAGCGGCCATCTTGGATTTTGACTTGCAACCCAATTTCCAATAGTGATCTTTCTTACTTCTAGATGCAGAAAAACTCCAAAACGGAAGTTGGTACCTCACTTATTTTTCAAGCTATCATGCTCACAACATGCAAGGACGACAGAGATTTCCAATTCCCTATTTGCGCCACGTCGGGACAAACGAGGTAAAACGTTGTGAAAAATGTAAAGAAATGCGATCGTTTGCAGATCTTGTTAACCCAGGATTTATTCAACGTTATAAAATGGTTAAACAAAGAACCTAGTGTCACGCTGCAGCTGCAGGAGGGGACGAAGTGATGGGTCAGGGTTAGTGTTTCTAATCGTGCCGCTGTGCTGAGACTCTGGGAGGAAAGAGGCTGCTGAAAGCACCGTGTGCATCCTGGGAGACTAAATCAAAATAACATTTACCTCAAACTGCTTGTGGTTGAATGTGTGAAAATAAACTTGTAACAACACAAGTTCAGTTTTACTACTTTTAGCTTGCTATTTGCTTCTTTATCATTTGGCTGGAGTTTTAATATTTTAAGTTTGAAATTAATGTTTTTCCCCTTTTAGTCTAACCACGTCAGGTCGAGCTTTTCAGACCCTGAGCCTGAACATGCTTCATGTCCCGTCATGGTGCATTTGGGTTCTCGTGATTATACAGTTTTTCCCCATCTAGTTTCAATAGTAGTGCCTGTTTCATTAAAAGGAAGTTCTAGATTATACAGTTTACAGTTCTTTATCAATCCATCCATCCATTCATCATCTTCCTCTTGTCCTGAGGTCAGGTCTTGAGAGCAGCATCTTGAGCAGGGAGGTCCAGACTTCTCTCTCCACAGCCTCTTCCAGCTCTTCTGGGAGACTTCAAGGCGTTCCCAGACCAACTGAGAGACGTAGTCTCTCCAGTGTCCTGGGTCTTCCCCGGGGTCTCCTCCCAGTCTGACATGCCTGAAGCACCTCTCTAGGGAGGTGCCCAGGGAGCATCCTCACCAGATGTTGAACCACCTCAACTGGCTCCTCTCGAAGTGGAGGAGCAGCGGTTCTACGCTGAGTCTCTCCTGATAACTGAACTTCTCATCATATCTTTAAGGTCCAGTCCAGCTACCCTGCAGAGGAAACTCAATTCAACCTCCTGTATCCACGATCTCATTCTTTCAGTCTCTACCCAGAGTTCATGACCTCAGGTGAGGGGAGGAACGTAGACCGACCAGTAAACAGAGAGCTTCGCCTTACAGCTCAGCTCCCTCTTCACCACAACGGACCGGCACAGAGTCCGCAATACTGCAGACGCTGCATCAATCCGTCTGTCAATCTCACGCTCCATTCTTCCCTCACTCGTGAACAAAACCCTGAGCTACTCGAACTCCTCCACTTGAGGCAGAACCTGACTCTCAGTTATTTATTCATTATTTAATTCAGTAACAATTAATATGAGTAGTTGATAAAGAACATGTCATTTCCTACTTCTGAAAAGGCCAGACAGTTATCTCCAGAAAACAGGAAGTTAGGTTTATTTGTTTTTTGTTCCATGTCGATGGTAGTCTCCAGTTACAAATACTTGGATGTACAGTAGAAATACTTGGATGTACAGTAGAAATACTTGGATGTACAGTAGAAATACTTGGATGTACAGTAGAAATACTTGGATGTACAGTAACATAGTTGTGTGTAACTGGGACCTTGAGTACAGTTTTGTTGCAGCTCGTAGCACATGTGATGTGAATGACAATAAAGAACCTTGAACTTGAACAGGGCTCTTTCATTTGGTTTTCAAGGTTGAACCAAAGGCAAGAATGAGAAATTTTTAGACTAGAATTGCCACAAGATCTTCACTAATCCAGACAATCTTGGCGTCAACCTCTTTGTTTCTCAAGCTCGATCCATTGCTCTTAATCAACATGTTCAGTAACTGAGTGAAGAAAAAGTCTGAAGGTTTTCCGTTTTGATCGATTCGAGCAGAAACATCACCTGATGAGACATTTTGTTAACCAAGATTGAGACATTTACCTTCTTGTGGTGCAAGTATCTTGGTCAAGTCTGAAGAATCCTTCTTTTTCTCCTCAACCAGAGTCTCAATCTCTTTCATCAGGTTTCCTATTTCCTCAGTGATCCTCGCTGCGGTCTCTCTGTCAGCCCTGTGGCGTAACACAACAACACAAGACACTTAAAGGCTCAGAAAAACCAGCATGTATCGGTGGAGGTCTCTTCAGTCTTACTTCTGTTTGTCTCTCAGTTTCTTTGGCATCACACCTTCAGGGGTCCATGTGTCCTTACAGTTAAAAAATAAGAAATTTGACCTCATTTTGTCAACTGACAGAAAATATGATAGAATAAGAAATGATTTCTTTACTCACCGGATCAACAAATGTGAGTCCAAAGGCTTCATATCCAAAGTAGAGCAGTTCCTTCTCCAGTATGGACTGCTGGATGTACTCTTTCACCGTCTGCAGGTTGCACGTTAAACCACACCTTGTACTTTAGCTATTATCTTATTTAATCAATATTTAACAATAAAAGTAACAAGTTCAAATTCAAAAGCATGATAATACATTTTACAGCCTTCTCAGTAAGTGCTGGAATCATTTCCAACACAGACACAGAGAGGTTCTGTTCAGTGGAAATGTTGGTGAACTCTGACCTCCGATGAAAACGTCTCACCAGCATCACAGGCATGAACAGAGTTATGAAGTCATAATCATCAGCAGCTGTCAATCAGTTTTGTACAGATAACATACATTTTCAAGAATCTAACAAAGAATTATTTCACAGTGAACTGATCTTTATTCTGTACGTTGCAGCAGACCCAGCTGAATGAACGCAGCTCAAAACTTCCCTTTCTTTTCTGTAACTACAGCCAAGATCATGAAATGGATCCACATCAAAGCGTCATGTTGTGAACACTTGAAAGATGGATTTAGCTCTTTAACTTTATGACTATTCATGTTCCTCAGGGGGGAATCAACCTCCTGATTTAACTGATTAAAATACTAGTTTTAAATGTTGTTTCCACATAAAACTAGTCAGTCTTTGAGAACCGTCTCTGCCTGAAATGAAAATATCTATATATTTTTGATTTTATTTTAACTATTTAAGGTTCTTTTGGGGTTTCAAAACTCTACACTAGTTTTTTTTTATGACAAAATATTTATTTTACAGTAATTTAAATCAAAAAGTGTCTTTTCCTCATTAGTCAGCGCTCTGGGTCAACATCCAAGTCCTCCTCTGTTCTCCAAAGCTCAGAACTGATGCTTGTTTCTGTTGGTCCAGTCAGAGGTTCTGGATCCCCTCCTCTGCAGAATCAGACCTCCTAGTGGGGCTCGGTCCGCTCTTCCTCTTCTAAAACAAATCATGATCACCCTCTTCATCATCAAAGTCCTCTCTGTCTGACTCAGACGGTTTTTCTCCTTCATGATCCTCTCCTCTGTCTGAGATGTTCGGACTCGACGGTTCCGTCCTCCTCTGGGTCTGCAGCTCCTCCTCGCATTCAAAAATCATCTCAAACACACTAAAACTGGCTCAACACATTGAACTACACCCTCACTGTAAACCCAAACATGCTAAATATCAAATCTCTCAACCCTCATGACTCACTCCCGCCCTCGCTGTGACTTTATCGAGCTGAACTCCGTTCAACTTCAGCGTCTTCTTCTTCTTCTTCCTGTTGATCGTTGGGTGGTTGATAACCAGCTTGGAGCCTCCGTCAGAAAGGAGGGGAGGTTGTTTATGTGTTTGGTGGGGGTGGGAGGTGAAAGTGGAGGGTGATGGGGGTGTTTTGTCCGTCTTTGCGGCAGCCTCTCGCTCTAACGTGCTTCAGATATAATTTCAGAAAAAGATGTGGCGTGGATCATAACTCTGGTTTTACTGGGCCTATCAACACTTTTTAAAACTAGTGTGTAAATTAAAGTTTGTACTTTTGACAAATTAAAATGGAGTTTTTCTGAGAGGCTGCTTCTTCCTGCTAAAGTGACTGAAATCAGTCATATGACTGACGTGCTGGCGTGCTGATCGACTCCAGTGTGACTGAGAAGGCAGCGTTTATGCAGTTACGCTCTTATCTACAGCGTTGCTTATTTTAGCTCAGACCAGTTTTTACTTTTTGCAACAGTTTTGCTAATTATATCTTTTAGCTGCAGTTTAGCTGAATTTAGCTTTTAGCTATATTATTGCTAAATTTAGCTTTGATTTTGTTTTCCTTTTTTAACTTTTAGCTACTGTTTAACTGATTTTTGCATTTGTTTTTTGTTTTAATTTTAATTAAGGTAGGGTTTCAGCGTCTTCAACAAATTTTGTCAAACACATTAAGAACTCAGTATTCACGTTGCATTTCTGCAGAAAGTGCTACTTCTCTAGTTTTAATTCTGTGTTGCCGCCTGCCAGGACAGAAAATGTGTCCAGGAAGACATTGTGTAAAAAAGCACTCCACACCAAAACAAAGCAAGAGTGGTACCTGTCTGGCGGATATGGTTCTGGCCTTGTCCTCACCCAGCACAGCTGAATAATAGTTCAGGTTCTGGTTCATCACCTGGTCATCAGGGTGGAACAACAGGAAGGTCCTGGCACACTCTATAGCCTGCTCATACTTCTCACCTGGTGGAAGAGGACAGAAGCAGCATCTTTATACTGGAGCAGCACGTCCACTGGTTGTCGACAAGAACGTTTTGTCATCAAGTTTTAGGTTCGAGTCTTTTTTTCATCCTTTGGAACACAGAAGATAACATGAGATTTATGGATTTCTCTTTTTCTTGAAGTCCACTTTTATAGACTAACCAGGCTGCTGTTAAATTTTATAACTGTTTCCAAAGCTGTTTTTATTGAACTACAATATTTTAAATAATTATGGTGTTTGTGAAAAGTTCCCGTCTGGTTTTAAACACCATAATTTAACTGAGTCAGACTTTTTTTCAACTCAGTTTTTATTGTTTAACATTTTGTCACACACAACAGAACCAGCAGATATCAGCAACAGATGAAAGTCACAATCTTATAGGAATGTGCCCTCCCACTGTCCCGCGGCGCGTCGTGTCCCGCGGCGCGTCGTGTCCCGCTGCGTCGTGTCCCGCTGCGTCGTGTCCCGCTGCGTCGTGTCCCGCGGCGCGTCGTGTCCCGCTGCGCGTCGTGTCCCGCGGCGCGTAGTGTCCCGCGGCGCGTCGTGTCCCGCTGCGCGTCGTGTCCCGCTGCGCGTCGTGTCCCGCTGCGCGTCGTGTCCCGCGGCGCGTAGTGTCCCGCTGCGCGTCGTGTCCCGCTGCGCGTCGTGTCCCGCGGCGCGTCGTGTCCCGCGGCGCGTCGTGTCCCGCTGCGCGTCGTGTCCCGCTGCGCGTCGTGTCCCGCGGCGCGTCGTGTCCCGCGGCGCGTCGTGTCCCGCGGCACGTCGTGTCCCGCGGCACGTCGTGTGGTGCACTCCCTCCCAGCCTCGGAGCCACCCATGTCTCCAAGCAGTCTTCTCTGTGCATAAAACCTGTCCAGTGTCCTAGCACAAGTTCTTGGACTAAACGTTTATTTGACCATCTTTGTCAGTTTTGCTGTGGCTGAGTGGTTAGAGCAGTCGTCCTCCAATGCAAGAGTTGGGGGTTCCAATCCACCAGCAGTCACATGCTGAAGTGTCCCTGGGCAAGACACTGAACCCCTCATAGCCTCTGATGTGTGTCCCATCAGTGCATGAATGTGATCTAAAGCACTGATTAGTCTCTTTAGAATGATTTGTTCAATTATCTTTGTAGAGATCTAGTATAGAGCTGTATGAATGGGTAAATGAGGCACAGATTGTTGTAAAGTGCTTTGAGTATTGTCTACTTTTGGTATTTTAGCTGCAAGGCTTGATCCAACGTTCACAAAATGATGATTAAATCCATTTACAATTTCATTTTCATCATGGATTTCATTGTCATCCTTTAAAAAATATTGTGAAATACCTGTTTTTGCTTTATGACTTTTCAGAACACTATTTATTACTTGCCATGTTGCTTTCATGTCACCATTACTTTTATTTAATAAATCACTATAATATTCCTTCTTGTGTTTCCTTATAATCGCTACTAATTTATTTTTATACTTCTTATATTTCTCTTCAGCCTCTTGTGTTCTCAGTTTCAAAAAACATGTATACAAGTAATTCTTTTTTTACAAACATTTCTCAACTCTTTCATCATCCATGGTTGGTCAACAACATTTCTCTTTGTATAATTATTTTGCACACAATTCTTTTCATACAGAGCTCCTAAAATATTCATAAACTCATCATATGATCTGTTCACATCATCAACATACACGTATTTCCAGCTTTGTTTATGTAAATCATCTTTTAATTTGTCCATTGCTTTTTTTGATGTGTTTATTGTTTTTTTCTTAATTGTAATTTCTTTTGTAATGCTTTGATCATTTTTATAAATCATGAAAACTGGTAAATGATCACTCACATCACTCGTTAAAATACCTCCCATCACATCCCCATTTGTTACATTTGTGAAAATATTATCGATTATTGTAGCACTATGAGTTGTAATTCTTGTTGGTTTTGATATTAACGGATAAAGATTTAAACTATACAATGAATTTGTAAACGTACTGATGTTATTTGAATCTGTTTTATTTCCCAGGTCAATATTAAAGTCTCCACACAAAAAAATGCTTTTATTAAAACTCTTGTCCAATAATTGTACGATTTTATCAGTGAATATTTCTAAATTTGATCCTGGAGATCGATATACACAACTTATCAATATGTTTTTATAATTCTTGTTTATTATTTCTATTGTTATTAGTTCCATGATATTATCAACAATTATTGACATTTCATTAATTAATTTACATTTTATTTCATTTTTAACAAATAGAGCCACTCCACCACCTCTTTTGTTGCTTCTGTTCACATGATATAATTCATACCCTTCCATGTGAACATTAGTTGTGTTTTCATCGTTGAGCCACGTCTCCGACAGTGCTATTATTGTAAAGGTTCTGTTTAGCTGTTTTAAATAATCTGTTATTTTGGATATATTTGCATTTAAACTTCTACTATTAAAGTGAATAATAGAGAGACCTCCATTAGTTATATTAATGTCATTAAACTGTTCTTCATTGTAATATTCACAGTCTTTTATTTCAGGGAAAAATTTGTATCAATCGCATCTTCATCATTGTATATTTTAAACTCTAAGTCTTCGTATGTTGCCATGTTTTAATGTATTTGTTCATTTGTATATTTTGTTAATTTCGTGTTTGTGAAGTTATGTCAATGATTTATCATCTGTCCCCTCTTGAACTCATTTTAGTCTTTCCAGATCCTTCAGGTCTTTTATTATTTTAGCCTGAGATCCTTCCTGTATTTTGGTAGGGTGGGGGTATATGTGTCTTGGCCAGGACCCTATCATAAACATCTCAAGGGTTTCTTCTGGTTAAATACAAGTTTTAAAAGCAATGTTCTACTTCAGGCTGTTGTTTTATGATTGAGACTCACTGTTGTAGTAGGAAAACTGCAGGTAGTTGAAGTGTGAAGGCAGGAAGTCCTCAAAGGGTTTGTCTCTGCCAGCAGCTGAGGCCAGTTCCACGGAGCACAGCTGCTTACAGTTCAGAACCTGCAGGTAGTGGTCTGACACACACACACACACAGAGAAATCAGTACTGTGCATGTAAAATCACTGTGGGGTGTATTTATGTGAGCTAGAGAAAAAGAAACACTTGTACAACCTAGGAGCACTCAGAATACATGTTAGGAACCAGTTTCAGCTACTACCCTGTGACTTATACAATGTTGTGGCTAATTTGTGGATTTTTTTTTAATATATAATTTATTTTGGCAGGTTAACGAGCTTCCTGCCACCAAAAAACATTTTACTTTGACACACCTGGGCACTCATATAGCTGCCCAACGAAAGCATATCATATATATATATATATATATATATATATATATATACAGTGAGGAAAATAAGTATTTGAACACCCTGCAACTTTGCGAGTTCTCCCACGTAGAAATCATGGAGGGTCTGAAACTTTCATCTTAGGTGCATGTCCACTGTGGGAGACATAATCTAAAAAAAAATTATAGAAATCACAATGTATGATTTTTTAAATAATTTATTTGTGTGTTACTGCTGCAAATAAGTATTTAAACACCTGTGAAAATCAATGTTAATATTTGGTACAGTAGCCTTTGTTTGCAGTTACAGAGGTCAAATGTTTCCTGTAGTTTTTCACCAGGTTTACTGCAGCAGGATACTGGACCATTCCTCCACAGATCTTCTCTAGGATGCTTCCACCCCCATGCTTCACAGCAGGGATGGTGTTTTTGGGATGGTACTCATCATTCTTCATCCTCCAAACACGGTGAGTGGAATTAAGACCAAAAAGTTTTATTTTGGTCTCATGTGACCACAGAACTTTCTCCCATGACTCCTCTGGATCATCCAGATGGTCCTGGGCAAACTTCAGACGGGCCTGGACGTGGGTTGATTTAAGCAGGGGAACCTTCCGTGCCATGCATGATTTTAAACTATGACGTCTTAGTTTATTACCCACAGTAACCATGGAAACAGTGATGCCAGCTCTCTTCAGGTCATGGACCAGCTCCTCTGTGTAGTTCTGGGCTGATTCCTCACCTTTCTTAGGATCACTGATACTCCACGAGGTGAGATCTTGCATGGAGATTGACAGTCATGTTTAGCTTCTTCCATTTTCTAATAGTTGCTCCAACAGTTGATCTTTTTTCACCAAGCTGCTTGGCAACTGCCCTGTAGCACTTTCCAGCCTTGTGGAGGTCTAGAGTTTAGTCTCTGGTGTCTTTGGACAGTTCTTTGGTCTTAGCCATGTTAGTAGTTGGAGTCTTACTGATTGTGTGGGGTGGACAGGTGTCTTTATGCAGCTAACAACCTCAAACAGGTGCTTCTGATTTAGAATAATAAGTGGAGGTGGACTCTTTAGAGGAGGACTAACAGATCTTTGAGGACCAGAACTGTTGCTGATTGGCAGCTGTTCAAATACTTATTTGCAGCAGTAACACAAATAAATTATTTTAAAAATCTTACATTGTGATTTCCGGATTTTTTTTAACTACTACTTACTACTTGTACTACTATACCTACTTCAAGTAGGGGTGCACCGATCGCAGTTTTCTGGCCGATCACGATTTCTAAAAAAGTCTGATCTGCCGATTTTGATTTTGGTTGATACCTATTTTGTTTTATAAGCGACACCGTCAGGTGTTATAGAATCACAATGCACCTCTAATTTTCCAATATTATTTTATTAAAAAACATACTCTTGAATAATATCCAGGAAACAATACAAACTTGTTTTAACTGGCCATGAGGTCGTGCTCTGAAATATAAATGAAGTTCAGACAACTGTTGTTAAACCTTCAAGGTTTTTCATCGCAGGGCTTCAGGGTACGGATCTCCCGCGATAAACGAGGGACTACTGTACAGGATAAAACAGGTGTGTCGTGATGGACCGCCTCACCTGTCATAGACTGGAACAGGTCTGCGTTGTACTCCATGTAGGTGTAGCCATCGAAGCGGTAGGCTCCCTCACACAGTGCTCTGCACTCCTTGTCAGCGATGGAGTACTCCTCCAGGGCTGCCTCGAAATGTTCAGCTGCCAGTCCAAAAGAGTCGTCGCTGTAGTGGCGTTTCCCCAGCAGAAACTCAGCCTGAGCAACGAGGACACATCACAGCTCACGCTTTGTCATTTTTTCATACTTCACTTTTCAGATGGGTCATGGAGGTGTTGCAGAAAGATAAGATTGACTGATAAGATACTGATCGGCTCATTAGGTGTAACAGAACAGTCCAGAGCAGAGCAGTTCTGTTCACGGCACTGATCCAGTTGTTCAGTTATACTGAGACCAACGGCACGTTACGTCTTACTGGTGAGCTTTGTTCAGTCGAGCACTCCCCAACAGTCTGAAGTCCAACAGGCTGCTTGTACCAGGTCAAGGTCAAGGTCAAAGTGTCTTTATTGTCATTCCACCACATGTGGTACATGAGGTGGAACAAAACTATGTACACAGGGTCCCAGTTACATCCAACAAAATACAAATTGTAAAGAAAAATACTAGTTATATCTGATATGAACCAAGAATACACTAAGCACTACTAGTACAAAACACTGCGCCAAACAACAGCAGCACGAACACGAGTCTGTGTGAGCAGATGAGGACGAATGAGCACAGCGATATGAAATAAATCAGCAGCATGAAATGAATCAGCAGCATAAGATCAGCATCATGGATAGTCAGCAGCACATACACGTATCACTTTAAATATATATATTTTCAGGGTAGAAGCTGTTCCTCAGTCTAGTGGTTCTACACTTAATGCTCCTCAACCTCCTTCCTGAGGGGAGTGGGGCACAAAGTGTGTGTGCAGGGTGAGTGGGGTCTTTCATGATGCAGGTGGCCCTCTTCCTGCATCTGGAGGTGTAGATGTCTGTGATGGTGGGGAGGCTGACTCCAACATCTTCTGTGCAGCCTTCACCACTCTCTGCAAAGCTTTTCTTTCTGCAGCTGTGCAGCCTCCATGCCACACGTTGATGCTGGAGCACAGGATGCTCTCCACTGCACACCTGTAGAAGGAGGTGAGGACTGAGCTTCCAGACCAGCTCGTCTCAGCCGCCTGAGGAAGTAGAGTCTCTGATGAGCTTTCTTGGTCAGGCTGGTGGTGTTGTTGCTCCAGCTGAGGTTGTCATTCATGTGCACACCCAAGTTCTTGTAGCTGGAGACCACTTCCACCGCAGATCCTCCTATGTTGGGGTGGGGGGTTGTAGGTGTGTTTGTTCCTTATGAAGTCCGCAACCATCTCCTTCGTCTTCTTCACATTGATGTGAAGTTTATTCTTCCTGCACCAGCTCTCCAGGTGTTCCACCTCCTGCCTGTAGCTGGACTCATCATTGTTTGTGATGCATCCCACCACATCTGTATCATCTGCAAACTTTACAATGTGACAGCCTGATCTGTCCCATCCCTGGGATGATCTGCTCCACATGGCTTGTTGTAGTAAATTGTTAAAAATCATCAACATAAGCTGCGGGGTTACTGACAATCTATTTTTGATTTTCTTTTTTTCTTTGGGATATGTGGAAAATCTGTGCACCCGTCATCGTTCATTTCATTGTTTGGGGTGGTCCCTGTGGATACGAGAAGAACATGATCACTTTTGGCTCTGTTCGGACCACGAGACTCACAGATGGCGGCCATTTGTGTCGTATACTGAAACTGTGTCAGTGCCTGTACTATTCATGTGTGCCTGTACAGCTGATCCGGTGTGTGTGTGTGTGTGTGTGGGGGGGGGGGGGGGGGGGGGTGGGGATTTTGTTGCTTGTATGTTTCTTTTTGTTTGTACTTTTAAATTAAAACAAACAATAAAAAGACTGTTTTGCTACAACGCAGGTAAATCAATTCAAAGAGCAGAAAACCAGGCGGTAAACTTGCTCTCACCATATGTGGACTGGTCTCCAGATCTTTGAAGTCCTCCTCCTGAACTCCTGCCATCATCCTGTAATAGTCGAGATTCTGCTTCATCTCCGAGTGGTCTGGGTTGGCCTGGAAAAACGTGTTGGCAGCTGCCACCGCCTTGTCCAGTTTATTGATCTGAAAAAACACAAACATGTCCTGCTCAATGGTTCTACTGGATTATACTCCAGAAAAACCAATGTTCTGATTCTTCTACCATCTTAAGCTCCACTAAAACGTCTCCTTTCACAAGAGAATATCGATCCACCTCTCGGTTAGAGATCACTTTGAATGAGCAAGAGAAAGTAGAACGTTTCAAAGGAAAAAGCTTGTGTGCACGTTCTGCAGGCTGCGTCTGTGAGAGACGCTCAGTGGAAGAAGGCAACATGTCTTTGCTTCTGAAGAATGGTTAGTGCTACATCATCAAGCTGGAGTTGAATAATCTCTAGCCTCATCCAACCCAATCTGAGACTGTATAAAATTAAAGATTTTCAAAGTAAAGACATGTTTACAGTGCTGCTTGAAAGTTTGTGAACTCTTTATAATTTTCTATATTTCTGCATAAATACGACCGAAAGCAGCATCAGATTTTCACACAAGTCCTAAAAGTGATAAAGAGAACCCAGTTAAACAAATGAGACAAAACTATTATACTTGGTCATTTATTTATACTCCAGAAAATGACATTATAGATGCCCTAGATGGCCGAAAATATTGTGCAACTCTTTTTGTTGACCTTTCTAAAGCGTTTGACACTAGATCATGTCATCCTGATGAATCGACTCCACAAAAGTGGGTAATCTGTCCAGGCTGTTAACTGGTTCTCCAACTTTTCATCTGATAGAACTCAAGGCTGGGTCTAGTTCCTCCCTCCTTCCTATTTTAAAGGGAGTGCCTCAAGGCTCCTTACTGGGTCCTTTGTTGTTCACAATTCATGTAAACAATTTGTGCGATAACTTGCCTGATGCTAAAGTTTATCTTTATGCTGATGATACAGTTATTTATTGTTCATCATCTTCAGTTTCACAATCATTTAAACTGCTGCAATCTGCATTTGATACTGTTCAGTCCCGTCTGGCTGGGCTTAAGCTGGTTTTGGATGCAGAAAAATCAAAGGCTATGCTATTTTCAAATGGTAAGCAGCTCCCACCTATCCTCCCCAGTCTGTTAACTGTTCAAGGGGCTGAAATTGAAGTTGTCAGGTGCTATAAATATTTAGGTATTCTGATTGATGAGAATCTATCCTTTAAATCTCATTTTGATAAACTGGTTTCTAAACTAAAACTTAAATTGTTTTTTTTTTTAGAAACAAAAGATGTTTCTCACACCAAGGCAGAAGGCACCTGATTGTTTCAACCATTCTGCCCCTGGTGGATTATGGAGATCTGCTATTTATGAACTCTTCAGCCCTGGTTTTGAAAAACATGGATGCTGTTATGATATCACTGTGCCCTCTGTTTTATGATGGACTGTGTCCATCGAACACATCACTGCACTTTGTATGCTACAGCAAAATGTCTCTCTTTGACTGACCGCAGACCTTCTCACTTGTTGGTTTTTGTCTATAAATGCATCCTTGGGCATCTTCCTACATATTTATGTTCACTTTTATCTAGAACTTTAAACCATTATAGTCTGCGCTCTCAGGACATCATTTTGATGCAGGTCCCAAAGGTCAGAACTGAACTGGGTAAAAAGGCTTTTAAATATTTTGCTTCTGCCACTTGGAATATTCTGCAGAAGGATTTAAAGTTATCATCTCTTGTTACGTCGGGACAATTTAAATCAATTCTAAAGGAGCGAGAGCTCAGATCATTGGCTCCTGTAACTGCTCTAATGTGTAATTATTGTGATTTCTCCTGGATATGTATTTTGTGTATTTGGTTTAGTATTTTGGATTTGTTGTATGTTTTATGCTGCTGTCTTGGCCAGGTCACTCTTGGAAAAGAGGTTTTTAATCTCAATGAGTTATTTTCCTGGTTAAATAAAGGATACATACTTACATACATTATTTATTGAGGAACATGCTCCAATATTACACATGTGTGAGTGGTAAAAGTATGTGAACCTCTAGGATTATCAATTTGAAGATGAAATTAGAGTCATGTGTTTTCTCATTTTGAACTGAAGGAATCTGAAAAACTTAACCAGATCATCTTTTGGAGGTTTGGCATAAACTGGTGTGAAAGGATCGAAATGGCACATCAGGTAGGAGATTCAGAGGATGACATGAATGTTGAGTGGACACCAGTTAGTGGTGGGAGCAGGAAACTTAAGGAAGGTGACAGAGGCAAGATGGAGGGCAGGGCATTGCTTGAAAACCAAGGAAATAAAAGGGGATTCGAAGGAAACAGTTCAGATGATGATAAAGTGATTCGTAGGAAAATGGTGAGGGAAGAATTCAAGATAATATTAAGATTTAACAAAGAGGATGAACAGGGAAACCTTAGCCCTATTTTACCGTCAAGAGAAATAAAGAAAATTGGAGACGTAGAAATGGCAAAAATATTGAGAGATGGAAACCTAATGATGATCTGTAAAACTGAGGAGCAAAAAAATACAGCATTAAAGATTGAAAGCATTAGCAAAAAGATGATAACAGAAAGAACGGTCGTAGGAGAAAACAGAAACATTAAGGGAGTGATTACAGGGATACCAGTTGATGAGGATTTAGAAAACATAAAATGAAGCATTGCTGGAGCACAGGTACAAAATGTCTAAAGAATGTCAGAAACAGTCAAAGGAGGAAGAGTAGCAAGCATGTCAGTCCTACTAGAGTTTGCAGAAGCTGTTCTACCTGAAAAATCAAGATAGGATACACGAGTTTCCCAGTCAGGCCTTTTATTCCTCCTCCACTCCGCTGCTACGAGTGTCAGCGTCATGGACACGTGGCGGCGGTGAGTAAAGGGAAGCAGAGGTGTCCCAAGTGTGGAGAGGAGCACAGATATGAAGAATGTAGAGAAGAAGCTCAAGAAAAGAGTTGCAACTGTGGGGGACAACATGGAGTTAATTACGGAGGATGTGAGGTGAGGAAGAGGGCCGTACAAATCCAACACATCAAGATAACCAACAACATAAGCTCTGCTGAAGCAGTCAAGAGTGCAAGGACCAAAAACAAGAGAAACGGATCAAATAAAGAATCAAAGCCCTCAACAAACTACTCAAGCAGAAGAAAACATTTCAATGACAACAGAGAAACTCATTCTATTCATGGCGTACGTTATTAACTGTTCTGATCAGGCTCAGCACAAGACAGAGAAGATTAAAATAACTGAGGTGCTGAAAGATTTTTGGGATTTAAAGAGATGTCATGGGAAAATATAAATAAAAGACTGGAAACAGAAGGGAGGTCAGGAAACCTCAAAGACAAAAGCACATGATGATACTAGAATGGAATGCACGGAGCTTAACAGCAAATGGACAAGAATGTAAAGGATATATAGATGGACTTGATGGAAAACCAGAAATCATATGCATACAAGACACGTGGTTAAAATCAAATTTGGAGTTTGTTATCAAAGGATATAATTGCATAAGAAGAGATAGACAGGAAGGAAATGGAGGAGGATGTGGAACAATCGTAAAACAAGGACTTCAATATCAGATATTAAGAAAAGGAATAGAGTTAGAATATATAATAGTGGAAATATGGGGAAATGAAGGAAAGTGTAAGATAATAAATTTCTATAACCCATGCAGAGCACTGTCACTTGAGGTGATGGAGGAGGTGTTAAAATATGTGGAGGGGAAAGTGGTGTGGGGACTTTAATGCACATAGTACTTTTTTGGGGAAAAGTAATGATAGAAATGGACAAATAATGGAAGAAGTGATAGAAAATAAAAACCTTGTATGTGTTAATGATGGGAGGGGAACAAGAGTAAATGTTAGGACAGGAGCAGAGTCAGCAATCGATCTTACATTAGTATCAGATTCATTCATGGAGTTTGTATGTGGGACGTTGATAAAAGCACAGTAATGGGTAGTGATCATTACCCTATCAACGTTTCAATAGGCATAAAACCAGAGCAGAACACAGTAGAAGGAAAGAGAACGTTACTATTTAATAAAGCAGACTGGAACAAATTCAAATATATTACAGATGAAGAGCTACAGAAAACTGATCTGTCAACAGACAGTAATAATGTTAATATTTGTATATGAAAGATTATACAGGAAGCTACAGAACATTCAATAAAAAAGGTGGAAGAACGAGCGAAAAGAAGAAAGTACCTTGGTGGACAGACGAATGTAACAAAGCCTTAAAGACAAGACATAAAGCACTAAAAAGAAATCCTAGTTATCAGAACTTCATCGAATATAAAAGAAAACAAGCAATGGTAAGAAAAAACATCAAGAATGCAAAGAGGGAATATTGGAGAAACTTTTGTAATACTATTTGTACACTATACTATCACTACTATTGGAAGAGAAACAAAAATTGAAAAACTCTGGAAAATGATCAAAAGAATGGGGCAGCACGGTGGCGAGGTGGAGACATACATATGGAGCTCTACCACAGCACGGTGGTAGAGCTGCTGCCTCTCAGCGAGAAGGTCCCTGGTTCAAATCCAGGTCCAGAGGCCTTTCTGGGTGGAGTTTACATGTTCTCTCCGTGCATGCGTGGGTTTTCTCCGGGTGCTCCAGTTTCCTCCCACAGAC
>NC_056504.1:4459733-4473301 GCF_014905685.2 Nematolebias whitei
GCAGCAGGACGGTCCCGACGTCATCGCTTCTGCAGCAGGACGGTCCCGACGTCATCGCTTCTGCAGCAGGACGGTCCCGACGTCATCGCTTCTGCAGCTTCTTTTATGCAGCACCTCTGGTCAGGCAACCAATCCTCGTCCAGCTCCTCGAGGTTCTCCTCCTATCTGGACACAAATTCACACACATCTGTTTCACACACACAAAGCCATACAACATGTTTAACAGTGAACTAATATAAATTACATGTAAAAGCCATTACATGAGAAGATTAGCCCTTTAACATGTAGCAAAGCATGAATATGCAAGGCTTATTGTACAAGTAGTTTTCCAAAAGCTTTAATTTAATTAGAATAAACGCAGAAAAGAAACTCACGTTCAGTTTCAGTGGTAACAGTGTTGTTGAGCTCCGTTTTTTCCACTGCATCAAAGTCTGGAGTCAGTTTTGTTGTGGCGATTCTCAGGATGGATCTGAGGTGTTGGTCAGTTCACTTGGATCTGTGACGGGCTTGTTGATGTTCATGATGCTGATTATCTGCTCACTTACATACCATATTTTTTCGGCCTATAAGTCACAGTTTTTTGCATAATTTACATGCCCTGCCACTTATAGGCCGAAGCAACATATTTATGGATTTTTTCACATGTTTATAAATTATTTTTTGGCTGAGATACAACTGTTTTCATTCATTCTGACTGAAAAAAAAAGAACACTACCACTTTCAGCCACTTGATGGAAGCAGAGTAGTAATAGTAGTATGGCATGCTGTTGTATAATGTAATAGGTAAAAGTGGCTATAATGACAAATTAAAAAAAGTTCAAGACAAAAACAACTGGACACTATTATACTTTTTTTACTTTATACTTTTTTTCTTGAACCTTTTTGAATTTACCATGTCCTGGGTGACTGAGAAGCTTTGCCCGCTATTAATGACTCAAACGGCCTGCCATATAGTCCCCACCTTCGTTCTGCTCTCTGCTTGGAACCGTCTAAACAGCTGCACCGCCCCGGCGAAATGCAGCTGACTTGACCATTAAAGTGCATTTTTAAGGAATAGTTCAACTGAGACACACATTTGCTATAATTTTGATCAAACAAATAATTGTTTTTATTTGGCTATCTTGATAAATTTGCACAGCGACTCATCACGTGCACGCATTTACTTCCGCGATTGTGCCCGCCATTTGGCAGCGCATCGATTTTTGGCCCAACATCTCCGGGTTGTCGGCGGTGACGCGTAAGAAACGCAACGCGTCAGCGGTTCTGCGTAATAGATGCGACGTATACGGCAAAGCGACATATTTCTGGATTTTTCCACTTCATTAGACAAATATGGACCGATGCGACTTATAGGGCGGAGCGGTGGATTACGGTGGAAATGACGATAGGTCGAGGCAAATGAAGTCAGCATTTTCTGTGCCGTCCTCCAGAGGTTTCCAAAGATGGCTTTGTTAAGTGAAGCATAAAGTCTTTCAGTTTAAGAAGGTTGAACTTCTCCTTTAAGATGGAGTCGGACTGTTAGCATAGTTAGCATGCTTCATAGCAAAGTGATGATATTGTGCTCTTTGAAAACTGTTTCTTGGCACATCAGGAATGCAGCCTTTGATTGGACTTCAGTGAAAAATATTTTCTTGTCCACTCCGTATTAAACACTCGACACTCACTGTCCACTCTTCTTTGAGAAGCTCATTTTTACAGAAGGGTTCATAGGGCAAAGCCAAAAAGTGAAGTCCAGTAAAGTCCATTGTGTCTGTAATGTGCCATCTATCAGGGAAATGTAAAACCAGGTTTACTGGTAATAACATTTAATTCAGTAATATAATTTTATGGACAGCCTCTCCTTAGTGGTAGTCAAAGTACTGTATGGCAGGCAGAAGCCAAAATATTGAACATTTTATTTTTAAATATAATTTGGACCAGTTTGGCGGGCCAATAAAAAGCCCAACGGTCTGTGTTTGTCCTGACGTCACAGGAAACACTTCTCACACCTAGGGACAATTTAGCTACTAATTAGCCCAACGTGCATGTTTCAGTGTGTGGCAGGAAACCCACACGTGCGCAGTGGGAACATGTACTCTCATGCATGATGTCCACCACTTTTCATGCCACATGTCCTGTGGTAGCTGTTATGGTCCGTCCAGTAAAATAACATTGTACACAATCTCGTGCCATGTCACGTTTAAATTTGCCAAGCGGCTCATGAGATATTTTACTGACAGACACAAGCAAAAACATCATCATCAGCCTTTGCTGTTTGGTGGCGGGTGATAAATATCAGAATATTGATGTTCTTTCTATCAAGTGAACTCTAATTTTGCTCTGCATCCAGGCTGCTGTTTATCAGATGTGGGTCAGTGAGACTCGGTCTGAACCTTGAGCCCTCGTAGTTAAAGAAATGTTTCCTGTAGAAGGAGCACTCAGGGATGCACCTACATGTCTGTGTGTTTCAGTGACACTCGTGGAGAGCAGCTCAGCCCCCAGCGGGGTGGAACTGGTCAGCTCCTACCAAACCAACAGAGTGGGGGACCCCACAGACCTGGTGGCCCTGGCAGAACAAGTACAAAAGGTGTGGCTCGGTGCTGTTCACCAGCACGAATACCCCGTGATACGTGTTCCTAACTCTAAAGTCTGAACGTTTCTCAGGGAGATGATTTTGTAAAAGCCAACGCTTGCAACAAGCTGACTGTGATTGCAGATCAGATCCGATACCTGCAGGAG
Source organism: Nematolebias whitei (assembly GCF_014905685.2). Taxonomy (NCBI): domain Eukaryota; kingdom Metazoa; phylum Chordata; class Actinopteri; order Cyprinodontiformes; family Rivulidae; genus Nematolebias; species Nematolebias whitei. The sequence goes on from NC_056504.1 coordinate 4,462,452, forward strand.
CAAGCGAGAAAGGTACAAGCTTCACTGAATTCACTGCACTCGTTATCAGAGGGTTCATGTGATTCAAGAAGATTCGCTCAGATCTGGATCATTTAATGCAGTTTGTTGCTTTTTAGGTGTTGGAAGAAGCAAAACGAGATGCTGACCTCCACCACGCTGCCTGCAACATGGTGAAAAAGCCAGGCAACATGTATTACCTCTACCAGAGGCCTTCTGGACAGAAATACTTTTCCATCATCTCTCCAAAGGTTGGTGTCAGACAGGCACTGTCTCAGGTCACCTGGCATGCACAGGAGACGCTCCACCATGTCTTATTCAACATGGACTTAGGCTGCAAGAACTGAAAAATGTGTTCTTTTCCTCGAGCTGCCATGTACAAGAACAAAGTTGATCAGGACTCCAGCAGAGAGTAGTCCTCAGAGGACTCATAGCCCCTGCTGGATTGTTTCTCCTGCCAGCAGACACTTTGTCTGAACACGTCTTTTGGCCTTTGCTAATTTGTTGTTAACGTAACGTCTTTTTTTTAGTGCACAACTGTTGGGCCTTCTGGTTTTTCTGTGAGTTAGTTATTTATGGGTCTTGCTATATCTTTTAAAGACATGTTAGAAAGATGTTTGTGCTTCCTCACTGTCGCAGCCTTTTGCATCACACAAACTTCTGCACCGTCAGAAATACAGGAGTATAAACATTTATGCTTTGAATCCATGCTCCTAGTTCAGATTTCTGAAAAATGTTGTGGTTCTCAAACACCACAGAGGGAAAAAGTCAATTTTAGGTTTGCTCACTGAATTCTAAGTGTTCGCAGCTAGAAAAACTATTCTGGGTCAACAAAAAGTTAGATTGTGTCATCTGGACCAGTTTCTTTAAGTGAGAAATGTTTCGTCCCCCATCCAGAGGACTTCCTCAGTCTACGGCCTGCCCACCACATCTGTCCCATAGGTAGCCTTCACTGCTGTTTCAAGCCAACCTCCTGTTGGAATCTCAGTAGCAGCTTTTAACACGTGCAAACAGAGCACACCCATCCGAAACAATCCGTCTTCATGTCCAACAATCTAATGTTTAATCCAGATGGCCAACTTACTACTCACAGAAACATAATGAGGACAACCAAGGCCAAAGTGGTTCAGAAAAAAGGTGAGCCACTGTGATCTATCCGGTAATTTCATTGATCAGATTATTTTTTACATACGTGAAATACAGGTAGTCTCATTGAGTCATGAGGACCCCCCCCCGCAAAGAGACGTGTCTAGACGAATAATATTTTATCAACACGGCGGATGCGCGCCCAGCCGCAGTGCAGAAAGAACCGGTGTCGTGCGAAATTCTGTTCCCCTTTATCGAGAGGGTGCACAGAGGCGTCCATCTTCACAGCTCTTCTGACAGATTTCTTGGTATTAAAAACTGTAAATACACTCGATGTGTTGGTGGCTGACTGATATTTGTCAGGCTAAAGTGAACATGACGAGTTGTGTTAAAAAATACATTTTTCGCTCATCGATTAAAAAAAATAAATCACACAAAAAAGCACGAAACTGTAAGTATGCTGGTGAAGATTCTCAGTCATCCAGGACATGGTGAATTCAAAAAACGTTGAATAGAAAAACAACTGGACTTTATTTGTAACAGTAATGAATTGTAATGTAATGAATCGATTATTGGAGTAATCGTTGGTTGCAGCCCTACTCTACATCCCATTTCCAATTGTAGACCGATCTAATATCTGGTGGGGGTTTATAGTTGATTGGTAGAACCTGGTTTTTATTAATGTTGATTTTATAACCTGAAGGTGCACCAAAGTCCTTCAATGCATCCATTAAGTTTGGTAGTGCTTTTGTGGGCTGGGTTAACATCACAAGTAAATGGTCTGCAAATAAGGCCAGCTTCTAATTCCCCGAAGGGGTTGTCACCCCTCTAATGTCTGCATCTTCTCGTATCCACTGACAAAAGGGTTCGGTGAATAAAGCAAAGCGTGGCGACACAACACCCCCGTCCTGTACCTCTTCTCAATTGAACTCGTTTAGTGAGGTCACCATTGATTTTAATTCTGGCTGTAGGTCCGTCATAAAGCGCTGCAATCATCTCAGTCATATTAATGAGAAAACAAAACTTTGTACAGAAAAGACCATCTTACACAGTCGAATGCCTTTTCGGCATCTAAGCCGACGGAGTGATTCCAATTTTTCTTGTGCGACTTGGCTCACCACATGCAGGATCCTCCTGATATTATCCTGCGTCTGTCTTTGTCTTATAAAACTTGACTGGTCTTTGTGAATTAGTCCTGCTAAAATGATTTCTAATCTTTTAGGTAGAATGCTGGTGAACAATGTATAGTCAATATTTAATATACTAATTGGACATTAGTTCCCACGTTCCATTCTATCCTTTCCTTCCGTAGGAGTAATAGAAATGATTGCTTCCCTCCATGATGGTGGAATTATTCTTTGTTCCAGAACCCAGTTAAGTGTTTTTAATAGAATAGGACCCATTTGATCTTTCATTAATTTATACCAGTCTGGGGGGAACCATCAGATCCAGGTTCTTTCCCTCCTTTTAACCTTCCAGTAGCTGAATATAATTTCTCTTGTTATTTTAGAGTAAATTCTTATTTTGATCTTGCGTGACCTTTGGCAAGTGTATCGATGATGACGATGCTTCAGTTTCCAGGTCGTTATCCACTTGAGCTTGCATGTACAGATTTCTATAATATTCTTCAAAACATTTTGAATGTTCCCCAGATCTGTTTCTATTGCTTTTGTTGATGGATTTCTTATTTTATGAATTGTTTTTTTCTGCTTCTAGTTTCCGTAGTCTGTATGACAAAAGTTTTATAGATTTCCCCCGGTCTCATGATATTGCTGTTCAGTGAATAGGAGCTTTTTTTGTATTTCTAATGTGTTGATAATATCCATTTCTTTTTTTTTTTTACGTTTGTTTAAATGTTTTTCTTTTTACCTCCTTCCCTGTGTTTCAGATTTTTATTTGAGCTCACCAGGTGGAGCTCTGTTTTTATATTTAAGAGCTTCTGTAAAAACTACAGACAGACTTCACCTCACCCAGGAAGCAGGAAACTGTTTTAGTTTGGATCTAAAGAGCAAAACCTCACTTGTAACGTGCACGAGTAAACATTTAGTGGTAAAAAGCTGTTCCACGTGCACGCAGGCTGCAGCATGAGACGTTCCACAGCTGATGGTTTATCCCAGAGCAGGACGTCATCAGTGGGTGCACCGTGCTCCTGCAGACCACTGGAATATCTGTCAGTAAGAACAGAAACTGATAAGAAACTAATGTTTCTGCCACAAGTGGAGTCAAAAGAGATCAGACAAACGCCTCCATGTGTGACAGCAGAGAGACAGGAGGAAGTCCGACTGAAAACAAGGCCTCATTTGGGCTGGAGGGTCTTCACAAAACTCTGGACTGGAATACAAATGTACAAAAAGTCCGTAAATTATTTTGGGCATTCTAATGTAGGAGAATGTCACTTTTTAAATGACAAATTACAATATTTCATAAAATAAATATTTTGTTGATTTAAAAAACAAAATGAAATGTTTTTTATAACAAAAGACCCTAAACTTTAGTCTTAAATTTGAACAGGCTCAGATGGCTCTGAAACACAGCACTTGTTTCCGTTGGAAGAAGTATTTTAAGCAGGACCTCCAGGAGCTGGTCCCAACAGTTCTTGACTGAACTTATTTTGCTGCAGTTTACCTGTGAAACCGACAGGAAATCATGTTGTTTTTACCTGTTCTCCTCCTCTGAAGGAATGGGGACCGAGCTGCCCTCACCCGTTCCTCGGCTCGTTCAAACTCCAGCACGACATGTCGTGGACTCCTGTGGAGGATGTGGAGAAGAGGGACGCACAGGTGGCCATCATGGACAAACTTCTCAAACAGCAGACGGCCCTTCCTGTGTGCACCGGACCCAACTTTAAAGGCCTCGCTGAATAAAGAACTGCCAACTACAACGATGATGATGAGGAAGACGGAGGACGTGTCGGCATGGTCTGAAAGGACCAGAAGGTTGAGTTTTCTCTTCCAAACATCAGACTCTTCAGATCCAGCTCTTTGGCACTTTACCTCCTTTTGGCACATTTTGGCCTCACAAATGATGAAGTCTGACTTTTCAGCTTTGTTTTAAACCCAAATGAACTTTGTCATTAGCGGATAACTGCACGTGTGAAATGGCATTTACAAAACAAAGTGCGACTTCGCATCATTTGAAAGAAAAACAACGTGCGTGTGTCACCACCTGCTGTTCAGGGTGTCCTTTATTTAAAGCCGTTGATTTTGTTTGTTTCCAAGAAATAAATGACAAGAATTCAAACCAAGCTACGGAGTTTAAAGATTGGTAAAGTTCATTTGTTTTTGTTTGTTACGGTCAGTTAGCTTCTCTTATGACTCCAACAGTTAATCTGGTAAATTAAAAAAAACGTTCAACACAAAATCAACTGGACTTTATTTGTAACAGAAGACATTTCTCTCCTCATCCGAGGAGCTTTCTCAATTCAAAGAGCAGAGAGTGAGAGATTCAGGTTATAAGGCTGAGTGAGATGAGACACACAGACATATGCAGATTGACAATTCACACCTCAACGCCTTAACAGTAGGTCTTTGTTCCTCTAATTCACAGATGAGGCCCCTCTGTTCCCATCAGGTGTGAAAACTGGCTGGGAATCTGTTTTAAAGTTACATTATAGGTTTTTGAAAGTGGAAATCTGAGGCCTCCTCTGTTAAAAAACATTTTTCTCTATTTACATAAATTGCTTCCTTCACCCCCCCCCTCTCAAACCATCTGTGTTCTCGGTCCAAATAAAGTCCAGTTGTTTTTGTACTGAACGTTTTTTGAATTTATGTCCTGGATGACTGAGAATCTTCACCAGCTTAATCACTGGTAGATACAGTAGACCCTGGTTTATCACGGGGGATCCATACCCTGAAGACCCGCGATCAGTGAAGAACTGTTAAGTAGGAATAGTACTACAAGTACTTAGTAGCATTTTAAACCCTTCACACACTCTTGCAATATTCTAAGCAATGTTTCTAAACTAAACTCTAGAAGAGCACAGCATGTCATGATCTCAGCTGCTCTTTACCACCTGCAAGCGCTCTTGGCCACGCCCACTTCTCCGCTCTGCACGGTGAACAGCTGATCAAATGTTCATCTGCAGGAGGAAACTTTCTGCAGCTCTGGGTTGCACAAATGTGCAGCAGGTGCTGCATAATTTAAAATAATCAATTGTAAATAAAAATCCCATGCTGATCGTTCAGCTCATCCATCAATCGGCTTTTAGTTTCACTAAAATCTGTCCAATTATACTGAAGATATTCTGCTGACACAGGTAAAACTACTGCCCTTTCCCCCTCAGGTGGGCAGTGAACACACCTTGACGCTTCCAGCTGGCCTCTCCTGCCCGTTTTATCTCTTATTGAGAAAGGAAAAGCAAAACTCTCGATTTCACATTTTTAATTTCAAATCAAAAGAATCTTAGTGCAGTGATGATTTTAAATGAACTGTTTAAGGCTTGGACAAGATTAATTTGTTAAAATAAACTTTTGGGTATAAAAGACGTCTGTGGGCTGCAGCCCGGTCAGCTCGTGATGGTCAGCAGGTAGGAGTTCACGTGTGGCAGAAGCTGCCAGTTATCAGTGGCGATGTCGAAGTGCACGGCGTCCTCCTCGGCTCTGATGCTCAGCAGCACGTGGTTCTGAGGAGGGAGATAAATCAGAACCTTGGACTCCTCTTGTCCGGACGGGCCTGGCAGGAGGAAGGGCAGGAGGTGTTTGTCCAGCAGCACGTTCAGAGCCGCCCCCCTCAGCTGGCAGCAGAACAGACTGACGGCTCCGTCTCCCGTCTCGGAGCAGATTTCGTCCCAGAGGTTCTGGAACACCTTCAGTCTGCTTCCTGGAGCCCAGGATGGGGGTGCCGGCAGAGGCATGAAGACCTGCTGGAACACCACATGAACATCGGGCAGATGGGTGTGCCAGGTCAACCCTTCTCTGGTGGTGAACATGGCGCTCACGTGGAGGCTGGTGGGGTAAGGCTGCCGGGGCTTCAGTCTGAGCTGGACTACAGGTGGCGGTCTCTCTCTGAAGAGACATGGGACACTTATGTCCTCCAGCTGCTCGTAGTGATGGTCGGTGAGGTCGAAGTGTAGGCGGATGCTAAAGATCTGGTCGAAACCAGGTTCAGAAGCCTCCGTGTGGGTCAGCTGGTACTTCAAGGTAACTTCTGAAGCAAAGTGAGGGTCGGCGAACTGAGCTCTGTAGGTTTCCAGTGCTTCGTTGAGCTCGTTCTGGTTTGAGTCGCAGCTTGTGGTTTCTTCCGGCTGTTCCGGAGCCTCAGTCAGACGGAGTATGGGCTTGTCTGTCCGGTGGACGGTTAGCGTGCTCGTCAGTCCCTCGCTCTCAGCCATGAGACAGGACAGTGTTCTCTTCTTGACCTGACGCTCGCCTTCAGTCGGGCCCTGTTCCAGCATCGCTGCCAGCTTCTCCTGAGACAGCGTGGTGAGGAGGGTGAAGTAGAGGCGGGCATGGTCCTGAATGTCCGTGTCTCCATAGTGACACGCGAGGTGCTGAAGGATGTCCGCCAGAGCGACAAGCATGGAGTCCACAGTGGGGTGAAGGAGCAAACGGCGGCAAACTCCTAGCAAGCCGTTTCCCAGACGCCAGTCACCACCGGTGCACAGAGAGGAGGTGATGATGCTGGTCAGGATGGTGAGGGTGCAGCGCTGGCTGATTTCTGCTTCCTCTGCCACCCGAGCGAGAACCTTCAGGTGCCAGCCAAGGTCCTGTAGGGTGAGCCGGGCCTCTGTGATCACCTTCTGGAGGCCCCTCAGTAGTCCTAAAGCCCAGCCAGACTCAGGAAGTCTCTCCTGAGTCCGGTCGGCCATGTTGATGATGTGAGGGGCCAGCTGGGGGTGCTGCAGGTAGAGCTGACACAGCTGGCGGCTCAGACCTGAACAGAACTGCTCCATGTGGCTGAAGTAAAGGAGGACGAGGAAGGCCGCTCTGAAAAAAGTCACCGCGATATCTCTGCTGCCTCCGCTCTCTACGACACGTAGCAGCGACCTCAGCTGACCATACAGGTAGGCCAGTCCCTCACCCCCCACGTCTCCTTCCTCCAGGTAGACCAAGGACAGCAGGCGGAGCCGAGCCAGCAGGGTGCCGCCATCGTTGAACACCGTGGGCAGAACGGCTGAAGCCAGCTGCGGGGTTAGCAGCACAGGGAGGGCCTCACCGTCGCCGCAGCTGATTGGACGGTTCTCTGGGAAGTGCAGGATGCAGTCCATGTAGAAGAGCTTCTCAGGTGTGCTGAGGACCGGGTGCTGGGACAGGACCACCAGCCGCTTCAGGAGGAAGGCCTCGTCTTCAGCGCTGAACAAGCTGTCGGTGAACGCACCCTTCATCAGCAGGGCCACATGAAACAGGCACACCTGACGAGACAAGTTCACAGGTCAACGACAGGTCAAAGGTCGCACGGCGCTGCTGCTAGCGACAGGTCAATGGTCGCATGGCTGCTAACGACGGGTCAAAGGTCGCACAGCTACTAACGACAGGTCAAAGGTTGCACGGCTGCTAACGACAGGTCAAAGGTCGCTGCTGCTAACAGGTCAAAGGTCACATACTGCTGTCAACAAGATAATGGAAAAGATGTCAAAGGTCATTTTTTTCAGCCTGAATTTAGAGAAACGTAGAATATTTTAAATATAAACTTTTAATTTTAAACTTGCTTGAAACAATTATTGAATAGCTTTATTTATTTTTTTTTTTTTCATTTTAAATCTTTGCACATACAGTATGCTGTTTAATATCACCTGTTGAAAGGTGAAAGTAGATAATAATGCCTCTTTTAGCAAAACGTCTCATGAACCACAGTGAACGGGTTTTAATGAAACTCTGGAAGTCAGCATCAGACGCCTAAAAACTGTTTTTAAATCAATTCAAGATTGATACTGATATGATTAGCTGTGGTGGCAATCATAATATTAACCAACAAAAATATCTAGAACTGAGTCAGTTTTAGAGTTTTTGAAGTAAAACTTGACGTGGCAGCTGAGCTGGAACACTGGGGAGACCCAAGAGCAAACATGAGGTCAAGCTCAACGTTTTCAAGCTTTTAACAAAATGTGTACAACTCCATCATTAGTCAACTTAACAGGATCTCAGCCTAAAGCTTTGCTGTGAAATGTAGCAGGCAATAAGGGTGAAGGTTCGTTACCGTCTTTTGCATCACGTGGTACATGACGTGGAACGAAACTGTGTACACAAGGTCCCAGTTACAAATAAAAATAGCAAAAATATAAAGTATAAAAAAAACTAGATAAGGATCTGATATATGCTAAACACTAATAATGTAATATAATCTGGTTTATTAAACAGCAGCCTGAACATGAGTCTGTAGTGAGCAGATGGTATGAACAGCTTAACAAGGAACGCTGGGACTTTAGTTTGATGCAGTTACAGTTCGTCAACAGGAAACAGCAGATTAGTCAGACAAAACAGGAAAGTCAAAGAACTGGATTCAGAACGTGGTGGTTCTGCTTGATGGCTGTAAAATAAAAAAAACTTTTTATTTTGCCTGTTTAATGTCATTTTTACAGCAAAGCTGTGTCTTTTCTTTATTTATCGTTTTTCCCCAGAATTTTGGAGACAAAAAATAAATATACCATAACCCTTAATCTTTTTTCATAGAAATGGCTCATTGAAACATAACTAGACAAAACTCGAAGCTGGAAAGTTGAAGCTGCAAAAGACGAGCGCCCCCTGGTGGCAGATTCCAGTAAAGGTTTAAGCCCCGCCCCCTCCATGTAAACAAAAGGGACTTTCTACCACTTTTATGCCAATAGTTGTTTTAATGACTGATGGAGTATTTCTGTGTTGGATAATGATGATTGGCTGTAGCAGCCATCTTAGTGGATTGACTTCAAAGGGTAATCAGTTATAGACTTTTATAGCTGTTTTTTTCTTTTTGGTTGCCATTTTATTTTAATTTGTTTAAAAAAAAATCTGTATGCCTCTTTATGATTGTCTGTTGTCCACTGTTGTCATCACTCTTTGTTAAGAAATCAGGTCTCTCTGGTAAATGAGTCCCCGAGGCTCAGTGGGATTAACCAGTCTAAATAAAGGTCAAATGAAATATGTAGATTCAAAGATTATTTTGTGAAAGTTTCATTAAAATCTGGTGGTTCATGAAACATTTTGCTAACAGACACACACAAAAGGCCAAATCGTTATTGTCCACTTTCACCTTTTTGAGACAACAAATGTCCCTGACTGTGTATGACACGAACCTCACTGGTTCCCAGCAGCCGCAGCAGCTGAGCTCTCAAAATGGCCGGCGAGACCCCCGGTACCATGGCGACCACCTCGGTGACTCTGTGCAGAAGTGCAGCCTGGCACAGGGGAGTGAGAAGGTAGGACTCCTCTAACAGAGAGGACAGGACCGATTTCAGCTCCTTACAGTCAGCTCCAGTGTGGAGCGTCGGCACCGAGCCCATCGGGCCCAGGACCAGGGAGGCCAGTCCAGGCCAGTCTTTGCCTTCCATCTGAAACGAGTCCTGGTCTGCTTCCCACACGGCCGAAGTGTTTCCTCCCAGGAGAGCTTTAAGATGCTCGGCCCCTGCTCCTGGTTCCTGACTGAGATGATAAACCGCATTTCTCAGAGCCACCGTTTGAAGGCCCGTGTAGACCTGGTGCAGCCTGGAGGTCTCCTGCTGCCGCAGCCCACCCAGGAGCTCCAGGCGCTGGGAGAGGAGGCCAGGGCAGCAGGCCTCCAGATCCCGAAGGCAGTCGCAAGCGGTGGCCCTCAGAGAGCGCTGTGGGCTGGTACTGCTGATGTCACCGGTGTCCTGAGCAACTTGAAGCACCAGGTCCAGGAAGTCCAGGGACACTTGGGAACGCTTGCTCACACAGGAGGAGCAGATCAGGACGCAGGTGAGGGTCACCAGGAGCTGGCAGCGGAACTGGGTGCATGTAGGGGGACACTGGGTGAACACGGACATCAGGTCCAGGGCCGTCTCTTCCCCGGCAGGGTCTGATGGACACAGCAGAGTCGGGTACTCACAGAGAGGAGACAACAGGACCACCTGGAGAGAGACAACGTCCTTCACTTTAGTCTAGAATTAACCAAGTGTCACTGATCGAGCTTTACTGATTCTGGTCTTTTAGCCTGGTCCATATTTGGACAGAGGATTGTAGACAGAACCAGGTCCAATGTGGTCCAGATGTCAAATATCTGTGTGGTCCTTCTGCTCTGGATGCTACTTTTCAGCCTTGAGCTAATCTAACAAAATGAATAATCCGTTTCTAACCATGATGAGAGGCTGATGTGAGCAGATTAAATCTGACAATCTGAGACCAGATGACAACAGACCGGCAGTTAGCCGCCTCACAGCTGGGATGAAGCTCATTTTTATTCACGTTTGAGAAGTCACTACATCAAAATGTTCTACACACATACTGAAACCAGCCAAGGTCTGTGCCTTCATAAGTGGACAGCAGCTTACCTTGATGCTGGAGCTGGCTCGGTCATCTCGGAGCTCCCTCAGCAGCTCCGACAGGAACACTTCCGGGTTTGTTCCCGACAGGAAGCTGGACGGACCGCTGCAAAAAGAACCGACCCTCTCCGGCCACTTGGACGCCATCATTACTGAGAAACCCAACTTTTATGACGGTCAGGTGTTCATCTCTTCACGCGCTGATCTTGTTGTCTTGCCTGCAGCCGAACACGACAAGTTCCGTGTTGGGTCACGTGACCAGTGTGTACCGCCCCCTGCTGTCTCGGAGGTTCATGACCGCGGAAAATGATAGATAGATAGATAGATAGATAGATAGATAGATAGATAGATAGAT
>NC_056504.1:4473311-4480300 GCF_014905685.2 Nematolebias whitei
GATAGATAGATAGATAGATAGATAGATAGATAGATAGATAGATAGATGGATAGATAGATGGATGGATGGATGGATGGATGGATGGATGGATGGATGGATGGATGGATGGATGGATGGATGGATACATACATACAAGATGGCGGACGGTGCGGAGTCAGGCACGGGAGCTCCCTTCTCTCGTTGTCCCCGAACCAAACCGCAGATCTACAACACTACTGATGGAAAGCTTATAGTGGAGGATGAGTTTTTAAACTTTCTTGTGGTCAAAATCAAGACTATGTGCCAGGAAGAGCTTGTGCTGCTCGCATCCAACACGTTCGACTTTGAGTGGATTGAGTCCTCTAGAAAAGTCCTGTTTGAACTGTGTTCCAATTCCAAACAGCGGTATGTGGCCTTCAAAGGAAGTCAGAAAGCTGTAAATGCCATTAAAAGCTGTTTAAAAGTTCTGAATGAGTGCGGGGAAGCTATACCCCACTTTGTCTCCCACTTCCTGGATGAGCTGCCGCCTGTGACGTTCAACAGCCTGGATGTCTCCAACTTACTCAGCAAGATGGAGCGTCTACAGAGCGAGGTTTGTGCCCTGAAGCATACAGTGTCACGCCAAGTGGACGTTGAGGAGAAGTTGCGTGAGGTTACCACCACCATTGACCGCAGAGTCACGGCAATGGAACGACATTTGGTCCTTGGAGGTGGAGGATCCAGCAGTGTGAATACGCCTGTTCCAGGAATACCCAACGCCAGTGACTTGACATTGGCTGCGGACGGCTCCGAGGAGGTGGTAACATGCATGGATTCTGTTCGAACAAACTGTGTTATTGCTGATAATGCCGCTTTGGCCGTGAATGGGACCTACACCGACGATCCCAGGATTATTGGCGAGTCTGCGGTGAGTGATAACCGTAACCGAAGCTGTGCTGCAGATGCGCCCATCAGTTCGCCCACATGGAACTTGGTGGTGAAACAAGGGCGGCGTTTGAAAACTGAGAGCCATTCAGCTACATTAAAATGCCAAGCTAAACCTGAGCGTAAAAGACCAGCACCTATTATCGGTACTGGTGCTCAAAGCACCATAAAAGTGGTCAGAACGAAGCTTGTAACTGTTTTTGCAACTAGATTTATTCCAGATCTTGATGATGAGACACTAATGAACTATCTTAAAGGAAAACTTGGACGCGATGTTCAGTGCCGGCGTATTGTCACTGGGAACACCAGATATAGTTCTTTTAAAGTCAGTGTGGAGTGTGAGAACGTTGCAGAAGTGTACAACCCAGAGCTGTGGCCAGAGGGTTCGGTTGTGCGCCGTTACTATGAGCCACGGAATAAACCTACAACGTCCAAAGGGCTTGGGGTGATCACTTCCAGTGATGCCAAAGGGATGGATGCAACGGCTGCAGTGAATCCTTCATAGACTAATTAATGCGTGTTATTTCTTACAATTGCCGGGGACTGCGTGTCGGTAACACAGCTGGAGATAAAGCACGACGTCTGGTTGTGGATAGACTGTTGCAAAAATGTGATATCCTTTGTTTACAAGAGACCTTTTTATCAAAACAGGATTTGGGAAGTTTGAACTGTATTAATGACTGTTTCTGTGGAGCTGGTGAATCTACTGTGGATCTTTCTATGGGGATAGTGAGAGGACGCATCGCAGGAGGAGTAGCCATTCTATGGCACAAAAAGCTGGACCCAGTTCTTAATGTCATCAGAACTGGTGTTGACTGGTGTATTGCTGTACATTTAAAAGTTGAAAAAAAAGAATTTGTTATTATTAATGTCTACACACCATACGAGTGTCCCCAGAATGAAGACATTTATTTGAATAGACTTGCTTTCTTGAACTCTTTCATTGATGACCATTATCTTACCTCTGTGTATGTAGTAGGTGATATGAATGCAGATATATCTGATGAATATTCCTCATTTGCTAAACATATGCATCAGTTTTGTGATGATAACAGTTTCATATTGTCCAGTCAGCAAATGCTACCTGCAGATAGCTATACTTATATAAGTGAAGCTTGGCATACAACGTCATGGCTTGACCATTGCATTAGCTCTGCTGATGCCCATGCTGTTGTAAAATCAATAGAAATATTATATGAGTATTCTATGTCAGATCATGTTCCATTTTTAATGATGCTGGATATTAAAAGTCTTCCAGAGTTCATATGGGGGGTAAATAGTGCCACCACAGTTAAATTCCAATGGTCCAGACTCTCTAAAGATGACCTATCAGTATATCATATGAAAACTGATTTTCTTTTAAGTAAAATAAGTCTTCCTCTTCAATCTATTATGTGCTCAGATGTTAATTGCAGTAATATATCTCACTGTATAGACCTTCATACTATGTATGATGGCATTGTGGGTGCTTTGAATGAGGCTACAAGATCATACTCTACATGTAGAAAGACTAATAACATTAGGCCAGGTTGGAATAAATATGTGTCAGGATACCATGCAGAAGCCAAACAGGCATATAAGATGTGGGTAGAAGCAGGTAGACCAAGAGATGGGACTCTTCTAGATTATAAAAAATTAACAAGTGCCAACTTTAAATATGCCATTCGATACATTTCCAAACGTGAGCAGAACATGAGAGCAGATTCCATGGCTGAAAAACTGCTTTGTAATAATACCATTGGCTTTTGGAATGATGTCCGAGCTTTAAACAGGTCTACTGCATTGCTCCCCAGTACCATTGAAGGCATATCTGGGGCTGATAACATAGCAGAACTATGGAGACAGCATTATTCTACTTTATTTAACTGTGTAAAAAGTGAACCATATGGACTGGGAAATATTGCCAAGAGTGATGTGGTTCTAATAACCCCTAGTGAAGTCCAGCAGGCTATTGCGTACTTGTGTGAGAATAAGGCAACAGGTTCTGATAGCATTTCAGCAGAACATCTGAAATATGCCAGCCAAAAAGTGGCTGTGCTGCTTGCAATGTGTTTCTCTGGGTTTATGATCCATGGACAGTTGCCTGATTCCTTATTATCTATCACCCTTGTGCCGGTAATTAAGGACAAAACTAGCAAGGTTGGTAGCCTTAATAACTACAGACCTATAGCTTTAGCGAGTGTGATATCTAAAGTGTTTGAAAAAATCTTACTTGATCGTCTCAGTAAGTTTATTAGTACAACAGATAATCAATTTGGTTTTAAAGCCAAGTTGGGAACTGATTTCTGTATTTATGGCCTGAAAGAGGCAGCAAGAGCATATCTAAGAAAAAATTCATCTGTGTTAATTGGGTTTATTGATGCCTCTAAGGCTTTTGATCGTGTCAATCATTACAAGTTATTTGATAAATTAAAACAGAGAGGTGCTCCAGATATTATTATACGAATTTTAGTTTACTGGTATTCTAACCAGAAAATGCATGTAAAATGGGGCAATAACATCTCTGCCTGCTTTGGAGTGAGTAATGGTGTGCGTCAGGGTGGGCTTCTTTCGCCTGCCCTGTTTAACTTGTACATGGACGACCTGTCAAAAGAAATGAACCTCTGTAAAACTGGATGTATGATCGGTGATACCCTGGTTAATCACTTTATGTATGCTGATGACCTGGCTGTCCTCTCACCCAGCAGTGTTGGTTTTCAGCAGCTACTGAATATCTGCTCTGATTATGGGTTGAGATATGATGTGCAGTATAATGCTAAGAAAACTGTTGTGCTAATATGTAGGACTAAAGCAGACAAACAACTCTGTTTCCCAGATTTTTTTTTGTCAAGCCAAAAGTTAAATGTTTGTTCTAAAACAAAATATCTGGGTCACTACATCACAGACCAGCTCTGTGACGATGATGACATTTATCGGCAGTGTCGCATGTTGTACGCCCAGGCAAACATTCTGGGGAGGAAGTTTCACATGTGTACTGATGACGTAAAAATAAGTCTGTTTAAAGCTTATTGTACATCCTTGTATGCGGCTCCTTTGTGGTGTAAATTCAAAAAAGCTAGCATGCAGAAGCTTAAGGTTGCTTATAATGACTCCCTGAGAATTTTGCTTAAGAAACCAAGGTCCAGCAGTGCAAGTGAAATGTTTTGTAATGCGCATGTCAGATCGTTTCAGGCACTCATGAGAAATTTGATATACAAGTTTATGTGTCGTTTGTGCAGCTCCATGAACAGTCTTATTGTAATGTTTTCACATCCCTCTGTTAGTGCGCTAAGATATCAGTCAGCTCTGTGGAAACATTGGTATGCAAGTCTTTTATAAGATTTTATTTTTTTAAATCTTTCTTTTTTTCTTTTCTTTTTTGTGTGTTGTGTGTCATGCTTTTGTGGACTACAAGTCTGATGAATAAAGTAATCAATCAATCAATACATACATTCATTCATTCATTCATTCATTCATTCATTCATTCATTCATTATTAATCCCTGGGGGATAATTTGCAGCATCTAGTAGCATTTTCTAATTCTACAGAAAAGAATGCATATGAAATAATTTTAAAAAAGCAGAATACACAAATTTGAAAAAAGACAATATGCACAAGGTCGTAGGGATATATATATTCATTCAACAGGTTACAGGTTAGTCTCACTGAGTCATGAAGACTCATTTTCAAGAGAGAAACAAAACCACAGATGAAGTACAGACAACAATAAACTGCTATAAAATGCATATAAATTTTAAAGTAAATAAAAATAGTGATATAAAAAACATAAAATCAAGCTAAATCATGAAACAGGGTAAAATACTAAAAACAGGAACATGTCTGCATTGGTTTTTGCCATGAACTTATCTAAAGCACTGATTAGTCTCTTTAGAACGATTTGTTCAATTATCTTTGTAGAGATCTAGTATAGAGCTGTATGAATGGGTAGATGAGGCACAGATTGTTGTAAAGAGCTTTGAGTATCTCGATAAGATAGAAAGGTGCTGTATATGTACAGTTCATTTAACATTTAGATGTTTAAAATCCCTTAGAGAGGTCAAAGTCAACAACTTCAGGTCTTTTTGTAAGATATTTCAGGAAACAGGAGCAGAGTAGGAGAAGCCCTTTTGCCAAGTTCAGTCCTCACTGAGGGAACACTGCAGGTAATAATGTCCTGAGAGTGCACGCTGTAGCTGCACTCACACAGAGACATGTAGGAGGAGATGTATGAAGGCAGCAGACCAAGAAGTGATTTAAAGATGAAAATGTACCAGTGGGAGAGTCTGTGTGAAGTTAATGATGACCAGTTAACCAGTGAATACTGGGTGCAGTGGTGGGTACGGTAGTTACAGCCAGTTATGAATCTTAGTGCACCATGATAGACAGCATCCAACATGTTCAAGGTGCTTGTAGTCAAGTCAAATTTATTTGTATAGTACATTTACTGTCATTTCTAACCGAGGCCCATGCCTTCAACACCATGATCCCCCAAACCCTGATGGACAAACTATTCACACAAGGACTAAGCCCCTCCATTTGCAACTGGGTCCTGGACTTCTCAACAAACAGACCACAGTCAGTGAGGATCCACAACTTCTCCTCCTCCACCATAACCCTCAGCACTGGCTCTCCTCAGCGATGTGTGTTGAACCCTCTCCTGTTTAAAGATCTGTTTCCTGCTCACATACGATTGTGCAGCTACCCATCCAGGCTGTCACATTGTAAAGTTTGCAGATGATACAGCGGTGGTGGGATGCATCACAAACAATGATGAGTCCAGCTACAGGCAGGAGGTGGAACACCTGGAGAGCTGGTGCAAAGAGAATAACCTTCACATCAATGTGAAGAAGACGAAGGAGATGGTCGGAGGATCTGCGGTGGAAGTGGTCTCCATCTACAAGTACTTGGGTGTGCACCTGAACAACAACCTCAGCTGGAGCAACAACACCACCAGCCTGATCAAGAAAGATCATCAGAGACTCTACTGCCTCAGGCGGCTGAGACGAGCTGGTCTGGAAGCTCAGTCCTCACCTCCTTCTACAGGTGTGCAGTGGAGAGCATCCTGTGCTCCAGCATCAACGTGTGGCATGGAGGCTGCACAGCTGCAGAAAGAAAAGCTCTGCAGAGAGTGGTGAAGGCTGCACAGAAGATGTTGGAGTCAGCCTCCCCACCATCACAGACATTTACACCTCCAGATGCAGGAAGAGGGCCACCTGCATCATGAAGGACCCCACTCACCCAGCACACACACTGTTTGCCCCGCTCCCCTAAGGAAGGAGGTTGAGGAGCATTAAGTGTAGAACCACTAGACTGAGGAACAGCTTCTACCCTGAGGCTGTTAGACTCATGAATCTCTAACCAGAATAATCACTGTGAAAAATCACATCATGTTGCTGCTGATCTGTTTCATGTTGCTGCTGATCTGTTTCATGTTGATGTGTTCATGCGTGCTCATCTGTTCACACAGACTCATGTTTGTGCTGCTGTTTGACGTAATGTTTTTATGCTTTTAGTGCTTAGTGTATATTTAGTTGATGTTTTTCTTATTTCATATCTTAGATCTTATTATTGTTTTTTCTTTTACAGTTTATTGTTGGATGTAACTGGGACCCATCCATCCATTATCTTTTAGCCACTTCTTCCATTTTGGGTCATGGGGGTCGCCGGTGCCCATGTCCAGCAATCACTGTGCGAGGGGCGGGGGACACCCTGGACGGGTCTCCAGTCCATCACAGGGACACATAGAGACAAACGAGACAAACAACCATTCACTCTCTCACTCACACCTAGGGACAATTTAGAGTTATCAATCAGTCTAACATGCATGTTTTTGGTCTGTGGGAGGAAACTGGAGAAAACCCACACATGCACAGAGAGAACATGCACACTCCACCCAGAAAGGCCCCTGGATCAGGATTTGAACCAGGGACCTGCATGCTGAGAGGCAGCAGCTCTACCAGTTGCGCCACCGTGCTGCCCGTAACTGGGACCCTGTGAACATAATTTCATTCCACCACATGTGGTGCGAACGACAATAAACAATCTCTGAGTCACTGAGTATATATGCATGTATGTATGTATATCTATCTCTCTCTCTCATATAAATA
>NC_056504.1:4480400-4504020 GCF_014905685.2 Nematolebias whitei
TATATATATATATATGTATATATATATATATATATATACACATATACTGTATATATGGTGGTATGTTGAATGTGTTTTGTGTGTTCTGTGTTCTAGCAAATAATCTCCTGAATCATTGGATAACTGTTAATAAATTGAAGAAAGTAATCAGTAGATGTAAATCTACATTTCGCTGACAGGTTTCAGTTACTCAAACCCTCCAAAACTTTTTATTTTATTTCCCATTTGTAAAACGCTGATTTGCTTTGACCATAATAAGTCTACAATCTGACATGATCAAATAGAAACAAAATAAGACATATTTCATGAATGTAAATTTGCTAAAGCTTTTTCAGAAAATGTACAAATCCTACATTTGCTCATTTTCAAAATTTAACAAAAAAGGTTTTGTATGGAGTGATATGAGAAAATGTTACCCAGGGCTTTAAAAACAAACAGATAAAGAACAAGAAGAAAACTATTCTATTAAACACTTATAGATGAACCCAAATTTATGGATAATCTTTAATCTTTTCTTCTTCTCTCCTTTGCTCCATTTCAGAAGTACTGAAAAGGATAAGGGCAACCATGAAAAAAAGATGTGTATTTAATGCAGTATTTTGACAAAACAAAGTTTTTAAGGTTTTTACAGTTTTAAATCTGCTGTTTATGGTCTGCCTCCTTTCTGGCACACCACATTGTCTGTTCTTCTCATCCTGAACATTTCATTGGACTGTTGACCTTGTGTCAACCTGCTTACACAAAGAACTTTTCAAGATGGCGGATCAGTTTCTAACAGGGACCGCTCCTGTGTCCCTCTATCCAGAGGGCGGCGCTAATGCTCTTTCAGCACTAAATACAACCGTCAGTAGGCGAAGAAGAAGAAAGTCCGGAAGGCGCCAAAATTGTTTTGTCGTTGGTAAACTCCGTGTTTTTCTCTGTTTTTCTCCGGGACGAATTCACGACGATGACTGAAAACACGTTTCCTGTCCACAACGCGGAGACTTTAGTGAACTTTTATCGAAGTGATGTCCTCACCGGACAAGAAGCTAAACATTTCACCAAAAGCGACCTGACCCCGGTTCCGAAGGTGAGTCCAGTTCGAGCTGAGGTTCGGTACCAGAGTGAACTCGAGTTTACTGAAGGAAACCTTTAGTTAAAAAATATAAATTTATCACAAACAAATGATTTAACCGGGCGATGGAAAACCATTCATTCAGCGGTTGAGGCCAAACTGCAGCTGAAAGTTCATCCATCAACTTTATTTACCCACTTTTTCCTCTCTGGGTCACAGAGAGCTGGTGTGTGTGTCCACCCTCATGTCCCCTTGCTTACCCCATCCCTGCATCGTCTTTTAAAGAAGTTCTACCCTCGACTGGACCCTGTTCTTGCTATTATAAATATCAGTGTTTTTAAACAGAGTAGTAAATCCATTAATGGCACGTCAGTGTCTAATGCTGCTTCACACTGAGGACCTTTTCACTGAACAGTTTATCTTCAGAAAAATCAACATGTCTGCTTTCTCTGGACTCAAACAAACCCACTCCTGGCTGATGGTGTCTCCAGCAGTAGGACATGTTCACTCTGAGGGTGTGGATGGTGCTTGTTGCACACACATATACCTGGTTGCCAGTTTGATAGCACTGACCCTCACATCCCACCAGCAGGTCACTGGATTCAGAGAGGTTAGAGTTGATGCAGACTTCTGCACCTCTGTGTCTCTGCCTGGATCTTCTCTGTGGTTCTCTGGTGTTTAGGACTTTTCTCATCTCCCTAATTGACATGAGAACACAAAACATCAACACTAACATGGTTGTGTTATTATTGTTCAAAAACATTATCTAGGCTGAGAGTTAAAGGCTTCACTGGTCAATAATATCCTTTACAGCTTAACTTACCTCCACCATGCAGCCTCCACTGTAGAAAAAGGCAGCAAACTTTAACAACAAAGTTTGTGACTGTGGCCCCCATCTCACTTTTCTTTTGTCCGTCTCTGTCCTCACATCAGGGTCAGAGGCTCCTGTGATGAGAACATTAACATAAACAGTGAACATTAGTGACCTGTTTAACCAGTGACCCGATGGATGAGCACATTGTTACAAGCTAAGCTTTATCTGTTAGTGTTAAATTTAGTTAGCTTCTGATTTAGCTACCTACATAGATAGCCATAAAATAAATCTACACACTAAAGTTAGCGTTACATGGATCCTAGTTTAACTCACTGAGATGCATGTATTAAGCTGCAGTAACGTTAACAAACGTAAACTTACGAGCTGAAATCCCAGACACAGAGCCGTCCTCGGTGCGATTCGGAGTCCGGTTGTGGAGATTTTGAATCAGGCCGTTCAGGCTCTAACACCCACAGGCTGACTTAAATGCTGAGAGGAGGATGGCTGCAGTCCTCTCTCCTTGCAGTCAAACACAGAGCAACTTTACACTCTTAGCCCCACATGAACCCCGCCTGTTGGCGTAACCACCTATGTGTTTTTCCTGCGTATTGCAAGTTGCTGCACTGGCTGTAACGTTGCATGTGGTTGAAACCACGTGTAACATTACATCCAATCACCGAAACTTGACACTGAAAGACAAGGCATATTTTGATACATATACCGACTGAAGCAGTTCGGTCGGTACCATAACTGAAGTTTGGTACTCAGCCCTGTATATATCATATATTGCGATTTATCTTGAAAATATCAAGATATAAATTTTGGTCCATATCGCCCAGCCCTACCGATGGGACACACATCAGAGTCAATGAGGGGTTCAGTGTCTTAACTAGGGACACTTCAGCATGTGACTGCTAGTGGAATCGAACCCCCAACTCTTGCATTGCAGGACGACTGCTCTAACCACTCAGCCACAGCCGCCCCATGATCTTAACTGATGACCAGTGACTATCATTAATGATAACTAACGATCTAAAAACGTGTTCTTTTGGACATGTGAGACTTATGATGACCTGTTTGTTCCCACATGTTGGGGGCAGAATGAGACGTATTGAATGCAGGTTTCTGGTGGTCATGAAGAACATATTTTTCTCTCTTTCAGCCAGAAGCAGTTCAGACTTTGTACATGAGAGTGTTGCATCTTGTGACCGGCTTCAGACCAGAGTGTCACTCCATGGTGAGTTTTGTCCTTTAAATATGTTTCCTCTCACACATTTTACAGGGACTTTTCATGAATGACCTTCAGCATTAAAAACATTACCTCCAGACTCTATTTTAATGCATCCTGGCTTGTTTATCAGTCAACAAAAAGCTCTCCTTTTTATTTATTGAAGCGGTTAGGTTCTTGTGTGTAAACAACATACAGTATTCTGTGAACTGTGCTTTTCCACTCCCATCTAAAATGATTGAAACAATGAGGTCAGTTCCTTTCTTTGTGCTGTCGACTGAAAACATTTGGTTTGACATCTAAAGATGAGTATGAGACAGTAAAGCAACACGTCTGCTTTTATTTTTAGTTGTTTAAACCGACAGACAGCTCACCCAGCCAGAGACAGAGATTCTTGCCAGGGGACTGAACTTTGCGGTTGCACCAAGTAGAATTCCTCTGGTGGAGATGATCACAGCCACAGAATCAGCCATCCGCAACAACAAAATTAAAGAGTGTGACGCAGAACAGCTCAGAATCAAAGTTTCATCCTGCCTCAGCAATGCCAAACCACCACCTTCCAACATCAGTAGAGAGGAGAGGGATGCACTCACCACTCTTAGCAAGGACAAAAACATCATCATTCTCCCAGCAGACAAAGGAAGGTGCACAGTGATTTTGAACCAGAAAGACTATCATGAGAAAGTTATGACACTCCTTAGTGACTTAACCACTTATGAACCTCTGAAAAGAGATCCAGGAAGTGGTTACAAGAAGAAGTTAATAGATTGCCTGAAAATTTTGGAGCAGGACAAGGCTATTGACCGTTTTCTGTACCACAGACTGTACCCAGGGGAGGCCACACCTAGTCTTTAGTCTATGTTCCGTTAAAACAGGGCAAACACCATTCCTTGAAACAACTCCTGGGGTGTATGGCAGAAGTCAGAGCATGGATGTCACTAAACTTCTTACATTTTAATGACAAAAAGACAGAGGTCTTGTTGTTTAAGCCTAGTGAAGGCTCCAATATCCATGCTGATCTGGGTCCTTTAACAGAACATCTGACTGAGACAGCAACTAACCTGGGCGTGAGGCTGGACAGTGACTTCAAACTTGACACGCAGATTAAATCAGTGATCAAGTCCAGCTTCTTTCATTTGAGACAACTGGCCAAGGTCAAACCATTTCTGTCACAACATCATTTTCAGATCTTAATCCATGCTTTCATCACAACTCGCCTGGATTACTGTAATTCTCTTTATGTCGGTCTGAGCCAGTCATTACTGACTCGACTTCAGCTGGTTCAGAACGCAGCTGCCCGCCTTTTAACTGGTACCAAAAAACGAGAACACATCACCCCTGTTTTAGAATCACTACATTGGCTCCCGGTTCGCTTCAGGATTAATTTTAAGGTTCTTTTATTTGTTTTCAAATGTCTTCATGGTCTCGCCCCACAGTATCTGTCCGACCTGCTCCAGCTGTACACTCCTTCACGCTCTCTCAGGTCAGCAGATCAGCTGCTGCTGGTCGTCCCAAGGTCCAACAGGAGACTGAGAGGTGACCGAGCGTTCTCAGTCGCTGCCCCTAAACTGTGGAACGAGCTGCCTCTGCATGTCAGACAAGCTGGCTCACTTCCTGTTTTTAAGTCTTCTCTGAAGACACATCTTTTCTCTTTGGCTTTTACTTTAGTTTGAAATGTTGGTTTTAATGACTCTAAGTTATTTGTTTTATTTTATTTGTTATCTTTATTTTATTTCACATTTTTAACGTGTGGGGGTTTTTATGTTTTTGTATGTCCTAGTGTACAGCACTTTGGCCAACAGTGTTGTTTTAAAGTGCTCTATAAATAAAGTTGTATTGTATTGTATTGTATGGTTTACCTAAAATCCACAAACAAGGTGTACCTTTAAGACCAATTGTTAGCATGATTAACTCTGTCACTTACAATGTTTCCAAATATCTGGCGTCTGTACTCATCCCTCTAGTTGGCGGCTCAGAACACCACAATTAATAACCACATTATCACATTTATCACAAGCAAAACTGGTTTGTTCCACTTCGGAGTAAGCTGTTGGGGGAAGAATCAGTTTTGTTGTGCGTTTCCTTGACTGATGAAGCCTTCCTTGAATCTCAAAGTGCTATAATGAGTGAACATCAGATAACATCAGGATAAAAAGCAACTGAGAGAAGGAACAACCAGGAGGATAACGCCTCAGAATGATCACATCAAAAACTTAAAATGCAGATAAAATACTCGAATAAGAACTATGGGTGAACAATAAAAAGTACAATGCAATCAATAAAAAAACTGGGTAAAAAAAAGGTTTAAGACCTTTTTTTTTAAAACATGTGGGTCTGTGGGGCCCTCAGATATGAAGGCAGGGCGTTCCACAGCCGAGGGGCAGCGCAGGACAAAGCTCGGTCTCCTGTTGTGCGGGACCGAGACCTGGGAGTGAGAAGAAGATTCGTGTTGGAAGAGCGAAGAGTGTGTGAAGGACAATGAGGGGTGAAAAGTTATTTTAAATAAGATGGCGCATTACCGGACAAGCATTGCTCATGCTTACGCACTCTCATCAGGACTCTGGTAGTGTTGTTCTGGACATACTGTAATTTTTGTATGTTCTTGCCAGGAATCCCGAAGAGAAGTGCATTGCAGTAGTTCAGTCTGGAGGAGACAAAGGCATGGACGAGCTTTTCTGCATTGGTGAAGAGACAGTGTAGACTGAAGCTTTGCAATATTTCGAAGATGAAAACAATAAGTTTTACAGATATGCTTTATATGACTTTCAAAGGTGAGTTGTGGATCAAAAATAACACCAAGACTGGTGACTGTACTGGAAAGAGAAATGTTCTGGCCAGAGAAAGAGATACTGAGGATTTTTTGTTGTTGAATTTGGGGTGAAGTACCAATTTGAATTGATTTAGTTTTTGAACTGTTATGGTGAAGGAAATTTTGCTGCATCCATGCCTTTATCTCCTCCAGACAAGCTGTGAGCGTGGAAAGAGAAGAAAATGGAGAAGCTGAAGATGACGTAGATGGGGTCTCAGACACATTGCTACTCAGCTTACAGCCAAGTATCATCAGCATAGCGATGGAATGAGACCCCATAGCTGCTGATAATACGCCCAAGTGGTACCATGTACAAGTAGAAAAGAAGGGGTCCCAGGACTGATCCTTGGGGCACACCACAAAAAACAGGATGGCTCAATGACTTGGCACGCCCAATGGAGACATCCTCTGTTCTATCCGTCAGGTATGATCGGAACCACTCCAGGACAGTGCCAGTGAGCCCTGTAAAATGCTGTAAACGGTAGAGCAGGATGTAATGATCCACCGTGTCAAAAGCAGCCGAAAGATCGAGAAGAATAAGGAGAGAAGAGGAACCACGGTCAGCAGTGATCAACAGGTCATTTGTGACCCGCATCAGAGCTGTTTCAGTGCTATGAGCAGTACGGAAACCTGATTGAAATTTGTCCAGTGAACTGAGACTAATTTCTCCAGAACTTTAGCGAGGAAGGGAAGGTTGGAAATGGGTCTGTAATTTGCCATGTCACGAGGATCAAGGGTAAGTTTTTTGAGAAGGGGTTTAATTATGGCTGATTTCAGGGCAGGGGGAATATGACCAGATTGGAGGGATTGATTAACTACGGTGGTGATAAGAGGACTGAGAAAGGCAATGTTAGCCTTGACTAGGGTGTTGGGAAGGGGTCAAGAGCACATGTGGAGGGTTTCATAGCCCTGACAGTGGCTCACCACGAACGTGCAACGTCACCAGATGGCTCTCTTCTTGAACTTGGAGATAACCAGCTGACTCCAAAGACTCCCCCATACCATTGAGTCTGGTTCAGATCCTGAAACCATCAGTAGAGGCTCCAAACACAAGTCGCCACTGTTCCTTCACGTGGCATTCAGGAAAAGTGCTGACCTCAAATCGACCTTCAGATTTCACACTTGATGGATGAGCCCTTCCAGAGGCCTGACAAGTTTGTTCCAGAGGTTAAGGCCTAGCTTGGAATATGTATAAGTACAGCCTATTTACCATATAAAATCACTCTAATGCAAGGTTGATAAAGAAAGAAAGTCTAAATTTTCCTGGAACTAACATTAACAATTTGGTTAAAATTAACTCCCCTCTAGTCCAGTTTCCAAAGTATAAAACAAAACAAAATGTTTGCACACCTAATGTCTTCTAAATCCCATGTCACAATCTAAAACATCCTGTTCAGAATAGTTTCATATTAGAACCAGTTGACAACTTATAGTCAAACAGGATTTTTATCTAAGAGTCGTTATCGGTCAAAGCATTTATGTTGTTAACTAGAAGTTAGCATAAACAAATCTAATACCATTTGAGTTTCAATTAGATGTGATCACATAATCCAACATTTTATAATAATGTTACATGCGTTTTGCTTGTTGATGTTCTTTTAATTTTTATTTGGATCAGTTTAAGGTATAATTGTCTCTAATGCACAGATACACCCACTAGTCTTGTTGAGATCTGACTAAATTAAATGATAATCAAATAAATAATTAGGCCCGAGCAGCTAAGCGCTGCGAAGACCTATTGTAACCGCTCTGTTCAGGCCTGAGCTGCATTTTTTTCCTGCCAAATGAATTGGCGTTTTGGGGCATTCACATATCCCGAAAGTCACCAAATTTGGCGTACACATCAGGACTGGTGAAAAATTACATATTTTAAGGGCGTAACAAAAATCGCACCAGAAACGGATCAAGAGCGCCACCTAGAAATTTTCAAAATACCATCTGCATTAACCTTAGTTTGGCGTAGAAACATGAAATTTGGGACGCTTGTCCAATTCCCCAAGATGCACAGAAAACCCTCTGGCACCAACGTTGTACGATAAAATATGTGCATCCTGGTGGACGCGTGCGGGAACGGCATGAGAGCGATGGCGACTGGCAGGTGTTGATGGAGCTCCCGCAGTCACAGGTGATGTTGAAGTTTCGGTGAATGCGCAACCCGGTGAACGAGCAGGGGACGAGAGCGTTGGTGATGGCGACTGGGCGGAGTCGCTGGAGCTCCTAAGGCCAGAGCGGCGCTTTGCTGCGAGGGCCTTCAATGCTGCTTGCAGCTTTAATTCAGATTATTTCCCACCTGGTACCCTGGTAATAAGCAAATGAATAAAAGATTACCGGTACATGTGTATCAGATCCAGATGTTGAAATCTGGAAATAAAAGCAGAAATGTTGCTCAGTTGTCTCATCTGTTGTAGACTGAAAACGTTAGGGTTTCACATCAAAGGAATGAAGTTGGGCTCACTGTTCCAGAGGGACCTCATGTTCTTTTGTTTTCCTACAGGTTCCACTGTTGGAGAACATCCAGTATCCAGCCTATCATGAAGGAGCCTCTTATATCCTGAGTGTCTACATGCGCATGTGAGTAGGGGTGGGCGATATGGCTCAAATATAATATCGTGATATTTCAGAGCATTCTGACAATAACAATAAATTTTGTGATATAACAAAAAAAACTACAGAAATCATAATTATTTATTTGACAAAATTAACTTAATATGTTGCTTTGCAGTATTATATAAAATTTTAAAAAACGGGGTAATTTTACTGAAATTACTTTATTTAGTAAAGTATTCAGTCTCCAAGTATAAAAATAAAAATGAGCCTTCTGTTATTTAGATGGAAAAAGTCTGCACAAAATATAGATCAATAAATCCACCACAAAAACTAAAGTGCAGGTGAAGTTTCCCAAAATAATCAAATAAAATGAAGCTCAACATCTGTTGAGCATAGGGCTGAGTACTGAACCGAGGTTCTTTTATGGCACCGACCGAACTGCACCGGTCGGTGTATAGATTGAAACGTCACTCTTTTTTCGGTGTCGAGTTTCGGTATTGTCTGTAAGGTGTCACGTGGTTTCAGCACGCAGGCAGGTAAAACACAAACATATAGCAAACAGACTACGTGTTTACACCCAGAGCTGTATAGAGCTGCCACACCTAATCTATGTATAATGTATGTCTATGGTGCTGATGACGCCCACAGATGAGATTCACGTGCGCAGTGCGTGTTGTCGAACAGCTTCGACAACACACGAGCAGAAAGTTGCTCCGTGTTTCTCTGCAAGAAGACAGACGGACAGCAGCCTCCCCCCTCCTCTCAGCGTTAGTCAGTCTCTGTGTGTGTTAAACGGAATCAACAGTCCACGGCCGGACTCGTCTTCATCAAAGAACTCCCGAGGACGGCTCTGTGTCTGTGTTTCAGCTGGTAAGTTTACGTTTGTTAAAGTTACTGCAGCTTAACACGTACATTGTGGTGAATTAAACTAGAATCCATGTAACGCTAACTTTAAGATATTAGTGTGTAAATTTATTTTATCTACGTAGCTAGCTAAACTCAGAAGCTAACTAAAGATTGACAGTAACATGAATCTTAGCTTGTAAAAATGTGCTCATCCATCCAGTCAGCTGCTTAAATAGTTCACCTAATGTTCATCGTTTGTTTATGTTCTCCTCACAGGAGGTTCTGACCCAGATGTGAGGACAGACAGAAAAGCGAGGTGGGGGCCACAGGACAGTCACAGACTTTGTTGTTAAAAGTTTGCTGTCTTTTCTACAGTGGAGCTGCACGGTGGAGGTAAATTAAGCTGTAAAGGATTGTTGTTGACCAGTTAAGCTTTTATTTCTCAGCCCAGATAATGTTTTTTGATCAATAACAACAACACCATGTTATTGTTGATGTTTTGTGTTCTCATGCCAATTAGGGAGATTATAAGAGCCCTAAACCACAGAGAAGATTCAGGCAGAGACACAGAGGTACAGAAGTCTGCATCAACTCTAACCTCAGTGAATCCAGTGACCTGCTGGTGGGATGTGAGGGACACTATGTCAAACTGACAACCAGGTCAGGTGTGTGCAACAAGCATCATCTACAGCCTCAGAGTGAAGACTTCCTACTGCTGGAGACACCATCAGCCAGGAGCAGCTTGTTTGTGTCCAGAGAAAACAGACATGTTGATTCAGAAGACAAACTGTTCAGTGAAAAGGTCCTCAGTGTGAAGCAGTGAACATTAGACACCGACGTGTCACTTGTTTGTAACTGGTCTTTGAACTGGAAATTATTTGTTTATTTTAATGTAAGAAAACTGCTTGGAATAGAAATACCAAAGTTAAAAAATAAAATTCACAATTTGTACTGTAATGTGTAACGTAATTTTATTCTTGTTAGAATTAATATTAATTACAAAATTGGTACCGAAAAAAGAACCGTCCAGGAACTGACACCGAAGTGAAGGTACTGACACCGGTACCGATACCAATTTTTTTTGGAAAGGAACCCAGACCTAGTTGAGCATAAATGTAACATACAAGAAAATATATGTTGCCTTTAAATGAGCTATAACTTCCAGAACTTGTAACAAGGTGATCAGCTGACCCTGAAGCTTGTGGTGTTTCAGCTTTCTCTGTTCCTGCAGGAATGACTCATTTCTCTGATGCTCTGTCTCTGATCACATGACTCTGTTCTTGGTCCATGGACTGTGGAACTAAGAGACAGTTGAGCTGCGCGTGTTTGTACCTGCAGTTTAGAGCTGGATGGAGAGGGTCCGTGTGCATTCAGGCAGTTCGTTTTTCCGTTTGAAACAAAAAATGAAAAAACAAAAAACACTTGTTTTTTGTTTTCCGTTTATTAAATCCAAATGAAAAATCGGATAACGAAGCGTCATCCGATTTCCGATTTTGTGCACAAAACAAAAATGGAAAAAACGGATAACGAGTGCTCTGTTTCAATTTTCATGATTTCGTTTTGACAAGTGGTCTGACCCGGAAGTTCTCTTTGCCCCGAACCACACCGTGTACGTGTAGCTTGCTGCTTGTGTACACGTCCAAAACGGCAGTGAATTAATACAAATTAATTTGATTTTTACCCACCGACAACCTTATATCCTGACTTTTTTTAAAATGTAGATTAAAAACACGTAAGAACAGAGAAAATTCCGAGACGTAGTTTGCTGAATCCGGAAGTAAGCCCAATTTGAACCTTCTGATCTCCATGGTAACTGATGCTGGCCCCGTCACCTAATCTGATTATTTATATAATCAGAATCAGAATAAAATTTATTGGCATTGCACCGAGATACAACACGAACATGTACGTACAGTCGTCCAAAAGATGGGAGTGCACAAAGCTGCAACTATAGAAAGTGCGGCCTTTTCTTATTCTTATTCAGAATAATATGTTTTAGATAGGAAAAGGGGGAGAAACATGAGGGTAGATAGTGGTATTACAAAAAAAGATCTTTCACATCTTGTCTATCAGGACACGATTTCAGACATCAAAAAACTCTACCAGCACAATTAAAATATGATTACATTTGCATTTGACATCGAGGTGTTGAGATTTGTCCATGAGCGTTTTTCTGATCAGCCACAGTTTCTGAAGATGTTGTTTCAGCTAGCAGTTCTGATGAGCTTAAATACAAACCGGATTCCAAAAAAGTTGGGACACTAAACAAATTGTGAATAAAAACTGAATGCAATGATGTAGAGATGGCAAATATCAATATTTTATTCGTAATATAACATAGATGACAGATCAAAAGTTTAATCTGAGTAAATTTAACATTTTAAAGGAAAAATATGTTGATTCCAAATTTCACAGTGTTAACAAATCCCAAAAAAGTTGGGACAAGTAGCAATAAGTGGCAGGAAAAAGGAAATTGAGCATATAACGAACAGCTGGAAGACCAATTAACACTAATTAGGTCAACTGACAACATGATTGGGTATAAAACGAGCTTCTCAGAGTGTCAGTGTCTCTCAGAAGCCAAGATGGTAAGAGGATCACTAATTCCACCATTGTTGCGCAGAAAGATAGTGCAGCAATACCAGAATGGTGTTACCCAGCGTAAAATGGCAAAGACTTTTAAGTTATCATCATCAACCGTGCATAACATCATCAAAAGATTCAGAGAATCTGGAACAATCGCTGTGCGTAAGGGTCAAGGCCGTAAAACTGTACTGGATGCTCGTGATCTCCGGGCCCTTAAACATCACTGCACCCCAAACAGGAATGCCACTGTCAAGGAAATAACAGAATGGGCTCAGGAATACTTCCAAAAAGCATTGTCAGTGAACACAATCCACCGTGCCATCCGTCGTTGCCAGCTGAAACTCTACAGTGCAAAGAGAAAGCCATTTCTAAGCAAGCTCCTCAAGCTCAGACATTTGCACTTGTTTCCCTTCTACTTGGCCTCTTGGACACATAAAACATCTACCTTCTTTCTCTGTATCATGTCAGGCAGCTCTCTACCTCTGCCTTTCATTGTTCCCACATTAAGATTTGCAACCCTCAGTCCTACATTCTTGACTTTCCTCTTCTCCCTCTGTCTCCTGACACGTTTCCCTCCTCGTAGTCTTTGACTAATAGTAGCACAATTTCTGCCTGCACCCTGTTTGTCAACAGCACAGGTGGCGGTCGTCGTTAACCTGGGCCTCGACTTATCCGGTATGATTCCACTTTTATGTACTCGCATTATGGGGCCTAATTGTGGCTGCTAATTTTCACCCCACCTGGACAAGTAGGGTGTGGTGGGAACGGGTGAGGGGGGGGGGTGAGGGGCTGGGTTTGTATTCACTTAGGGAGAAGAGGGGCCACGTGGGAGAAAGAGAAGACATCTGGTGGATTTTCAAGTACAACACTATATACCGTTTATATCAATATTTTCTCGTCTTATATCGCGTATGAAATTATCTCAATATTTTTAAAATATCAAGATAAAGCTTAGTCCTAATAAATATAAATGTATGTATATTTTTATTATATCTTGTCATTTTGAATATAATACAATTTTGTTTTTAACCAAAGTTGCTGCTAATTTTGACAGTTTCAGCTGATGTTTCAGTAGCAGTAGACCAGAGCAGCTAATTTAGACCAATTATTCTGGTTAACTTCTTGCTTGCTCTCGATGAAGACGGACACTTTTTTTTCCCCCTCCTGCTTTTTGCTCTTGTCCTGTGAATCTTTTGCATAGCCTCTCTTTACACATCTTTCAAATCATAAAATATGGTTCTGGTCAGCTGGTTTCTCAACTTAATTGATTACATTTTCTCGACAAGATGACAGGGTGCAGGAGAACACTTGCAGCTGGATATATCATGGATTCCTGTGGCAAGTAAATGATGGTGTATTTGTCCGTATTGTCCGTTGCGGATGTTGAAGATGCGTACACAATTGGATTTATGATAACAGGATTTCTGCTTTTTTGAATTGGCGTGTACCTGGCATATCGACAAATTCAGAAGACATTGGCAGCAGTTCAGGCAATTGTGAAGCTGCTTGTCTTGTGTGAAGGAATGTAACGTGCTTCTAGCGCTCAGAATCTTTGTGAGCTAAGTCATAAGCTGGACATGATTTCTGAGAATCGCAGGCCACTTGTGGCTCCTGGACCTCGCTGGCATGAAGGAATCGACCTTGGAGAAGGCTATAAGCACTGCATGGCGAAGTGACTATAAAATCTGGCTGTTTTGGATCGCCACTGAGAGGTACCAGCAGAACTTTAAAGGCAGATTAAATAAATCAGAGTCGGCCTGTCCCAAAACAATGTGTTATCTGAATCTGGCTTCCCCACTTGGCCTTGAATAGGCTAATTTATCTCAAATTTCTCCTGGAGGTTATGCGAACTAGAAGCTCTGCTTTGCTCCGCCCCTCCCCTTCCTGCTCTCTTCCCGAGAACGTCTGTGGAACTTTATCCGAGTTGAGCCAGCTGATAAACACTGTAAATGGACTGTACTTGTATAGCGCCTTTCTATCTTATCGAGATACTCAAAGCACTTTACACTACAATCTGTGTCCTCATTTACCCATTCATACAGCTCTATTCTAGATCTCTACAAAGCTAATTGAACAAATCATTCTAAAGAGACTAATCAGTGCTTTGAGATCACATTCATACACCGATGGGACACATTGGAGGCATCGAGGGGTTCAATGTCTTGCCCTGAGACACTTCGACATGTGACTGCTGGTGGATTCGAACCCCCCAACTCTTGCATTGGAGGCCGACTGCTCTAACCACTCAGCCACAGCCGCCCCATCTCTTATCAGGACAGGAACTTTCTGGAGGTGTTCACGGAAAACTCACTCCCTTTCCGAGGACACCTTTGGACCTGTATTAGAGCTGAGCCTGCTGATAGACACTGTACCATCTCTTATAAGGACTATGGAACTTTCTGGCATTGTTTATGGACAACTCACCGCCTTTGTCGACCTCCTTCTCATAAATGTATCATGACGTCATTATGTGGTGTTTATGTGCGAGGTCTTTTCTTTTTTTCAACTTTCACACTAGGAGTAGCACATAGTGCTCGATACAATTTTTTATACCTCCTCTCCCCTCATGTTTTCTCTTTTCTTTACTTTTGTCTGTTTGTCTGTCTAGAACAGATCTCACTTGTAAATGAGTCTCAGAGGCTCAGTATGATTAATCAGTATAAATAAAGTTTGAATGAATGAATGAAAAACTTTAGATCGAGACTCCATGATCCACAAGTTGGTAATTATCTCCGGTTATGTTTTTGTTTCTCATAGTAATTGTAGACCAGAATGAACTACAGTAATCTAAATGAAGTCTTACTCTTTGCCTAATTTAATCCCCATCTGTGAAAACCCCACTTTGATTGTCATTCTAGAGTAGACTGACAAATCCCAACTTGGACGGTGTAATCCTAGTCCATAATTCTGAGCAAGTTTATAAAGTGTTGTGTTCATTAAGTGGATTCATGGAAGTGTGTGTTGTTTCAGGTGCCAGTTCCTGCCCATGTGCCTGGTGTATGACTTTTCACTCAGTGATCTTCTGGCTCCAAGTAAGTGTCTTTATCGTCTCGGCTTGTATTATTATAAATTAGACAGCTGTTTCAATGTTGTTATGAAGCCGCTCTTGGTTTCCCAGCTCTAGATGTACAGTCTGTAAACGAAAAGTTATTCTCTCTCGACTGTAGAGAAAACAAAGTTTGTATTACTTTTACATTTGTATTGTGGGGAAAATCCTTTTTAAGTTCAGGTTTGATTAGCAGACAAGTTCTCAATAAATGATGCAAAGGGCTGCCAGGTGTCCCAGAGTCGTCCTACAGAATGCTTCAGGGTGTATCTGATTTTTTCCAGATGGATAAGGTACATCACCTCCCTTACCCAATGTACATATGCTGGGGGGTGTAGGTCTTTCCACTTGCACAAAATTAGCCTCCTGAGGAGAAGAGAGCCAAAAGCAATCACAGCCTTCTCGCATTTGCTGAAGGACGTGTCCACTGGGACCACCCCGAACAATGAGATGAGTGGTGATGAGTGTACAGCAGGAGTGCCCAATACGCATATCGCGATCTACCGGTAGATGATAGGCCAAGTAAAACCAGAGTTGTGATCGTCAAATCTCAAGTGCATTACAACGAGAAGCTGCAGCCGCTGGACACATGAACAACCTCCCCCATCCTTTCTGACAGAGGCTTTAAGTTATTTGTCAAGCACCAAATAATTACAAAAAATAAGAAGACGCGGAAGTTGAATGGAGTTCAGTGAGAGATAAAGTCAGCGAAAGTGGATGTGATGAAGAGGATGATCATTTGTTTTAGAAGAGGAAGAGTGGACCGAGCCCAGGTCTGACTGCGCAGAGGAGGGGGTCCAGAACCAGCATCAGTTCTGAGCTCTGGAGAACAGAGGAGGATGTGGACGTTGACCCAGACTAATGGAGAAAAAAATACACTTAAAAAAATTTTTTACAGTAAAATAAATATTTTGTCAATAAAAAATAATAATAATGTAGAGGTTTTAAACAAAAAAAAAAAACCCACAAGCATTAAAATAAAAATCATTTAAATTCAATATATTTTTTTGAGGCTGACGGCTAAAAAATACTTTTTTTGTGTGGAGGAAATATTTTAAACTAGCATCTTGATGCATGCTCAATAATCCAGGTAGAAAAATCTAAAAAAGTTAAGTCTGGTCCTCTGGACGGGTTTTTTTTAACCCGTCCAGAGGACCAGACTTAACTTTTTTAAAAATTGACGATTACATTGTGCAAATCGTAAAACTAACTAGTTAACTTAAAACTTAAAACTAGTATTTTTAAGCAGTTACCGTAATTAAGATGGTTGATTTTCCCTCAGAGGAACATGAATAAATAAAGTTAAAGGGTTAAAAACGTCTTATTCAAATAAGATAATAATGTCTGTAGTTAGAGGAAACTGAGGTTTTTGAGCTGCATGCATTCAGCTGGGAGCTGCAAGATGATGAATAAAGATTCATTAATTGTGAAATAATTATTTATTAGAACAAAATCCATGCTCAGTAATCCAGGTATAAAATCCAACATTTTTCAGTAAGGTCATCTGGACAGATGATTAAAATTAAAAATTATTATATAGCTAAGACACGGTCCCGTCTCAGCTGTGGAACAAGACGGCTAAAGTGTTAGCCGTCTTGTTAGCCGCTAAGGACCGTATCTTTAGCAATATGATAAACTGATGATTTAATAATGTTGCGCTACCTCTCTCTGTTCCTCACAGCACGGCTAAATGAATTCTGAATCATGGTTTATTTCAGGGAAGGAGACAGGTCTGTCGGACCTGCAGCTGCCTGCCCTCCTCCTGGAGAAGCGTGGGGGGGGGGGGGGGGGGGGGGGGGGGGTGGGGGGGAGGGGGGAGAGGGGGGGGGGGGGGTGGGAGAAAGAAGACGGCAGGAGGATTTCCAAGTATAAAACTGTATCGTTTTATATCGAGATGGTCTCAATTTACATCACAAAAAAAATTATGTTGATATTTTTTAAACATCGAGGTATCGCCCAGCTCTAGGCTGGGCCATATCATATATCAATCACAATAGTACTGGTAAAAAAAAAAAACTTACCCCGGAAAATAAATTATATCGTGATACGCTAATTTCATGGCATATGTCATCCCACCACACAGCGGATTACGCTCACGTGGGTCATGCAGCGATATTCAAGTTGTAAAGGTTGCAGAGCTCCTCTTTAATCGAACCCCCTCCTTCGTGACATTGGATGTTCGTTGTAAGACGTATTGTGTCACTTCCTGTTTTCTCTGCCGGTAGCTCGAGGATTCTTTTGTTTTCTTGATTTATCTATCTTTTGCAGTTTTTCATTCTAATACACAAACTAGAATTGCACCGCTCGGAGTGGCTGCTTGTTGGAGTAGCTCTGTTACTTTCTGAGTTGCTTTTTTTTTCTAGATGTAAATTGCTTTTTAGGATGATTGTTTCCTCTGGTATCGGATGCTGTGCAGCTGGATGGATTTTTACTGAGAGCTTTTTCTTTTGGGCATTTGTTATAATGCGTAACCACAGCAACAAGGTGTTTTTAAAAACCAGGAGCAGCTGATTAACATCTCAAAAGCTCAATACCTCACCTACAGCCACAAATCCCAAATGAGTTGAAAAGGAGGCGCCGTGGACGAATTCCCGTCAACCTGGTAGCAGTGCTCGAGTACCTGACCGCCGAGATCCTAGAGCTGGTGGGGAAACTCAGCTCATGACAACGGGAGGACTGGGATCATCCCCCGGCACCTTCAGCTGTCTGTCTGTGGCAATGAGGAGCTTTCTGACAGTCCTGCTGCCCAGGAGGACCAAGAGGTCCGCCAGATCTGAGAGCAAGCTGGATTCGGGTGGACAGATCGGTATCTGTGGCCAGATTCTTCGGATTTGCTGCAGGAGATTCTTCTTTCCCACAGCTATCAGCATCTATAACCACTCTTAAATGAAACCAGGATGATGAGCTACGACAACACCTAGGTTGTTTTCACAGCTGATAGTCCGGTAGACTCCGGTTTGTTTGTCCTGCGCTGTACTCCACTTCTTGCTTGTGGAGCGGGCCCGATCTGTTTACATTCACACTGCACTCGAACCGCGCTGGAGTTCTCTTCTACCGGACCCAGACCTAGGTTTTAGCCCGGGCCAGAGTTCACCTTTTTGTTCCGTGACAGAGTTCGATGATGCGTTCACACCTCCCCAAACGAACCGGACTTTCTAGGAAAACGCGCTAGAGTTTGATTAAAGTTGACTAAACAGGGCTGGTGTGAATGCATAAAGTATTTTTGAATTTGAATTGAATTGAACACCTTCGGTACAGTTGTTTTTTTTACTGTTGGATTGTTCTTGAAACACCTTTTATCTTTAAACACTTCAGTTTTTCTTGATGTATTTTTGGATCTGCTAGCTCTTGCTAGCGTTAGCTTAGCATGGCTGCTGCTCCTCTCCCTGCTTCCTCTGTTTTCTCCTGCACTGTGTCAGATGTTTAGCTACTCCTCTGCCTCCTTTAGTGGTAATGATGATACATGTAACAAATGTAGTCTTATGGTAGCTTTGGAGGAGAGGCTGTCTGAACTGGAAGCTCGACTCCGCGCTGTTGAAAAACCAGTAGCTAGCCAGGTCCCCTTAGGTAGCATGCAACAACAGAGACTAGCTCCCGTTAGTGGTCCTCCAGCAGCCCCCGAGCAGCCGGGACCCCAGGCCGGCTGGGTGCCAGTCCAGAGTAAGAGTAGTGCTAAGGCTAAGCCCCCAGTTCACGTTTCTAATCGATTTTCCTCGCTCAGTGACGCACCCGCTGAGAAGCAGACCCTGGCAGCTCCATAGTCCGAAACGTGGCTTTAGGGACTCCAGCAGCCATAGTTAAATGCATCATGGGGGCCAGAGCAGGCGACATTAAATCTTATCTTAAACTGCTGGCTAAATCCAATAAGGTGACGTCGGCGGTAATGACACCCGGTTACGTCAGTCGGAGGTCACTAAAATTAATGTTGCTTCGGTGTGCGACTTAACAAAACCATGTCAGTCTTTGTAGTTTTCTCTGGCCCCCTCCCCAACCTGACCAGCGATGACATGTTCAGTTGTATGTCGTTGTTCAACCGCTTGGTGTCCAGGTGGTGTTCTGACAACAGCATGGGCTACATAGATAACTCAAGTGCTTTTAACTAAATTAGTTTTTGTGGTTGATTTTGTTGTTCTATATTTTGTGCAGACTTTTTCAATCTAAATAAGTGAAGGATCATTTTATTGTGTATTTTTATACTTTGAGACTGAATACTTTATAAAGTAATTGCAGTAAAATTAAACCATGTTGTTTTGAAATAATTCTGCAAAGCAACATGTTAAGTTAATTTTGTCAAATGAGTAACTATAATTTTTTTTATATCATAAAATTTATCGTTATCGTCAGAATGCTCTGAAATATCACGATATTATGTTTGAGCCATATCGCCCACCCCTACTTCCATTGGCATTTAGCGATCACAGTGGGTGAGCGTTCACCCGCTGACTCAAGAAGTCCATTAATTCTAAAGTTGTTACATCTGGTTTTTAAGCTCATCGATCTCAGTCCTCAACTCCACCACCGTCCCACGCAGCCTTTCCAACTCATCCGAGTGGGAAGACAAACAATTTTTCATCTCCAAATCAGCAGATCCAGCTCAGTCGAGCTCCGCTCTGAGACCCCGGCAGTGCTCGCCAACTCGGCCCGGACCACCTGCAACTCTTGATAAAGTTAAAATCCTCCGTCAAAGTCGCTCTTAGTTCCATCTTAGTCATTGCTGCAACATCGGCTCTTATTGAGGCCAGGAGTTCTGTCATCAGAGCCAACTCACGCTTCCCTCCAGAGCCTGGCGGAGGGGGAGCCCAAGCTGCTGCCTCATCAGCGTTTCCATCATGGCGGTCCGAGACATTAGCATTAGCATTAGCAATAGGCCGTGAGGGAGACGACGATGAAACCTTCGATTTTTATTTTTCTGCTTTGAGGCCTTATTACCAGCTTGTTGATCCAGTTTTGCGGCGACACCAAACTTAGAAACAAAATCCAGCCCAAAGGCAGCGAGAGTGCACTTGTAAAAAATATTTTTTCATCAGGACCAACGGGAGCTCCTCCGAAACACATGGTGGACACCATTTTGTCCTCTGTTTTCATCTTTTTGCTTTTCATTTTTGAGAACATTGTGGTTGAGAGGTGGTGCGTTGACATGTGTGACGTCTAATCCAGAAACCTAACCTGCTCAGGAGCAGATTAGGGTTCCAGCATCAGTTACCATGGTAACAGACCCATGCTGTTGATAAGACTCTGATCCTGCTCCATAGTCCAGGACTCTGGATCAGTACTCCAGTCTCAGGAACAGCCTTGTCATCGTAGCAGGAATGATCAGGAAGCTGCTCTTGTTTCCTCAGAAAAACAGAGGACTCTGACCATTCTGAGTGCCATCATGAACTTCCTTCACTTCAGGAAGCAGAGGATGGACGTGCTCTTGGAGAAGCAGACCAAACTGGTATGTTACTACATCTTTGTGGGGTGGGGTGCATTCAGTTCAGTTTACTGATGTCATCCTTCTGAAAGTTAGTTGTAGGACTGCTACGTTCATTTTATGGATGTTTAACAGGTTTACAGTTTTCTCCAGCTGTGATATTATTATTATTATTATTATTAGTAGTAGTAGTAGTAGTAGTAGTGGTAGTGGTTGTTATTGTTGTTGTTGTTGTTGTTGTTGTTGTCGTCGTCGTCGTCGTCGTCGTCGTCGTCGTCGTTGTCGTCGTCACCTGCATGAAGGTGTGAATCAGAGGGAAACTGACTGGAGTCAGACTTAATGCTGCGCTGTAGGTTTCTAGAACGTTGAAATCTGAGACCTCCTCTGTTTAAAGGCGTCTTTCTCTTGTTTGACGTAAATGTCTTCCTTCACCCCTTTCTCAAACATCTGTCCACTTTGGACAGTTAAGTCCTCAGCGATTGGCCTTTATGATAATGTAGAAATAGTGAAACCAGTGAAAGCCCTCCGTTTCAAACAGTGGGGGTGTGTTTGTGTTGTCAGAGGTCAGACATGGACAGACTGCAGGCGTGCACCAGGAGCATCCAGGAAGCAGAGAGGAAGATTGAGATGCTGACGTAAGTCTTGTTTTATTTCAGTTTCTTTATTTCAGCGTTTCCTTGTCAGCTCCGCATTAGATCTGCTTACTCGTCTTTTAAAGATGAATTCAGTGCATCTGATCAAAATCAGCCTGGGAGGGAAGATCTGATGCTTTGTCTTGATTGTGACCCGTCTTGTTCTCAGAACCATCCCACCAGAGCAGCAGGCGGAGGCAGACGAGCTCGCAGCTGCTCTGTCTGAGCTGCAGACCGCCACCATGCCCGAGTACCAGGAAGTGGTAGGTGGAGATGGAGCGCAGTGGGTTAGGAGGTTCTAAAGTTCTCAGTTAAAGACTCCGCTCTGCTTTCAGAACGCCACCAACGAGGCCATCGCAGAGTGGAAAGCCAGAATCGCAGAGAAGACCCAGAAGTTGGTGAGGGACTTGTTTCAGCTGCGTACACCTCTGTGCTGCCATGGATTTTTACTGAGCGCGTGTGTGTGTGCACGTGAACCAGGCCCAGGTGAAGGTGGATGTGGGTCAACTGAAGGAGGACATCAGTAAACTGAAGTCTCAGATTGTTGAGTCTCCAGAGGAGCTGAAGAACCAGATGGAGAAGATGAGAGAGAGTGTTAAAAGCATCAGGAGCTCCATAGTGAGTTGGATGTTGTGTCCTGCCTCACCCTTACCTGGTTGTCCCACACCTGTCAGTCATGCTGGACGTTCGTCTGCAGAAAGACACAGACGAGCTTCTGGTGGAGCTGCAGAACTCGGTGCAGAGCGTGAGCCACACTGAGGCTGAGATCCAGCAGTTGTTCAGCCTCCTGCAGGATCTGGAGAGCGGCATGAACACCAGCAAACGGAGGCAGGAGGAGGTATGTCCACAGCGCAATCACCATGTCTCTGGATGTCTTGTTAAAGGACAGATTGTCCCCATTTAATCTCCATTTAAAAAATCAATCATCATGTCTTTTCTAGATCTTCCGTATTTTTTGGCCTATAAATTTTTGCATAATTTGCATGTCCTGCGACTTATAGGCTTAAGCAAAGGAGGGATTTTTTTTTTCACGTTTATAAACCATTTTTTGGCTGAGATACGCCGTTTTCATTCATTCAGACTGGAAAAAAAGAGCAGTATCACTTTCAGCCACTAGATGGCAGCAGAGTGTTAATAGAGAGGCATGCCGTTGTATCATGTAATAGGTAAATATGGCTAAAATGACAAATTCAAAAAAGTTAAAGACAAAAACAACTGGACTTTATTTATTATACTATACTTTGTTTTTTTCTTGAACCTTTTTGAATTTACCATGTCCTGGATGACTGAGAATCTTCACCAGTTATTAATGACTCAATCGGCCTGCCATAGCCTCCCCACCTTCTGCTTGAAACCGTCAAATCAGCTGCACCGCCCCGGCGAAATGCAGCTGATTTGACCGTCAAAGTGCATTTATTAAGCAAATGTTAGACTGAAACACATTTAATATAATTTCGAGCAAACAAATAATTGTTTTTAAGTGTTAATTTTGTTAAATTCTTGTTGAAGTCCTCCTGTGCACACTCCCGCGGCCACCGTTTGGCAGCCCATCGGTTTTTGGCACAACACCGGCACACATTTCCGGGTTGTTGGCGGTGACGCGTAATAGATGCGTCGTATACGGTAAAGCAACATATTATGGATTTTTCCACTTTATTAGACAAATATGGAGTGATGCGACGTGTAAAATACGGTATTCATCATTAGGGTTACCAACTATTAGATAAATGTTTGTTTCAGATACAGTATGGTGAAAGAGGAGATCATTCAGGAGACTTGGGCAGGAACTTCCACGTCAAAATGTTTTAAAAATTGAAAGATGAAAGTTTCTTAGAAGTTTAAAAAGAGTGTCACGTTGGACTAATTGACAGCTGTTGGGCAGATAAGGCCCCCACATACTCGGGGACACTGTGTGTACTCCGTGAGCTGCGCGGACTCCGCCTGTACGGTCCGCAGACGGTGGAGGCTTCACACTCGAGTGTACAGACGGCCTAATCCTCTCGTGACATTTTTTCATTCCTCACAATTTCAGTCATGGCGTCAACGGACAAGGAGAAGAGATGTTTTGCCTCTTAGCTTTTAAAGAATTGTATATTAAAAAAGTGTCAAAGAAATTGAGATATTCTTTTAAAACAAACAAAAGAAAAGAAGGTGGTACATAAGGCCATTAAACCAGACCTGCGATGAAGAAGGGAAACTGAATACACTGGTGAGGGACATGAAGACGATGGACCGCGAGAAACACGTTGAATATTTTCCAATGGATTCTAGAAAGTTCGATGAGCTACTTGGGTGCTTCACCACCGGGGCAGCCACCGCACCCGTCAGCGCTGCGCAGACAGCGGCAGTCGCGCTGCGGTTGGTGTTTGACGTGAACACCATTTCTCACCGGGCACTTTATTGTGCGACACGGAGTATGCGGTCATAAAAATGTGATTGTTGCGTGGATGGCTGGCAGACCTCCACCTAGAGTACGTGCGGACCTCCACCTAGAGTACGTGCGGACCTCCACCTAGAGTACGTGCGGACCTCCACCTGAGTACGTGCGGACCTCCACCTCGAGTACGTGCGGACCTCCACCTGAGTACGTGCGGACCGCCACCTCGAGTACGTGCGGACCTCCACCTCGAGTACGTGCGGACCTC
>NC_056504.1:4504030-4536850 GCF_014905685.2 Nematolebias whitei
CACCTCGAGTACGTGCGGACCTCCACCTCGAGTACGTGCGGACCTCCGTGGAGTGAAGTACGCCCAAGTATGTGGGGGCCTTTAGGGGAGGGTGAGAGTTTAGTATGGAGGGTAACACCCAGAGACGTAAATATGTAGACGCCTCGTTAAGTGGGATGGCCCGCTGCAGCGGTACGTCAGAGCGTCCACCATATTGGATGTGGCAGATCTGCCGGTGAACTAATACAAGGAGATGTCCTGAGCTTCATAAAGCACCGTTCTACAAAGTGTTTTATGTTAATACTGCCTGTCGTTCACACACACTAATATATTTAGAAAACAAACAGGCACCAAAGACAACACTTGTAACTTTTAACATGATTATTAAACATGTTTACTCCTTAAATATTTAGTTTAAAGGTAAGCACTAAACCAACATGCGTGTTGTTTGAGTGTTTACAACAACTAATGTGTGTAACACTATTACTGTGGTGATAAGTTTGGAAATGTTCATATTTAACGTTTAATCTGTGTTGATAACAACCGGATCCTGAAATGTAGATGTGACGTGGATTTTCTGACTCGAGCACTAACCTTCACATTTAACTGATTTTGATTAATCACATCCATGAAC
Source organism: Nematolebias whitei (assembly GCF_014905685.2). Classification (NCBI taxonomy): domain Eukaryota; kingdom Metazoa; phylum Chordata; class Actinopteri; order Cyprinodontiformes; family Rivulidae; genus Nematolebias; species Nematolebias whitei. Next base: position 4,504,644 of record NC_056504.1, read on the forward strand.
AATATTTACAGTAGTCCCTCACTACTTCGCGGTTTGTTTTTCGCGGACTCGCTCTATCGCAGTTTTTCAAAATAATATTGGACGTGACACAATTGGATGATCAATAGATGAGTCGCATGATCGGCATGGATATTTTTATTTAAAATTCATTATTTTAAATTATGTAGCACCTGCTGCACCTGCGTGCAGCCCACACTGCAGGCAGGAGAAACTTCCTGTAGCTCCTTCTCTGTCGATCTCCGTTCTGCAGCGGAGAAGTGGGCGTGGCCGAGAGCGCAGAGTGCACCCTGCGACTTTACAAGTTCTCCCACTTAGAAATCATGGAGGGTCTGAAACTTTCATCTTAGGTGCATGTCCACTGTGAGAGACATAATCCAAAAAAAAAAAATCCAGAAATCACAATGTATGATTTTTTAAAATAATTTATTTGTGTGTTGCTGCTGCAAATAAGTATTTAAACAGCTGCCAATCAGCAACAATTCTGGCCCTCAAAGACCTGTTGGTCTGCCTCTAAAAAGTCCACCTCCACTCCACTTATTATTCTATATTAGAAGCACCTGTTTGAGGTCGTCAGCTGCATGAAGACACCTGTCCACCCCACACAATCAGTAAGACTCCAACTACTAACATGGCTCAGACCAAAGAGCTGTCCAAAGACACCAGAGACTAAATTGTAGACCTCCACAAGGCTGGAAAGAGCTACAGGGCAGTTGCCAAGCAGCTTGGTGAAAAAAGATCAACTGTTGGAGCAACTATTAGAAAATGGAAGAAGCTAAACATGACTGTCAATCTCCATGCAAGATCTCACCTCGTGGAGTATCAATATTCCTAAGAAAGGTGAAGAATCCGCCCAGAACTACACGGAGGAGCTGGTCCATGACCTGAAGAGAGCTGGCACCACTGTTTCCATGGTTACTGTGGGTAATAAACTAAGACGTCACAGTTTAAAATCACGCATGGCACAGAAGGTTCCCCTGCTTAAATCAGCGCACGTCCAGGCCTGTCTTAAGTTTGACCATGACCATCTGGATGATCCAGAGGAGTCATGGGAGAAAGTTCTGTGGTCATATGAGACCAAAATAGAACTTTTTGGTTTTAATTCCACTCGTCGTGTTTGGAGGATGAAGAATGATGAGTACCATCCCAAAAACACCATCCCTGCTGTGAAGCATGGGGGTGGAAGCATCATGCTTTGGAGTGTTTTTCTGCACAAGAGACAGGACGACTGCACTGTATTAAGGAGAGGATGACCGGGGCCATGTAGTGAGAGATGTTGTGGAACAACCTCCTTCCCTCAGAGCATTGAAGATGGTCGTGGCTGGGTCTTCCAACATGACAATGATCTGAAGCTCACAGCCAGGAGAACCAAGGAGTGGCTCCATAAGAAGCAGATCAAGGTTCTGGAGTGGTCCAGCCAGTCTCCAGAGCAAATGGCGACCGAGGGAGCGTGCACGGGAGGACTTTAACAAGATTTTTTTTCATTCAACCTTTATTTAGACAGATAAATCACTTTGAGCCTAGAAGACTCATTTACAAGTGAGACCTGTTTAGACAGACAACAAAGTAGTGAAACGCGACACATGCAGGAATTTAATAAGGTTAATACTTAAAAACAATTATTTGTTTGCTGGAAGTTATAGCAGAGGTGTGTCTCAGTTGAACTTTTACTTCATAAATGCACTTTAATGGTCAAATCAGCTGCATTTTGTCGGGACGAAATGAAGTTGATCTGATGATTGCTTCAAACAGCGAGCAGGACGGAGGTGGGGTACGGCAAGCTGATTGTCATTAATATCTGGTGAACATTCTCAGTCATCCAGGACATGGTCAATTTAAAAAAGTTCAAGACAAACACAATAAAGTATAATAAATAAAGTCCACTTGTTTCTGTCTTGAATTTTTTTTAATTTGTCATTAATAGCCACTTTTACATATTACATGACACAATGACATGCTATACAGCTCGAGTGCCATCTAGCAGCTGAAAAATGGTAGTGTTCAATATTTTCAGTCAGCATGAATGAATGAAAACAGTCATGTCTCAGCTAAAAATTGGTTCATAAATATGGAAAAATCCATAAATACGTCTCTTAGGCCTGTATGTCGCAGGGCATAAAAATTATGCAAATAACTGCAACTTATAGGCCAGAAAATACGATACTTGTAGCTGGATGTCACTTTCACCACAGATCCTCCTATGTTTGTGTGTGTGTGTGTGTGTGGGGGGGGGGGTTGTTCCAAGTATGTTTTTTTGTGCTCTAACTGTTTGGTCTTAAAGTAGGCAGTAAATGGTAGCAGCAAAACGTAAAATGAGAAGAGTTGAGAGCTGTGAGGCTGCTGTTGCAGGAACAGGAGCTGGTTGCTCATTATGAGAAGAAGCAGAAGCAGCTGAAGCAGCTGTGTGTGGAGGAGGGCCAGCTGAAGCGAGCTCAGGCCATGAAGATGGACAAGGAGTGCAAGTACAACATTCGCAAGCAGAAGAAGAAGGAGATGAATGAGCAGCACATTCAGGAAGTGTTGGGGTACTCACTGCCGTCTCTTCACATGCACACAAACGTGCGCTGTCCACACATACAGAACCTGACTCAAACTGTAGGATCTTTATTGTCATTCGCATCACATGTGGTACATGAGGTGGAATGAAACTGTGTACTTAGGGTCCCAGTTACACTGAAAAATATCTCCAAACACGTTCAAGACTAAAACAACTGGACTTTATTTGTAAGAGAAGACGCTTCTCTGCTCATCCGAGGATCTTTCTCAGTTCAAAGAGCAGAGCGTGTGGGGTTCAGGTTATAAGGCTGAGATAAAATAAACGCACTTATTGTCGAGGAAAATCAACACAACAACTCACCTGTTCCTCTCATTGGTTCAGAGATACACGGAGAAAAGACACAATAATCAGTCAGAGAGATTCAAGTTAAACAGTGTTACCAACATTTATTAAAGCTTTCAGCTGAAAGGAGACGCTCTCACCCCAAACCAACAGAGATGCAACAAAAACCCAAGACGTGTCTGACCGGAGCTTCAGCTTCTTCTGTATTTAACACAAAAGCTCCACCCAGAGACGTGTCACACATTCTTACAGCTCTTTGTCTGAACTAGTTCAAACTGATGTCTTCATTTCCTGGAAGTCCTTTTATGGAGTTGTTTTATTATTTTCTTCTGCTGTTCCAGTTTACTGGTGATCTTGTCATCAGGTGGGACACACACCAGCAGCTCCCTGTTAGTTCATGTCCCGTACACAACAAACTCTAATACATTCTGTGACTTAGTTCAGTCTGTACTTGTTGATACCAAAAGACGAGCAGATCCAGATAAAGGACAAGATACAGTTGTGATACATGGAGCAATACAGCACAGCAGATAAGAGCGTCTTTACAATATGTAGATGGACAGTTCACACCTCACGTTAACAGTGGGGTCTCTTCAGGTCTTTGTTCCTCTAATCACAGACGAGGCCCCTCTGTTCCCATCAGGTGTGAAACTGACTGGGAATCAGTCTGAAAGTTTAATCACTCTTAAAGAGTGTCCCTTCTCTGTGAGGTGGAGGTGAACAGCTGAGTCTGGTCCTGAGGCTGACCAAGACTCGTCAAGTGAGAAAGTTCCTCGGCTCAGGAGAGAAACGTCTCGTTACAAAGAAAGTCCAGTTGTTTTTGCCCTGAACGTTTTTGGATGTATCATGTCCTGCATGACTGAGAATCTTCACCAGCACTCACAAATATAAAGTATAAAAAGAAACCGTATACAAGGATGTAAGATGCTAAACATTAATAATGTCAAATCACACGGTGCGTCAACGGCAGCCTGAACATGTTGAGTCTGTGTTCCAGGCACTGCAACCAAATCCACGAGAAGCGTGAGGAGATGGTGGACAGAATCCAGGAGATCTGTGGAGAGACGCAGCAGCTGAAGGCCAAGATGACGAGCCTGCGGGAGGTCTGCAGCAACGAGACGGAGAAGGCTCAGGTACAGCCGGCGCTGCGAGCTCTGACCGAAGGGTCCTGGTCTGAGGCTAACGTGTGCGTGCGTGTGTGCGTGCAGGTGCTGTATGACACTCTGTCAACGTCAATGGACGAGCTGCACAAGAGGATTGAGCTGCGCCTCGCAGACCTGAAACAGAATGTGAAGAACTCCTCACACTTGTAGACGTGATGTTTCAGACGTTCTCCTGCTGAATGTTCTCGTTGTTTCAGGTTCAGTCTGTTGAAGTTGCATCGACCAGCCTTTGTGCGTTTCACCGTCTGTCTTTCTAAGATGACCACGGCAAAATTAACACAATGTACTGAAACGAATCTGTGAAACACTTTTCTTAAAGAAGTGACGGAGCGTTTGGATGGACAAGTTTGACTCCATGTAAAAAGAAAACAGTTTTAGTTTTAGCACATTTTTTACTAACTCTTCGCCCTGGAACACGGTGTTGCTTAGAGAAATTATAATATTTAACTGCTTCCAAATAAACATTTAAAAATCACCATAAAACTAGTCAATCTTTGTTATCTCGTGAAATAAAATTTAAAAAATCTCATTAAAATTAATTTTTAAACATTATTTTACCTCTTTAAGGGTCTTTTGTTTAAGAAAACCACATTTGGGGGTTTGATTTTTTTAATAAAAATAAAAATCTTAAGGCACTTTGTAAAATGAAAAGTAATTCTGGATGGTGTTAACTTGTCTGAAGGGGATATAATGTTGTGGAGTTTTTAATGAAACAACAATTGAGGCTTATTTTCTCGCTTGCTGCTGGTCATGTGCTGTACACAGAATCTGTTTTAAGGAGCTCGAGGTGTTCGTGTCAGAGGGACGGACTCGTTCAGGTGTTCTCGTGTCCAGATGAGCAGCTCCGTCAGCCGAGCCTCCAAGAAACACGCGTGTTACGCTTTGTTTGATGTTTTGATATTACCCGTCACATCAGGTCAGATTGTAAGTTACTACATTTATCACCTGGACGTAAAAAACACTTTGCACATTGGGAAGCACGACTTACTTTTATAGTTTTATCTGTATGGAGTTATTAAATACTAAATGTTCTGATCAGTTAATTACTTTTTAAGGTCAAGCTTCTTTATTGTTATTCACATCACATGTGGTACATGAGGTGGAATGAAACTATACACATGGTCCCAGTTACATCCAAGAAAAATACAACTTGTAAAGAAAAACTGGTAAGATCCAAGATATAATAATACACTTCGTACAAAATAATGTTTCAAACAACAGCAGCACAAACTGAGCAGATGAACGAGCACAGCAGCAAGAAATAGATCAGCAGCATGAGATCAGCAGCATGGATAATCATCTCAACATCGGATTTTAATCAACTGCTTCAGGAGCCTTTTAAGGAGGAGCTTGTTTATAAAACTAGAGCTTTTGAACATGAAGGTGATTATTAATTATTTAGTGTAATAAAATCAATAAAGTTTTGTCTTTGACTTCAAATGTCTGGGATTATTTTAGCTTTTGAAGCTGAAGCAGGATCAGAAACAAACGGTGGATCACGATGTCTTCACTTCATTTTCAGGGTTTTCCTTAAATCTCTTTCGCGCTGCGCGGGTCTGCATGTTCTTCTGTCCAGTCAGAAGTCCTCCTCCTCCTCCTCCTCCTGCTCAGGTCACGCTGAAGCTCTCCATCCGGTGCTGGGTGGTCCGTTCGGGTCTTCAGGGCAGTGTCCAGTTCTGCACTTGTTACTTTAGTACTCGTGTTGTTCTCTTTGTACTTTAAATGTTGTGTGGAACAGGTCTCTCTTGTAAACGAGTCCTCGTGGCTCAGTGAGCCTGTAAATAAAGGTTGAATGAAAAAACTAAAGGAGCGCACGAGGACGGTGCTCGGGGTCTGGCCTCGTGCGCTCCTGCAGGCTCCGAGCCCCAGGAGGCAGACCGGGTCTGGGACGGTGAAAACAAATTTTTAAAAACGTTTTGTGTATAAATTTTTATTTGTTTTAATCTGTGAAGATTAAAAAATAAACTGCCAGCTAGAAATCTGAAGTTAACTCGGCTGAAAAATCACAAGACACAAAATTATTGGATCTCAGGAACATTTCCCTCAAACGTTTCAAGAGACGGTTCAACTTTATTCTAACCCACAGACGTACAACTCACAAAACAACAATTCAACTTTAAAGCAAAGATAAAATAATCTGTACAAGAAACAAAAGCACACGTTTAAATTGAACGATAAAAGTGACACGATGAGTAAATCCATCAAACGAAGTAAAACTAAGTTTAAATACAGATGTTTTTGTAGAATCTGGTTAATCAAAGATTTAACGGTGAACTAAAGTTCATTAACAGGATTCATATAAAAATGTTTAATTTGATCATTTTAATAATCTGTACTCTAATTTACCAAAAATTAAAATTCTCACGTGTACTGAAACATGTTTCGGGGTCTTACCACGAGCTGGTCAGGCGCGTGACGTCACTGTTTGAACTCTGAATCCGCCCATTACAACCAGTACTGAGAGTTTAGTGGAAACGACTCCCGGCAGTTTCACGGTTGTTAACAGCTCGTTCAACCAGCCGTGCTCTGCTGTTTGTTTACATCCTTGGAGGTGGACGAAGCTAAAAAAATGTCAGCCATGATGTCGGTTATTGGCGGTCGCCTTTCCCTCCCAGTATCTGTATACTGGGATTGTATAATTGACAAGAATGTAGTAACTGAGCTAAGTAGATCATTTGAAAATAATTAAAATGAAGTAGAAGAATGTTTAGGTTGTGTCAGAAAACATGTTTTCTCACTGCACCAAAATAAATGAACAAATAAAACCATTAAAAATAAAATGTGGCTGATTCCCTCTAAGATCTTCCAAGGGCTAAAGGAATGGTGCATTCAGGTGAAATGGGACGTTCTGAAACTACTGTTAATAATTATTGGTACGCAGATGTGCTTAGCGGCCGTCTTCGTGTGCTGGTCCATCTTTAGGTCTGTCCTCAGAGCTGGGGCGAGTCCTGGTCTTCAGGAGGAGCAGCTGAGATTTGTAATCTTTCAGCTGGCTTCTGACCGAGCGCAGCTCCTTCCGCAGCTCGTTGATTTCAGTGATGAGAGTCGCGTTTTCCTGTGGAGACCACAGTCGGGGTTAGAGTGGAGCTCAGAAAGGAAAAACACTTTGAGCAGAGATTCTGGTGTTAAATGGTCCGTTTGACGTGGTTAGAATGTCACCGTGCCCTGACCAGGTCCTGCTGAGCCTCCTGATCGGGTACAGCCACTAACTTCAGCGTTTTGGGTGTGAAACACCAACACAAAGCAACAGCCGAAGGAAGTCGGTCAATGAGTGAGAACGTAGGTCTAACCACAGATTAAGGCCTGGATCTTGGCTGGTCTTGGCATTCCAACCAACTGGTTTATCTGGTCTCATGTGAACCATTCCACTGTGGTTCTGGCTGGATGTTTTGGGTTGTCCTTCTGAAACGTGAACTTCCACCTCTCAAATGTTCTGCAGGTTTTCTTCCAGTATTTAGCTCCATCAGCTCTGCCCAGCTGCCCTGTCCCTGCTGAACAACAGCATCCCCACAGCATGATTCTGCCACCACCATGTATCACAGTGGAAATGCTGAGTTCAGGCTGATGTGCACTGGTATTTTGGGCTTATCAGTACCTTCCACATTTCCAGTTACCCATTAAGGCATAAGGATAGTGAAGATAGTCAAAGGACCCGTGAAAGGAGACGGCGGGCTCCCCGTGGCTGTGCTGTCCAGTACAGAGCGCACGTCGACCAGCCAGTGTCGGGACACGTTCCTGCATCTGTGTGAAACAGCACTTCTCTGTTCACAACAAAGATGACCAACTTCCTCATGATCTACTGAAAAACATCCACCTGACAACTTGTGCTGCTTCTTGCTCCTGTTGTGTGGTGCGCTGCAGAGGAACGACTTACAGGAGCTCTGACCAGCTTCTGGTGTAGAGTATATTTATGGATTCATCTTTATTTAAGCACATCCTGTTGAGAACACGCATCTCTTGTGCAAGGTCCTCCTGGGCCTGAAGGCAGCTTAACGTTTTAGACTGGAAGGAGAAACCAGAGTAAACCCACTAAAAACGAGGAGAACATGCAAACTCCATACAGAAAGATCCCAGCTCCAAACCGGGGATTGAACCCAAGACCTCTTGCCGTTACGCAACAGTGCTAACCACGAAGCCGAAAGTTTCAAATCTCCGTGCAAAAACTAACTTTCTCTTGTCAAGTCTGAAGCAGCCTCACCTGGTTATTGTATTTTTTATGCAAATGAAACATTCACTGCTAAAAACAACGTGTTGGTGCAATACAACACTGACAAAACGAAACCGCTACACCAGTGCACGACGCCGTCGCGTTCTTAACATCCATGTCATCATCAGAGCACCATCAGGAAGTGGTGGTGCAGAGGTTAGAGAAGGTGGGCCTGTTATCAGATGGTCACCGGTTCGACTCCCTAGACCGTCAACACCGAAATGTGGGTCGAAAAGGTGAAACACCCACACCTGCCTCCACCCTCATTTGCCCCGATCTGGGCCCTTGAGCAAGGCACTTAACCCCCACCATCTGCTCCCACAAACAGGCCTCTCTTGAAACTGAGTCCTCATGACTCAGAGACTACTTGTATGAATAAAGGTCAAATAAAATTAAAAATAAACAAACATCAGTCCAATAGTTTCCTCAACCCGTATGACGGCATCGCTGCAAAAATGACCAGTTCCTTCAACAGAACATTTTTGTCTGTGCAACTATTAAAGTGCCCTAAATTTATTTAGTTTTTAAATGTGGTGAGTTCCTGAAATGAAAGATTGTTTTAATGCAGTTAACTCATAAAATGTCTCGAGTTCCTGGGTTTGAAAAGTAAAAATCAGAATAATGAGGAGTAAATGCAAACTTGCTGTGCTAAAATGTTCGGCTACTACTGGAGTTCTTTCTTGGATGTTTTTTGAGAAAAGATCATCACAGTTTTAGATTTTCAACACCTTCATAAGTGAAAGGTAGTGCTGACAGGATGCTTATGCTCTGATTACTGTTTGTAGTAAAAACAATCCTAAAGCTGTTAGTGCTTTTGTGCTACCCTTTTTTAGTATGTAAGAACAAAACCAACAACATCCTTGGTCCAAAGGAAAAGTCCTGTAATGACCAGTTTGAATTAACTGATCATACTGACACTGCGTGCAGCTGAGCCCAGCATAAGAATTGCCTGCGTCGTTCTTTTCTATGCACGTCCACCAAACAACACACGCCTCAACTTATGACCCTCGGCACATTTGACAGTTTGGGTCAAAATACAATCATTGTAAAGCAACAGTACAATTACTTGTTCATCATTTCTCATCTGGCAACCCTGTGAAACTGCAGCATTCCCATTTTAACCTGCTCATTTTCTGTTCATTTGTCCCAGTAAACAGAAAAACCACTAACGTTTGCGGGGGTTGGTCCTGTGTAAACAGGGCCCGAGTTAATTAGTCCAACATTTTTTCCATCGGTGGTAACGAAGTATTCTTGTGTTTCTTACCTTCATGATCTTGACGTAGACTTTCTCGTGCCCCTCTGAAGATTTTGCCAGCTTCATCTTCAGGCTGTTGATCGTCTTCTCTCGCTGGTCACAATGGCGGCAGAAAGCGTTCTGAATATCATCTGCACTGACCTCCTTGTGGGGGGAGACACGTCTAAATACAGAAACTTATGTCTTTCTTGGAATGTACATAAAAGTTGTTGTTTTAGTAGCAAGTGGAGAACTTTCGCTTCATGAACAAAGATCTACATGAACACTACTCACGTGGTCAGAATATCGAGCGTAGCGAGCATAAATCATCTGGATGCTGTCTTTCAGTTTTTTGGGTTCCTGGATTAAGCCAACACACATATGGAGGTCCGACTGAAGTCGCTTAAGAAGTGTCTCCTGATCTTTCACCTGCTCACACAAAAATGTGTAACAATACATATAAAATCTGAGACAAACCAAGTACGTACCCTGTTATTACCCAGTACAAACCCTGTAAGTACGTGCCAAGTACATATCCTACAAGTACCACTATGTGACTTCCAGTTATGTAGCTGGTAAGTGGTGTACAGCAACCAGGTACAAATCAAGTAAGTACCCATTACATGCATACTAGTTACAAACCTGGTATTTACAATGTAAGTACACAGTAAAGAACCAGTGTTTACCCCATATTTAGCAGGTATGTACCCGGTAAGTACAAGACAAGAAAATCCCACAGTCTTTCAAATAAAAGATAACCTCTATGCTTACTGGGTCAAGATGCCCACAAGTATCAAATACATACACAATAAGTACCAGTTAAGTACACAATACGTAGCCTGTTAATACCTGGTCTGTACCCAGTAATTATCCAATTTGTACCCAGGTATATATGTGGTACTTAACGGGGGAAAAAACCTATATGTAACAGGTGAGGACTGGGTATGTAGGCAGCAGGTGAGGACGTCCACCTGTGTAATATCGCTAAAATTAGAAACATCTTCTCTGAAAATGATGCGGAAAAACTGGTTCATGCATTTATAACATTTAGACTTGACTTTTGAAATGGTTTATTATCTGGATGTTCAAAAATTATTTAAAGTCTTCAGTTGATCCAAAATGCTGCTGCCAGAGTCTTAACTGGAGTTGTTGGGAGAAATCATCTCTCTCCATCTTTAGCTGCTCTCCATTGGCTCCTTGTCAAATTCAGAATTGAATTCAAAATCTTGCTTCTAAACTACAAAGCTCTCAACAACCTAGCTCCATCTTATATTAGATATATTACTGTTACATATTTTCCTAACAGAGCACTTTGCTCGCAGACTGCAGGTTTACTTGTGGTTCCTCGTTTCCAAAGGCAGAATGAGAGGAAGATCTTTCAGTTATCAGGCTCCTCTCTTGTGGAACAAACTTCAAATTTCTGTCCATAAGGCTGACACATTGTCCAGGTTTTAAGATTAGGCTTAAAAGGATTAAAAAAGAAGGATTAAAAAGAATTACTTCAAAAGAAGGATTCTTCATAAAATGAAGAACATTATAGACAACCCTCAGCATCCTCTTCATCAGACTGTCATACAACAACAGACTGTCATACAACAACAGAGTGTCTTCAGTCAGAGGCTTCTTCAGATCCGTTGTAGGACAGACGCTACAAGAGATCCTTCCTGCCCACAGCATCAGCATCTAGAACAACTCATTAATGAAACCAGGATGATGAATTACCACAACATATAATTTCCCTCTGGGATTAATAAAGTATTTTTGAATTGAATTGAAAATGTTCCTTTTGGACTAACCTGTATAAATAAAGGTTGAATAATTCTAAAGAGACTAATCAGAGCTTTATCACATTCATACACTGATGGGACACACATCACAGGCAATGAGGGGTTCAGTGTCTTGCCCATGGACACTTCAGCATGTGACTGCTGGTGGATTCGAACCCCCAACTCTTGCATTGGAGGACGACTGCTCTAACCACTCAGCCACAGCCGATACTTTCCTTTTTGATAAATCCTAGAGTTAGGGTGGCCTTGTTACATTGCTATAGACTTAGACTACTGGAGGGCAAATGGACCACATTTCTTAAAATGAATTGTTAAAATTGAATAGTTTTTATTTGATATTATTTCTGTTTTAACATGTGATTCTCAACCTGCCATTGTGTATCCGTTCCTCCTTCCTGTCCTCTCAAACCCAGCCGGTCGAAGCAGATGGTCGCTTGTCCTGAGTCTGGTTCTGCAGGAGGTTTCTTCCTCATGAGGGAGATTCTCCTTTCCAATGTTGACTGCTTGCTCAAGATGAGAGTCTGCGATGACGTTAAACTAAAAGCAGTCTGCTTCTCAGATAAATGCTGCTAACTTACTTTTATGCATATGAATGTTTCTGTACAGCACCTTGAGATGATTTCTGCTGTAACTTGGCATGATATAAATGAACTGAATTGACTTGGTTATGGCAGAAGGTGAGGACTGGGTATGTAGGTAGCAGGTAGTAACTGGTTGTGTAGGTAGCAGATAATAATGTGGTATGTAGCCAGTATGTAGTAACTTGGTATTTAGTCAGCAGGTAGTGACTGGGTATGTAGGTAGTAGATAGTGACTGGGTATAGACAGCAGGTGATGACTGGGTATGTAAGTAGCAGGTTGTGAGAGAGCTCTAGTAGAGTGCTGTATGAATGGGTCAATGAGGGCACAGATTGTAGTGTAAAGCACTTTGAGTATCTTGAAATAAGATAGAAAGGCGCTATATAAGTACAGTCCATTTACCATTTACAATAAGTAGCAGGTTGTGACTGGGTATGTATATAACAGATAATAACTTGGTATACAGGCAGCAGGTAGTAAATAGGTTTGTTGGCAGCAGATGAGTACTAGGTTTGTGTCAGTCGGTGTGGGTATGTGGGTCAGTGGGTCTGTGTCAGTCAACCTAAAGTTGTTTAAAAAACAACAGTATTCTTGTTTTTCCTGAAATCTGATTTAAAGCTTCAATAGTATGTCAGGTAAAGATGTGGGCTTTTTTTTTTTTTTACATTTTATTTTTAATCTTTTCATGTTTTTGTCGCTGCACTTACAAAGAAGTTGCATTCTTTCACTACAACAGATGGCTGAAGCTGAGACCCAGTAAACACAAAAAGAACAACAGAGTATTTTGGATTTTATGTGTGCAAGTGCTGACTTTTTGCATCTCCTTGTGCAGTTCTTTGTCTTTGGTCCTCAGTTTCAGCCCCAGGTCTGACACAGTGAGCTTCAGCTGAGAACTGCTCCTGTCCATCTCCACCAGCTCCTTCTCCAACTGTTAAAAGAGTAGAACAGTCACATCACTGTTTATCCAAGTCTGTGTGAAGGCTTTCATCCGCTCATTTCTTTTAGCTTTTTCATCAGTCCTGGTGACTGAAAAAAGTTTCATTTTAATATTAGCACTATTGTATGAAAACAATAATTGTGTTATTCTAGTCCACACTAAAAACCGTATTAATGCTAACAACCAGGACTACAGGAAGATCATGATTTTCATGTATTTTATTATAAAAATAATAATCTGTGATATATATGATGAAGATTATGCATAACAAAAGTTAACTGAATAACAAATAGCTTTGCATCAAAGGTCTAATTGATTATTCAAATTAGTGAAACTTAAAAGGCAGATTTTAGACTGGTTTCTGTTTGTGAAGTGGTTAAAATTTGTGTCTAAGGTGAGCTAAGCTTGTCTGATAAGTTGTGATGTAGGGTCACCAGAAAGTCTCTGTCCTACCAGGATGAGATGGTTCCGACAGCTGCTTAAATGGTACCAGCCTCACAATGTTCCGGTTAACTGAGAGGCTGAAGTCTCCTCAAACTTCACCTGTCATCATTAGAGGGTCAAAGGTCCATATGGTCGTCAGCTGGGATTCACCACTCTGTTGTGTGATGGTTGCCTGGTAGACAACTCTCAGGTTAATGCCTGGTTCTGGTTCTGGTTAAGCTGGGTTTCTTCTCTCTCCAGTTCTTTGTGCAGAAGCGTGTCTCTCTGGAGTTTTCTATTCAAAGCTACAGTGAAGTCTTCGGAGCATCTCCCAAGCGTGTGTTTTCTCCCAAGCTTTTCTTAGAAGAAGTGAAACTTACTGTTGAGCTAAAACAGAGATGAAGGTCCGCCTCTCGGAGGGGTGATCCTAACTTTTGGCCTATTAAATAAATCTAGAATCCCTTTTCTCTGCCTTAAAAGTTTTCCTTTTAAAAGAGAAAATAAGACAAATGTATTATCTTAAAGAAATATTACTTAAACCACACATTTTCATGAATAAACATTCAGGTATGACATATTTAGAATTAAACTTAAAACATAATGTTTCACCAAAGGTGTCGCTGTCCATCTCCTGAAAAGGAATGTCATTAAACAAAGGGTGTTGTCTTCATGGGAACGAGTCTGGGAGAAATACTCCTTTTTGATAAAGGGGAGTTATCAACGTAGTGAGTTCGGATGTTTCAAAAACTCCGAGGTCAGTTGAACCAAAACTCTTATTAAAACGATCTGTCTGTTTCATGGGAAATGAGTTCATATTGGCAGTGAAGTTAACACAGTGACATTTTTTTAATATTACATTTACATTAGTGTCAACTAAGAAGTTTGTGAGTGAAGCTGAATATTTATAAAACAATTTCTGTTCCCAAGGGAATAGATGAATCTTATTTTAACAGTTTCAAACACAAAACACAGAATTGATGTTTGTTTAAGGTGAGGTGAACTCTTTTTTTTGTTTGAGCTGAGGTGTTCTTTTTCTGAGTTGGTGTTCCCCTACATGAATGTGGCCCTTGCAAGTAAAGCTGGTTTAAAAAATGTTCACCTGCTGTGAGTTGTGGGTCATTTGAATAAACAATGTTAGAGAATGAGTTTTTTTTTTTTTCCCTAACAGTCACCATAGATCCATCTTTGGCCACCCCAATCATTTGAAAAAACTATACTTTCAAGCAATATAAAAACTAGAACACATAGTTTCCACAAATCAGATAGGTGTTTGGTTTACAAACAGTATATGATGGTGGCCATTGTCAAGTGATGTGCATTTCAGGTAAAGTATGAAGTCAGTTCTCATGACCTAAAAGAAGGTTAAGAGCAGTACAAACCACAGATTCCTATGTATGTGTTCTGAAAAAGCAAGAATGGTTTATTTACTAAAACTTCTGAAAAAGCAAGAAAGTTTATTTACTGAAACAAGTCTATATAATAGTATGTAACAGTGTGTGAAGTCTTTCTAATGTACTATGTTTTAAGAGTGTGAAATCCTATGAATTAAGACTTAATCAATCAATGTTGAGTCACCACAGGAAGTGGAAGTCTGAACAGATGGCCAGGCCAGTAAGAGGAAAAAGAGGAAGTTATCTGTAGAAAAAGAAGAAGTTATCTGCAGAAAACAGGAACAAGTTTCCTTAAGTGAAGAGGCTCTCTCAGAAAAAGAGGAAGCTCTCTGCAGGAAAAACAGACCTAGTGGCAGCCAAAGATAATTTTAGCAATGATAGTGACGTTGAGCATGTGATCTGATGTAGTAGAATAGTCTGTATCCAGGGCTGTTGCTATGCAGAAATTACGCAATGAGCAGACAAATGTATAAAAAGGCTCAGCATTAACGACCGGGGCTGAAGCACTTGGAGAGTTTTAAAGGACAGTTCATTGACACATTCAGCAACTTAAAGGAACTTGAAGATCTGAAGAGAAGAATAATTTTTCTCAGCTCAGCCCAGACCTGAAAGCCAACTCAAGTTTCCAAGATTGGATTTTATTGAATGTAGTATGAAATATTCTTTAAAAGCAACTGAGGGATGATTGTCACCAGCTTCATCATTCAAGGATCCCCTTTGACAAGGGGTCTTCGAGAAAAGATGGTATGACACATACTAATAGATGTCCTAAAATAAAATAAAATAATCAAAATCGCTTATAGCTATATACACCAGTAAAACGTTAAGACTCTTGACAACATTTTGAGTTATGGGGATTTACATGTTATATTAAAGTTGGTATTTTTAAAGTCTTAATTAATGCATTTTAGGAGAGTTTCCCTATTTTTGCTGCATTGTAATATATCTAGGCAGAAGAAGTCTAAGATTTCGGTCTCTTCTCCCAACCTCGAGATGCCGTGATGAAGAGATGGCGAGTACAGCAGGTGGGTCTGCAGGTGTGTCGCCCCCACCTTCGCCAAGCTCTGGAAGGACAGGCGAGTTGGCTCTGGGGACAGATATTCTGGCTTCAATTAAATCAAAATTCATAGCGATTATTAGAATGGAAATAAAAGCGGCTCTAACGGATGATTTTAATTTTATCAAGAGCGAACTGAAAGCAGTCCGAGTAGAGCTTGCTAATACCATTGCAGGCCTCAGAGTGGAGTTTGACCGAATTAAACTGGATGTTTCGCAGAACAGTCTATCCTTATACTTGGATAAAATTTAAAAAAACTACGTGAGACGGTGAAAGAGTTGAAGAGTGAAGTTGATGAGCTTAAGAGATAAACTCCATGCTCAATAATCCAGGTATACAATCCAACAATTTTCAGTCAGGCCATCTGGACAGTTTTTTTTTTTTTGTGCTGAAACGTTTCACCTTCCATCCAGAAGGCTTCATCAGTCAAGGAAACACACAACAAAACTGATTCTTCCCCCAAACAGCTTACTCCAAAGTGGAACAAGCCAGTTATGTTGGTGCTAAGATGGTATCTTTGGTATGCCCCCTTCTCCGGTGCCGGCCCTCTTCCTTGTCGACAGTCATGTCAAACTGGTTCAAAACCAACAAAGTCCACGCTCAATCCGTTTTGTGTGTTTCCTTAAAATGCTAATGGAAGCCCTAAAATTGAGCAAATTGCCGCTGATTTATTATGTGTACCGACACCTGGCAGAAGAGGCTCAGATGGGAGATCAGGAGTTGTCATGGCCAGGCTTCATTATCATCAAGAACATGTGGAAATATGGTGGGCACACATCGGTGACCTGGTCCAGTTGTAGGGTCAAGAGACAAACATGTAGCATTAACACAGTATGAACAACATTCAGGAATTGTTTCTATAAGAACAATATCAAATATTTTACATGAACTGTAACATTGCTTTGCCTACGAGGAAATGTAAAGTTTGGTACAAACACCTGCATCCTCACCAACTTTTATAGATGCACCATTGAGAGCCTGGTGACAGGCTGCATCACAGGGTGGTACATGAACTGCACAAGTCAGAGCCGGAAAGCTCTACAGAGGGTGGTGCAAACAGCAGAGGACATCACTGGTAGCAGTCTCCACACCATCCAGGACATCTACCACAGCCGATGTCTGCGTAAAGCACACCACATCATTAAGGACCACACCCACCCAGCACAAGGATTCTTCCATCTACTACCCTCAGGCAGATGATACAGGAGTCTGCCATCACGCACGAAAAGACTCAAAGACTCAAAGACAGTTATTGTCCACAAGCTGTCAGATTACTGAACTCTCAGTAAATAACACTGAACAACTGGCAATAACTTTGCACTAAGTCACATCTGTGACAACTAATATGACTAATATTAGCTTGTGACACTTAATATTTTATTGTTAATGCATTATGTGGCTGTATCATGTATGCATCTACCTTACCATCATAATTCATTTCAATGTTACTCACTACCTGTGCAATAATCTGTTACACAACCTGTGTAGTTTATGTTAGTTATGTGCAGTATACATAATGTGAATTTAAGCTTATATTACTACCTTGAAATACTTATTCATACAAATTCATTCTACTTGCATCATTATATTCTACTATGTTGTTTACTATTTTTTCTTTAGGACCTTGTAAATATTGTATTTACTTTTTTACTTTTTGGTACTTTATTGAAAGCTTTAGTATTTCTTGTTTGTTTGTTCATTGTTTTAGTGAGTCAAATCAGTTCTTTGAATATTTCATTGTACTGTTAACCTTGTGTTAACCTGCATATGACAAATAAACATAACCTGAATTAAGCATTAACCTTTAATTCAACCATTAAGCATACAATGTAATTATGACAGAAAATGGAGGATTTACCTGCAGTTACTTTTGTAGAGATGAGGATGTGGTAGCTACTTCCTGTTTATAACTTGTGATCAGCTGATGGGGTTGGTCCCCAGATTTTTACATGTTTTTCAAACTCCATTTAATTTTTGAAAAATAATAAACTGTATCCCACCCTTTAAACTCTCAGGGTAACACGTGTCTGGATTGCCTGTTCGCCACTGACACCGTTTAACCATTTTGTTCTAGTGATTTTTCACAAACCCCTCTGACTGTAAAGCGTCCAGGCTGCAGCCTCAGGTAAGGGGCATTTACCTTTGGGACAAATTGAGGTTATCGAATGGTCATTTGCTGACACGTCTACTGGATTGATTGACAGGTTGTGCAGAGGAGCTGACTTGTGAAAAAAGAAAAAACAACGAGAGCTGCAGCCGGTCCTCCGGTGGAGGCGGGGCAGCCCAGGAGCAGCAGTAGCGTGTTCTGTGTTTATATGTTGTTAATAAAAAGTTCTAAAAAATAAATAAATAAAAATAGTGAGCGCCGGCCCTGCAGCCCACAAATCAAACCGGCCCACCGGGAATTCTCCAGACCGTCCCGATTGGCCACTCTAGACCTGAATATGAGCATTTTTCTCCTTTTTTCTCTTTTTGTTTTTACTTCTATATTTTGTATTGAATATTAGGGAGTGGTGGCACAAAGGGTAGTGGGTCTGTGATCCGAACTTTGCTAGTTCATCTTTGGTACCAACAACATCAAAATGTCGGTGGGATAGGTGAAGCACCCACACCTCCCTCCACCCTCATTTGCCCCACTCTGGGCCCCTGAGCAAGGACCTCAACCCCCACCATCTGCTCCCCAGCGCACCCCAGATAGCAGCTCTCTGCTCCACACAGAGGGCTGTGGTAGCTCAGTGGTCTGTGGTTGCATCAGGAAGAGCATCTGGTGTTAAAAAATAAATAAAAATTGCCAAGTCTTTATGCAACTTAGTTTGCTGTGGCCACCTCTGAAGAAGGGAGCAGCCGAAAGAAAAATCTTCTTCTTTTAGCGTTTCCCTCTTCAGGGGTTGCCACGGCGAGTCATCCTCCTACAGCTCACTCTGTCCTCTGCATCCTCTGTCCTCATTCCACCTCCATATCCTCTCTAACTGCATCCATATATCTCCTCTTTGACCTTCCTCTTTCTTTTTCCTGGCAGCGGCATTTCTAACATCCTTCTACCAATATACCCACTGTCCCTCTTCTGGACATGTCCAAACTATCTCAGTCTGGCCTCTCTAACTTTATCTCCCAGTTGTTCAACCCAGTGGTGTTGTCTACATGATACGCTGGTATATGCCATATACCCACTAGAAAAACTTGGGAATTTCCGTATACCCACTTAAAAGTGCCCAGTGATACGTGACATATATGGTAATTGGGTATGTGTCATTGATATGTTGAAACATTGAAACGTCTGGGCCAGTGGTCAGGGCGAAATGCATCGTAAATGGTCTCAGAGAACAGCAGTCCAGGGGTGGGGCAGGGAGAAGAGACTGTCTGTTTGTATTTCACCAGTCACGTGTGCCACCGCGAGCCGCTCCAGCTACGCGAATCTAGCAGGAGTGACGCAAAGCATTGTCGGAACAAGGGCGAGGGGGTCTTCAGAATAAAAGTTTAGACTGGATATTTATATTTTGTCATGTTAAAAGTATTAGTAACCTTTGAAACCACCAGCGTGAAATTTTGAGAGCAATAAACAGCAAAACCCTTATTAAACAACAATTAATGGTCAGATTACATTAAATTTTTATTATTATTTTTAAAACACTTCATTTAAAACATTCATATTTACATGTGCCTCATAAAACCTAAAAAACTCTCAAATTTTGTTCAATTTACTTTGGAAGTCTGAACTAAAAAGAAAATAACATAATAATAAATATGATGATATATGTGTGTGTGTGTATTTATGTAACACATTTCCATCCATCCATCCATCCATCCATCCATCCATCCATCCATCCATCCATTATCTTCCGCTTCTTAGGGAGGTGCTTTGGAAAAATCAACATGCAGCTCCAGAATGTCATCATCTGTCAGCACTGATAAAAGAATGACAAAGAAAATGTATTAAGAGTGCAGCGCAGTATTTCAAAGTTTAGCACCAGTGCATATTAAATATCATGAAAATGGAACAGAGAAAAACAAAAGGAGTAAAGAGAGGACAAGGCTAATTATCTATATCTTTCCATCTTTGTCTTGGTACCTGCATTTGTTTAGTGTGTGCACAAACGCAGAAGGAACTAAATCAGGACTCTGCCAGTCCAGTGACATCTCACCCAGAAAGCGTAAGCGTTTGTTTATTAGCAACTACCTAACTAGCTAACAGCTATAAATTGTGGGTCTACGCTTTACAAACAACTGTTGATAACAAGAGTTTCTATTGAAATAAAAGAATAGACACACAGCCTTACCTGATATAAAATGGGCACCACAGACCCGTGCAGTCCAATCCACCCGTTTGACAGCCAGAAGCCACAGCCGCCTTCAGTGGCTCTGAAACAGTCGATTACCTCTTGGTATATGGTAGAATTTAAGACCGTCCTGTGAATACTGGTTTGAACAACCGTAAACGCAACAACCTGACATTTTGATTCTGATGATGGTACTTATTTAGTGTTAGATTCTGTGTTATGATGGAATACCGCCTGGGTTTACCATCCGAAGCAGTACTTCCGTTGCCACGATGCGCGTGCAGCCTTCTTTGTTTACCAACACTGAATGGGTCTATACCCACTACAAAAATGTAGACTACACCACTGGTTCAACATGTGCTGTACTTCTGATGATCTCATTCCTAATCTTATCCATCCTTGTCACTCCTAAGGAGAACCTCAACATCTTCATTTCTGCCACGTCTAGTTCTTTCTCCTGTCTTTTTGTCCATGTCTCTGTCTCCAGACCAGACAACATGGCTGGTCTCACCACTGTCTTGTAAACTTTTCCTTTGACATTTGCTGACACCCTTTTTTTCACAAATCATTCCTGAAACTTTTCCCCATCCACTCCATCCTGCCTGGACTCTCTTTTCACCTCTTTACCACACTCCCCATTTTCCTGAACAGTGGACCCCAAGTACTTGAAGTCCCGCACCTTTGTGACCTCTGCTCCTTGTAGCCTCATTGTTTCACCGGCCTCTCCCTCTCATTCACACACATACTCTGTATTTCTACAGCTGACTTTCATTCCTCTTCTTTCAAGTGCATACATCCACCTCCAAGTTCTCTTCCACCTGTTCCCTGTTCTCACTAAAAATCACAATGTCATCTGCAAACATCATAATCCGCGAGGATTCCTGCCTGACCTCAACTGTTAGTCGGTCCATCACCAGAGCAAACAAGAAGGGGCTCAGAGCTGATCCTTGATGTACTACCAACTCCACCTTGATGCTATCTGTCACTCCTATAGCACATCTCACCACTGTGCTGCTGTCATACATGTATCCTCATACATGGGTAGTGGTGGCACAGAGGTTAGAGAAGATGGACCTGTGATCGGAAAGTTGCAGGTTCAACTCCCAGTACCATCAACGACTAGTCAATGTGAAATATAAAAACTCACAAGATGCCCCAGAATTGACTAGTCAATTAGTCGAATAGTCTATTCAACCCCTAATTTGGACCCACCTGATCAATCTTTGCCCTCTTCTCCTTTATGTCATCCTGCTGAGGCTCAACCTTCTTCTGCAAGTCGCTCAACAGGAACTCAAGCAGGAACTTCAATTTTTCCAGGTCCTGGATCTTCTTCTTGAGATCAGATATGGTGTTATCCTGTGTGAACATGAATGAGTTTCATTTGCGCTCATTCTTTCTACATGTAGCATACAGTTTATTTTCTACCCACATTTATTGAAGCATTCATACAAATATAAAGTGGTTTTATGCACATAAAAATCCAACAAGGTTAAGTCAGGTACTCTGGACTGTTTCTTTATGTTGAAACATTTCATCTTTCATCCAAAAGACTTCATCAGTCAGAGGAGATGCAACAAACTCAGTCTTATAATAGCACCTTCCCATAGTGGGTCAACCAGTTTGATGGTGCTCAGATGATTTCTGGAGTCCGTCCTCTCCCCTGTCGACTCCTCTGAGGCAGACATGGCCAAAGTGTTTCAGAACATGAAAGTTCATGTTCAATAATCCAGGTAAAACATCCAACAAAGTTAAGTCAGTTCCTCTGGATGTTTTTTTTTGTTGTTGAAACGTTTCAGTGGGGGAGAGGGCGGATTCCAGAAAACATCTGAACACCATCAAACTGGTTGGCCCACTTTGGGAAGGTACTGTTTACAAGACAGAATTTATTGTGGCTCCTTGGACTGATGAAGTCTTTTGGATGAAAGACGAAACATTCCAACATAAAGAAACTCCTCCCTGGGCTGCCATCTTACCGTGGTGGAGGGGTTTGAGTGTCCCAATGATCCTAGGAGCTATGCTGTCAGGGGCTTTACGCCCCTAGTAGGGTCACCCAAGGAAGACAGGTCCTAGGTGAGGGACCAGTCAAAGTGCAGCCCAAACACCCCTATGATGAATAAAAGAATTGGACTTAATGTTCCCTTGCCCGGATGTGGGTCACCGGGGCCCCACTCTGGAGCCAGGCCTGGAGGTGGGGCACGCGGGCGAGCGCCTGGTGGCCGGGCTTTTACCCATGGAGCTCGGCCGGGCTTTTACCCATGGAGCCCAAAGAGGAGACGTGGGTCCCCCTTCCCATGAACTCACCACCTGTGGGAGGGGCCAAAGGGGTCAGGTGCAATGTGGGATGGGTAGTGACCGAGGGCGGGGACCCTGTCGGTATGATCCTCGGCTACAGAAGCTGGCTATTGGGACGTTGAATGTCACCTCACTGGTGGGGAAGGAGCCTGAACTGGTGTGTGAGGTTGAGAGGTTCTGGTTAGAAATAGTCGGACTCACCTCTACGCATGGCTCTGGCTCTGGAACCAGTTTCCTTGAGAGGGGTTGGACACTCTTCCACTTTGGAGTTGCCCCTGGTGAGAGGCGCCGAGCAGGAGTGGGCATACTTATTGCCCCCCATCTTGGTGCCAATGTGTTGGGGTTCACCCCAGTGAATGAGAGGGTGGCCTCCCTCCGCCTACGTGTGGGGGGATGGGTTCTGACTGTCGTTTGTGCTTATGCACCAAACGGCAGTTCAGATTATCCGCCCTTTTTGGAGTCCTTGGAGGGGGTACTGGAAAGTGCACCTCCTAGGGACTCCCTTGTTCTGCTGGGGGACTTCAATGCTCACATGGGCAATGACAGTGAGACCTGGAGGGGTGTGGTTGGGAGGAACGGCCCCCCCTGATCTGAACCCGAGTGGTGTTTCTGTTGTTGGACTTCTGTGCTAGGCATGGATTGCCAATAATGAACACCATGTTCAAGCTTAAGAGTGTCCATATGTGCTCTTGGCACCAGGACACCCTAGGCCGCAGTTTGATGATCGACTTTGTCGTCGTCTCATCTGATCTGTGGCCACATGTCTTGGACACTCGGGTGAAGAGAGGGGGGGAGCTGTCCACTGATCACTACCTGGTGGTGAGTTGGCTCTGATGGTGGGGGAGGATGCCGGTCAGACCTGGCAGACACAAACGTATTGTGAGGGTTTGCTGGAAACATCTGGCAGAGTCTCCTGTGAGACGGAGTTTTAACTCCCACCTCCGGGAGAACTTTGAACATGTTCCGGGGGAGGTGGGGGACATTGAGTCCGAGTGGGCCATGTTCCATGCCTCTATTGTCGAGGCAGCTTACCGGAGCTGCGGCCGCAAGGTTGTCGGTGCCTGTCGTGGCGGCAACACTCAAACCCGATAATGGACACCATCGTGAGGGATGCTGTCAGGCTGAAGAAGGAGTCCTATCAGGCCTTTTTGGCCTGTGGGACCCCGGAAGCAGCTGATGGGTACTGGCAGTCCAAGCGACATGCAGCTCGGGTGGTCGCTTAGACAAAAACACGGGCATGGGAGGAGTTCGGACAGGCCATGGAGAATGACTTCCGCACGGCTTCGAGGCGATTCTAGTCCACCATCCGGCGTCTCGGGGGGGGGGAAAGCAGTACACCACCAACACTGTTTATAGTGGGGGTGGTGTGCTGCTGACCTCCACTCGGGATGTTGTGGGTCAGTGGGCAGAATACTTTGAAGACTTCCTCAATCCCACCGGCACGTCTTCTACTAAGGAAGCGGAGCCTGGGGACTCTGGGTCGGGCCCTCCTATCTTTGGTGCTGAGGTCACCAAGGTGGTTAAAAAGCTCCTCGGTGGCAGGGCCCCAGGGGAGGATGAGATTCGCCCGGAGTTCCTTAAGGCTCTGGAGTTTGTAGGGTTGTATTGGCTTACGCGACTCTCCAATATTGCGTGGACATTGGGGGACGTTCCCCTGAATTGGCAGACTGGGGTGGTGGTTCCCCTATTCAAAAAGGGGGGCCATAGAGTGTGTTCCAACTACAGGGGAATCACGCTCTTAAGCCTCCCTGATAAGGTCTATTCGAGGGTTCTGGAGAGGAGGGTCCATTGGATAGTCGAACCTCGGATTCAGGAGGAGCAGTGCGGTTTTTGTCCTGGTCGTGGAACACTGGACCAGCTCTACACTCTTAGCAGGGTCCTGGAGGGTGCGTGGGAGTTTGCCCAACCGGTCTATATGTGGTTTGTGGACTTGGAGAAGGCGTTCGAACGCGTCCCTCGGGAACCCCTGTGGGAGGTACTCTGGGAGTATGGGGTACAGGACCCTTTGATACAAGCTGTTAGGTCCCTGTATGACCGGTGTCAGAGCCTGGTTCGCATCACCGGCAGTCAGTCTGTCGTAGTGAAGAGAGAGCTGAGTCAAAAGGCGAAGTTCTCAATGTACCAGTGGATCTACGTTCCTACCCTCATCTATGGTCATGTGCTTTGGGTTGTGACTGAAAGAACAAGATCACAGATACAGGCGGCTGAAATTAGTTTTCTCCGCAGGGTGTCTGGGCTCTCCCTTAAAGATAGGGTGAGAAGCTCGATCATCCGGGAGGGACTCCGAGTAGAGCTGCTGCTTCTCCACGTCAAGAGAAGCCAGTTGAGGTGGCTCGGGCATCTGGTTAGGATGCCTCCTGGATGCCACCCTGGTGAGGTTTTCTGCACACGTCCCACTGAGAGGAGACCCAGAGGAAGACCCAGGACACGCTGGAGGGACTATGTTTCTTGGTTGGCCTGGGAACACCTCGGGATTCCACCAGAGGAGCTGAAGCAAATGGATGGATGGATGGATAGTGGATGGATAGATGGATTATTGAGC
Source organism: Nematolebias whitei (assembly GCF_014905685.2). Lineage (NCBI taxonomy): Eukaryota > Metazoa > Chordata > Actinopteri > Cyprinodontiformes > Rivulidae > Nematolebias > Nematolebias whitei. The sequence continues at coordinate 4,529,369 of NC_056504.1, forward strand.
ATGCAACAAGACAATATCCATCCATCCATCCATTATCTTTTACCCGATTCTTCCATTTTGGGTCACGGGGGTCGCCGGTGCCCATGTCCAGCAATCACTGTGCGAGGGGCGGTGTACACCCTGGACAGGTCTCCAGTCCATCACAGGGCCAAAAATTAAGACAAACAAAACAAACAACCATTCACTCTCTCACTCACACCTAGGGACAATTTAGAGTTACCAATCAGCCTAACATGCATGTTTTTGGTCTGTGGGAGGAACCGGAGTACCTGGAGAAAACCCATGCATGCACGGAGAGAACATGCAAACTCCACCCAGAAAGGCCCCCGGACCGGGGTTTGAACCAAGGACCTGCTCGCTGAGAGGCAGCAGCTCTACCAGTTGCACCACCGTGCTGCCACTCAAGACACAAGATGGGTTAAGCAAATCAGTGACTACTGAACAGAAGCCTTTGGAGATTCTGATTTTAGTTTTTCACCTTGTCTTGGCTGGACTTTTCATGTCCAGATATCTGTCTCTTCAGGTCTTCATTGTCACCCTCCAGAGAGCGGATCAACCCCAGAAGACTCTGCTGCTCCTGCTTCAGCTTGTTTATGTCTTCACACTGGTCATCAATCTGTCTCTTTAGACTGTATAGCTGTGAGAACACAAACATGCTAAATTAATGAAAAAAGACAGAAAATCAGAAACATAACACAGAGAGAAATGTTGCTCTAAATATGTTCTCGTAAACATGCCACTCTAGAATTTCTTTATATTTACAGGGGGGATGCAGAGAACGATCAAGGGGGCTGTAGTAACTATACCCTGTTTGTAGGTGTCACTATGTCACTGACACAAAAATACACCACAAGTAGGAGACAACATATGGAGCATGCACAAAAAGCTTGCACAAATGTATAAATCACAGATGTAATAAAATACTAGACCAAGTGTGGCCTGCTTCTCTCATCATGCTGGTAGATAAAGCCAGCTGTACCAAGTTTACAGAAGCTACTGTGTTGGATTTTAGGGGCCAGCGTTGGTGCAGTAACAGTGTGGGGCTTTGGGGTCTTGCCCATTCTACTTTTACTTGTCTTTAAAAAAACGTGAAATAATTAGGGCAGCACGGTGGCGCAACTGGTAGAGCTGCTGCCTCTCAGCGAGCAGGTCCCTGGTCCGGGGGCCTTTCTGGGTGGAGTTTGCATGTTCTCTCCATGCATGCGTGGATTTGCTCCGGGTACTATGGTTTCCTCCCACAGACCAAAAACATGCATGTTAGGCTGATTGGTAACTCTAAATTGTCCCTAGGTGTGAGTGAGAGAGTGAATGAATGGTTGTTTGTCTTCTTTGTCTCTATGTGTCCCTGTGATGGACTGGAGACCTGTCCAGGGTGTCCCCCACCTCTCACACAGTGATTGCTGGACATGGGCACCGGCGACTCCCGTGACCCAAAATGGAATAAGCGGGTAAAGATAATGGATGGATGGATGTTCTGCCTTAAAAAAAGGCAGCATGGCGGTGCAGTTGGTAGAGCTGCTGTCATTTCATCTGTCACTAGTGTTTATAATTAGACTAGAGGTAGGTCTATGACGCCATCACTTTCAAAGGTTTGCACCAGTGCTGTTTACATAAAAATAGTAAGATTATTTCGCACTGGAACCTATTATTGAAAAATAATGTTTCGGGCTCCTAAAACTATGTGTGGACACCATGCTGAAAAAAACCCAAACCTTCACATGTTCACAAAAACCGCTTTTGTGAGGACAAGACCTTAGAATTGAGAATGTTTCTTTTAAGAACATGTAATGATTCATTTGACCTTTTTGATGATTTAACAGAAGCAACATTTGATTACATAATAAGAGCTTTAGTCACCTTTTGCATCATAATGCCAGTTTTTCCTTTCAGGTCTGTGTTGGTTTCTTTCTCTGAGTGCAGTTTTTTCTCAAACTTGATTTGGATGGCCTGGATCTTCTTCTCCTCAGCTTCCTCTGCCCGCTTTATCAATTGTTCAAACTCACAGATCTTCTGCTCAGCCTCCTCCTGACACTGTTTGGAAATAAGACCACAATAAAACCAAGCTGGACCAAAGAACTAGATCACAGCTTGGCCTCACCGTCCTGGTTGTGCTCCTTGTGACTGACCTGAGCCATGAGCTGAGTCTTCTCCTGCAGTTTGATTTCATACATCTTTGTGAGCTCCTCCAGATCCTGGGTTCTGCTTTCTTCTGCCAACTTCAGCTGCTTCTTATAGTCCTCCTGCATTCTTTCATGCTTTTGCAACAGATCCTGGTACTTCTCATGCTCTGCTGTAAGTGTTGCTGTATAGGATACCTCTGTTTATTTAAAAAAAAAAAAAACTTGAGTAGTAGCCATTTTGGTCAAACCTTAAAAACAAGATTAATGCAGTTTCATGCACAAATGCAAGATGATGACTCAGCTATGACTACATCAGATTTTAGCTCAACATCTGTCAAACTGACAGAAAAAAGAGGGCTCAAGATGGCGCTGATGATGTAGGCTGTGTCTTGGAGATCTCCCGTCAGGCCTGATGGAAAATTAATTTTTATAACTGCACTCTCGTTATTTTAGGGCTGGATTCTGGTTCCAAGACTGATATTGCTGAACCAACAAGCTGGTAAAATGGCCTCTAAGCACAAAAAATCTAAAGTTTTGCCTTCATCTCAACCGCGGCCTATTGCTAATGCTAACACTAAAGCTAACGCTTCGGACTGAAATAGTTACGTGATCATCTTCAAAGAAATAATCTGTCTGAAGAGTTTCAGTCAGGTTTCAGAGCTCACCACAGCACAGAAGCTGAACTGGTGAAAGTTACTAATGATATGCTCATGGCCTCTGACAATGGACAGGTGTCTCTACTGGTCCTGTTAGACCTCAGTGCTGCATTGATCATAATAATCTACTACAGAGACTTGAATATATTGGAATTACGGGATTGGCTCTAAATTGGTTTAAATCTTATCTATCTGAAATATTCCAATGTGTAAATTTAAATAACGAATATCCTGATACATGCTAAATAATCCAGGTAGAAAAATCTAAAAAAAGTTAAGTCTGGTACTCTGGACATTCAAAAAAACAAAACAAAACAAAAAAAAAATGTAGATACGTTTCGTCTTTCATCTGAAAGACTTCCTCAGTCTGAGGTGCTGTATTCAGCTCAGTCTCTTAAATAGCACCGTCTCAGAGTGGATCAACCAGTTTTGCTGCTGACAACCAAAACCAGCTGATCACATGCTCAAGAAGGACCATCAGCCTAACAATGGATCATTAGCACCTGATGGCTGTTTACTACTCACAGAGGGCTGAGTGATACTAGCAATCACAGCATTGTAAGAGGGGGACAGTTGAACACGGAGGCCTCCACCCCTGTTTAACGATGGACGGTTTCTTTTCACAAAGATGGCCTCCTTTACTCCTCTCTCAAACCATCGTTCCTCTCTGTCCAGGATGTGAACATCTTCATCCCTGAAAGAGTGACCTCTGGCCTGGAGATGAGTGTAGACCTCAGAGTCCTGGCCTGATGATGTTGATCTTCTGTGCTGGGCCATCCTTTTGGCCTGTGGCTGTTTAGTTTCCCCGATGTAAGACTGATCACCCTCCTGACACTGAACAACATACACAACATTACTCTGTTTGTGCCGGGGGACTGGATCTTTGGGATGAACCAGTCTTTGCCGTAATGTTTTTTTGGGGTTAAAAGACACTGGGACGTTGTGTTTAGTAAATAAACGTCTCAGTTTCTCTGAAACTCTCTCAACATATAGAATGACCACTGGTCTGGGTCTGGGTTCCTCCTTTTCACCTAATGGCTGACTGGAGTCATGTTTGGGTTTCTTCTCTGCTTTCAGGAAGGCAGAAGGAGAAATCCCACACAAAACAGGCTCTAGAGCAATGTGGATATCCTAACTGGGCCTTCCTGAAAATCCTCTGCAGGATGAAGTTGAGGATAGCAATCCATGACTTCCTGGTAGGCTACTGTATTTTTTCTTAACCAGCCTTATTACCAGTACTGTTCAGAAAAAAACTTTTCCTGTACGTATTTGTGTATGTTACCGATACATATTTAATCAAAAGTTACAAAATCTTCTGTGTAAATGTCTCACATTACAACATGGACACCCGCAGCTTACACACAAGCTATATATGTACAACATTATTATTATTATTTAAATTTAGTGGGTGCGGCTTATATTTGGGTGCGCTCATTAGTCCATAATTTACAGTAGTCTTATGGTAGCTTTGGAGGAGAGGCTGTCTGAACTGGAAGCTCGGCTCCGCGCTGTAGAAAAACCAGTAGCTAGCCAGGTCCCCTTAGACAGCGTGGAACCACAGAGACTAGCTCCCGTTAGCGGTCCTCCAGCAGACCCCGAGCAGCCGGGACCCCAGGCCAGCTGGGTGACGGTCCAGAGCAAGCGTAGTGCTAAGGCTAAGCCCCGAGTTCACCACCAACCCGTTCATGTTTCTAATCGATTTTCCTCGCTCAGTGACACACCCGCTGAGAAACAGACCCTGGTTATTGGCAGCTCCATAGTCTGAAACGTGGCTTTAGGGACTCCAGCGGTAATAGTCAAATGCATTCCGGGGGCCAGAGCGGGCGACATAGAATCTTATCTGAAACTGCTGACTAAGGCTAAGGCTAAATACAGTAAGATTGTTATTCACGTCGGCGGTAATGACACCCGGTTACGCCAATCGGAGGTCACTAAAATTAATGTTGCTTTGGTGTGTGACTTTGCTAAAACCATGTCAAACTCAGTAGTTTTCTCTGGCCCCTTCCCCAACCTGACCAGCAATGACATGTTTAGTTGTATGTCGTCAATCAACCGCTGGGTATCCAGGTGTTGTTCTGACAATGACGTGGGCTACATAGATAACTGGAGTTCTTTCTGGGGAAAACCTGGTCTGATGTGGAGAGATGGCATCCATCCCACTTTGGACGGAGCCGCTCTTCTTTCTAGAAATATGGCTGTTCTATTTCGTATAGGCTTCGCCCTTTAAGACTGTCGCTGGTGGGTTTATCCCTAGGCACGCAGCGCAGCACTGAAAACTTTAGTCCATGCCCACCTGCTGTGTGGGCCTTACCCCCAGTCTGTATAAATTACGGTGAGACAAGGTAATCATCTCCCGTTTTTTCTTCAGCCAGCTAGCTAGCACTGTCAGAAGAACGAAGAAGGAAAAGTTGTCCAGCTTTGACCGGCACAACCTTTGCTAAGGATGCCTGGTTCTCCGCCACGCCAGGTGGACTTTTCAGAGGCGGATTAACAGGTCTTTGAGGACCAGAACTGTTGCTGATTGGCAGGTGTTCAAAAACTTATTTGCAGCAGTAACACACAAATAAATTATTTAAAACATCATACATTGTGATTTCTGGATTTTTTATTTTTTAGATTATGTCTCTCACAGTGGACATGCACCTAAGATGAAAATTTTAGACCCCTCCATGATTTCTGAGTGGGAGAACTTGCAAAGTCGCAGGGTGTTGAAATACTTATTTTCCTCATTGTATACCTGGACCTATACCTGGACCTGGACCTATACCTGGACCTACCATTCTGTGTTTGTCTGTCTCTCCTTCCTGTCCTCTCAAACCAGCTGGTCAAAGCAGATGGCCGCTTGTCCTGAGCCTGGTTCTGCTGGAGGTTTCTTCCTTTTAAAAGGGAGTTTTTCTTTCCACTGTTGCCACTGTGCTTGCTCAGGATGGGAGACTGCAACGAAGCCAAGATTCAACTTGTCTGCTGGATTCATTAGATAGAGAACTTTACTAACTGGCTTTTTTATGTATGTGAATGTTCCTGTAAAGTGCCCTGAGACAACTTTGTTGTGATTTGGCGCTTTATAAATAAACTGAATTGAACTATCTTTGGAATATATGCCAAAACTCTTCACCCATCATCACTCATTTCACTGTTTGGGGTGGTCCCTGTGGATATGTCCTTCAGCAAATTTGAAAGGAATGTGATTGCCTTTGGCCCTCTTCTGGCCAGGAGGTTAATTTTGTGCAACTGGAAGGACCCACCCCCCCGGTTTATGTCCATTGGACAAGGGAGTTGATATCCATCATATCCATTTAGAAAAAATAAAATATACCCTGAAAGGGTCTGTCAAAAAAATTTGGGACACATGGAAGCTTTTTGTATTGTATGTAGAATGTATGTCAATGCCTGTTTTATTTGTTTGTGTATTTTTCACTGATCCAGTGTGGAAGGGAAGAGGTGGGGTGGGGTTTCTGTGTTCTGTGTTGTTGTTGTGTGTTTTGGGAAAAAAACAAAATTCAATAAAACACTTTGTTTAAAAAAAAATTGACAGAAAAAATAGAGACATTTTTTAGGTTGGCTAATGTAGATTATTTGTGTTGTCCATCTTGAATTTGGCTCCAAACATTCAGTTGTAGATGTAACATGTTCCTGAAATATTTTGCTAAGAGACACACACATGAACACACACACAGGCAAAACATGCCTTCTGTGGCAGATGATACTGAAGAGCAATGTTTTGGTATTAATGTTGTTCTTGTCTTACCTAAATCCTTCAGTTCTTCGGAATGCTTCATTGCAGTTTCTGCAGAACTCTGCTGATTCTCTAGTTCACTCTTCTCCATTTTTGCTTGCATGATCTACAGTTTAGGTATGAGAAAGGCAGGAAATTATACTCATAATACGCAGACTTTTAAATTGCCATTATAAAATAATAACAGTCGAGAAATTAATACAACCCAGAATGGCGTTACATAGATGTTTTCATTCTCTGAATAACTGAAGAAGGTCCCACAGATTCAGTACAAAAACACAGATGACGACTTTGTGTTTGACTAAAGCAAAAATCATAAAAGTCAAGGCAAACTGAGCCAAAAAAAAAAATAAAACTTAACCAGAAAAAACGCTTTTTTCTGAAAAATGCAGTACCCTGTGATGGACTAGCAACCTGTCCCGGGTGTCCCCCCGCCTCTCATACAGAGATGTGGGCTCCAGAGACCCCTTGACATAAAAAGGATTAAGCAGGTAAAGTTTGGTATTGATACCACAGTATCAGTACTTTACTGCTGTCACATTCACCACTCAGCTGGAGAGAAAGCAATGTAATCCATGCAGTGGTAATTTTTATTTTTAGTTAACTGTCCAGAGCCTTGTTTCTCATTGGTGTGTGGCAAAAATGCAGTATAAAGTTTTTTCATTATCAATAAATACCAGAAGAAGAAGAAAAAAGTCCGGTGGAAGGATTTTAAAGTGAACGATGATGACAAAAAAGAAAAACAGCAGTTTTTAGGAGGAGTGATGAGTTTCACAGCAGCACATGACATGACAGAAACAACAACATGGGAGACATCAGTTGTTTCAATTCGATTCCATTCAGTTTATTTATTTAGCCCCAAGTCACAACAGAAGTCATCTCAAGGCACTGAACATAAACATTTATATACATATATACATACATATATATATACATACATATATATATATATATATATATATATATATAT
>NC_056504.1:4546850-4548807 GCF_014905685.2 Nematolebias whitei
CTCGCGGGGGACAATTTTGGGTCAAATATGGTGAGTTTTCGAATATGCTAAGGCCTCCAAATTAGCGCTCTTTGACGGAAAAAAATTTGAAACGACACAATAACAATAGGCCTTCGCAGCGCTTAGCTGCTCGGGCCTAAAAAAGAGACTTCCTGTTCTGAGGGGGCGGGGCTTTAATCACGTCAAAATATGATGACAATGGATCGTCGGACATCCAACAGGGATGAGTCATGCCAAGTTTGGTGCTTTTCTGTCTTTCAATGTGAAAGTTATAGCGATTGGAAATTTATGGTGTGAAGCGCAACTTTGAGGCCTGGCCACGCCCCTTTAACCTAAACGAAATTGCAAGCTTTTGATAACTTTTACTCTCCAATGTCTTAAGGGCATATCATCCAAGTTTGAAGGCAATCACTCAAAATTCCTAGGAGTTTGTTAAAATTCGCCATTAGAAACGCCCCAAAATGATCCTTTGACCCAAAATGGCCGACTTCCTGTTGGTTTTGGACCAGGGCTCCAAGAGACTTTTTCATAGGTCCTGAGATGATACAGATGTTCACCAAGTTTCAGAATAATCGGTCAAAAAATGGCTTGGGGCTGAGGTTTTGAAATATTCTAGGGGGCGCTATGGAAGCTATTGGCCAATTATCATGGATTCCTGTTCAAGGGGTGAATATTGATTGACCATACTGATTTTGGTGCACCTCTGTTCAAATCTCTGGAATTTAGAGCCAAATGTATGGAGACGGCGTTACGTCTTACTTTGCCACGTTGCGACGCCCTCATGCTCCACGCAAAACTGTCAGCGTTGAAAAGCAAGTTACACCAACATGTCTTTGGTCATTGGACACACCATCATGCTGAGCAGGTGACGGGTCAGATAGGGACCGTTCAACTTAAAACTTTACACTTCCTGTTGTCAGGGGGTGTGGCTTAAGTGATGTCATGATTTGACCATTCAGTCTTGCAGGGGAGCGGATTTGAATCAATCACTGAAGGTTTGATGTCTCAGACAATTTTCTTGTAGGAGTTATTAGCGTTTCGTTTTTCATGGCGAGATGTCAAACTTTCAGGTCTAGCCCCGCCCCTTCAGCATGCCTCGAAACGAACAGTTTAGATAATTTTTCCTCCCCCATGCCTTTTGACCAAAATGGCCAAGTTTGAAACCGCTTGAGCAAAATCCCTAGGAGGAGTTTGTTCAAATGCGGAGGCTGTAAATCACCAAAAAGGTGTGAAAATTGGGCCGACATTCCAAAATGGCCGCCTTCCTGTTTATCGTGCAACGTTGGTGCCAGAGGGTTTTCTGTGCATCTTGGGGAATTGGACAAGCGTACCAAATTTCATGTTTTTATGTCAAACTAAGGTTATTGCGGAGCGTATTTTGAAAATTTCCAGATGGCACTCTTGAGACGTTTCTGTTGCGATTTTTGCCACGCCCTTAAAATACGTAATTTTTCACCAGTCCTAATGCGTCCGCCCAATTTGGTGACTTTTGGGATATGTTAAGGCCCCCAAAACGCCAATTCATTTGATGAAAAAAATTGCAGCTCGGGCCTGAACAGAGCGATTACAACAGGCCTTCGCAGCGCTTCGCTGCTCGGGCCTAAATATCTCGAAATATATGTACATATTTACTGTGTTCAATTACTCTGGAAGGACTCAGATATGTGACACCAAAAAGTGAATTTTGAAATTGAAACTGAATTATAAAATTGAATTTTCAAAGCAAATTAATTCAGTTTTGAACCATTTAAATTCAGTTTCGAAACAGCACTTCAAAGTCAGTTTGTGATGGCATACGTTTCAATCCATAAAATACACCATTTTTTGTCATAATTACATCTTATGCTTAATTATTAAATTAAAGGTTAATGCTTAAAGCTAGTTGTGTTTTGTTTTGTGTGTTTTAAATGTATATATATATATATATATATATATATATATATATATATATATATAT
>NC_056504.1:4548817-4549730 GCF_014905685.2 Nematolebias whitei
TATATATATATATATATATATATATATATATATATATATATATATATGTTGTAACTTCTGGTTGCATAAGTTTAGTCTTTGTTTGTTATGATCAGTTAACTCTAAACTGACTTAGTATAAATCGTTTATTAGGTTGTGTAATGTAAAGAGGAGCACTGCCTCTGTAGCATCGTAACTAGCGCGTCTGCATTGTGCACCGCTAGCTTAGCGCGACTGCTTGTTGTGTCATGCTCTCTAAAATAATAGAATCCAATGTTTACTTATGTAAGCAAACATACATGCTTAAAAACCTGTTAAAATACACCAGAATGCAAGAAATGCATCTACTTTATTGAAAAATTTCTGGGGGAGGACACCCAGACCCCCCACCAGTGTGTCCTCCCTCCACTTTACACATGTTTCTGACACCTTCAGCCACTATGTTGCTCAAGCTAATAGCCATTGTTAACACTGGGGGCTAATCAAAACTAAAGGGCAGATTCTAGAATCAGACCTGGTTAAAGCCATTTTTTGTGTTTGCTAATGTTGATTAGCTGTGGTGGATATTTCTGTTAGGGGATTTTTGGTCAGAGTTTATGGATGTTTTTAACTTCTGTGGTTGAGAAAGTTAACTCTGCCCATGAACCACATGTTTGAGTTAGTAGAAAGCTGAGTGAGGAGTCGGGTGAGGCTACTTCGTGCAGCTGTTGCTCCAAGGACGCCTCCAAGTCTGTGAGCTCGGCTGAACTGATAAGAGTATAAAAACAAGCTTCACACATGGCCTGTGGCAGATTCTCATGACTGGGCTTCATGTGTGTACTTCCTGTATATCTGTGTGCACTTCCTGTATATCTGTGTGTACTTCCTGTATGTCTGTGTGTACTTCCTGTATGTCTGTGTGTACTTCCTGTATATCTGTGTGTACTTCCTGTAT
>NC_056504.1:4549830-4549898 GCF_014905685.2 Nematolebias whitei
TCTGTGTGTACTTCCTGTATGTCTGTGTGTACTTCCTGTATGTCTGTGTGTACTTCCTGTATGTCTGT
>NC_056504.1:4549908-4567458 GCF_014905685.2 Nematolebias whitei
TGTGTGTACTTCCTGTATGTCTGTGTGTACTTCCTGTATGTCTGTGTAACCTGTCCTGAAAATCTATCCTTGCAAGTAAAAACCGGTTAAAAAAAATCTCCTGTCGTCGAGTGTGGCTCCTTAAGTGAGATAAAGCGAGAATATTTTTCTCCAACATTCCTCAGCTGGGTTGTCTCCAACAGTAAATTGGTTGTTGATCTAATGAAACTTTCTGAAACTACCATTGAAATCCTTCCAGTTGTTAATGAAATATTTTTATCCAAACACTTCAGACAAAAACACCGACATGAAAAAAAGACATTATGGCTTTTTCACCTTCGTCCTTTCAGCTTTCCTAAACCAATGAAAGCAAGTCCACTCAAATATTGTGCACTAAGGGGAATCTCAATGCTGATTTAAGAGAAATAAAGATGAGAACTTCCATCAGGTCTGGTCTGCTCCACATCATGCTCTTTGTGAAGTCCAGATGTTTCCGTGAGAAACATGAACCTGTACAGATGTGACTAAATCAATGAAATGAGAACTAACTTTCTCGTCCAGGTCTGCCTTTGTGACGAGGATCTCCTCCGTGTGGACAACCTGTATGTTGCTCTTCAGACTTCGACCCTCCTTATCGACGATCTTCGATATCAACAGGCAGCCGTCTTCAGACACTGTCAGCAGGAACTGATCGTCATACGTGATCTTCATCTGAGGACACGGTCATGTGTTTTAGATCACTGTGTCATTCAGTATTCACAAACCATTTTATTTTGAAATTCTCTATACATCTTTTTCCAATCTAACTAATTCTGCATACTTTGTTGTTTTAACCATGCGTATATCAAAAAATTCAGCTCATTCATGAAATGGATGCTATAACCTTTGTTTTTTATCATTTTCATACATTTCAAAATATTTAACCTTATTTACAAACAAAAATATATTTAGGTTTTAGTTAGACTTCTGATAATTTGGGCTTTTAGCTACTGAACTGCTTTTACAGTTATCAACTCAGTTTCAGCTTTTCCAGCAAAGTCATTCAGCTCTCAGCATTTTCTCACAAAATATAATTTGTCTACTTTGAAATTTCACTCTTGAAATGACACAGAAGTGTGAAGATCTGTTGGTGTTTGGACTCACCTTTGTCACAGGGCCACGGTGAGCATGGTGCACGAGCCATTCCCTCTGGATGGGTAATGGGTATTTAATGGCTCTGATGGTTCCACCGGAGGTTCCAGTAAAGACGACATGACCCGAGTGAGACACTGCAAGGGTGGTGTGGGCTACCTCATCTGCTGGGAGCTCCCTCAAGATCTGGAGAACCAACATCCGTAAATAACTTAAAGGCTTAGAAGGGATGCATATCTGCTGTGGCCTCATGTCAGAGTACTAAACCAAGATGGTTTTATTTTGAGAAGGGACGGCGTTGCAGTAGCTGTTTTTGGTCAAACCTTGAATTTATAACATGCATGATCTCCCTGAGATACTGGCAATGAAGCTCAGCTAGCAAATTTGATCTTATTAACTTTAAAAATGACCAATGATACCAACTGAGTTATATCTATTTTGTGTTGGTTGATGTCAGTTAGCTGTGGCAGCCAGCTTGAATGAGATTGGCTCCAAATGGTAAGCAGAAGTAGATGAGCCTCAAATGATTACTTTGAGTTTGTCCAGTGCTTCATGAGAAATTTTGCTAACAGACAGACAGAGATGATGCCAATAGTTAACAACAAAATGTTCAACATAGATGTTTTACAATTTGTTATAAGTTCATTTGTAAAAGCACCTCAGAGCTGCTTTTATCTTGTGCTCTGGCTGACTTTAAATCACGAGGTCATCTCTTAGTGGCCATGTTCACACTCACCGTGCACATGCTTCCCTCCATGAATCTTGAATGAACTTGCTCTATATGAAAATTAGAGTTGTCTTTCTTAACTGTCAGAGATATTAAAGCTTCTGCAGTAGTGCCTGAACGTAAACCAAACTAGAAGTCCAAATCTTGTTTCTGTTCCTTTATTTGTTTATTTCCCCATCAGTTTCTACCGTAGTAGAGACTATTCTTCTCGGGGTCCACACTTAAAACACTGCAATTAAATCAAATTTTACAAAAATACAAAACTTAATTCCCAACATCATACAGAAATAATACCATCTGGCGTTCTTGGTGTGCTGTGGCTCCTGACCTGACAGTCCTGTATCTCCTTCAGGGTGAAGTCTGTTCCCACAGCCATGATGGTCTTGCTGTCTGAGGAGAAGGCAACGCCCGTGTAGTTGCAGGACTTGATGTACTCCGACTGCCGCTGCCCGGTGTGTGTGTTCCACTCATACACTGCCCCATCCGTCCCACACGACACCAGCCGGCTGTCATCCAGGCTCCATTCAATGCATTGTACCTGGAGGACAGACAGACAGACAGACAGACAGACAGACAGACAGGCAGGTCACATGTGGAAAAAGAACTCACTGGAATGGCTGCTGTCCAGACTCACCTTTCCATTATGGCCCTTTAAACTGAGGATTTTCTCCAGAGTGGTGAAAGAGTAGATATGAATGAGATTTCCATCAACAGCTGCAAACATGTGGCCTCCAAAGCTAAAGGCACACTAAATATGAGAAAAAGAAAGGGTTGGAACAAAAAGTCAGAGCCAGTAGCACAGGATAAGTTTATTACGGTAACAACGTATAAAGCATTGAAGTGTCCTTTGTCCTGTTAATAGTTTATTTTGTACATTTTTTGCTATCAAACTACTTTTGCGTAATTTCAGATATTTTACTGTGTATACATCAAAACCTTCAGTTTTATTGAGAATAGTGTGTACTTTTGGTTTTTGTATCATTTATACTTTCAAAATAAATTATCTTTACCTGAAATAAAACTCCCCATAGAAATGCAATGGGATGAATTTAATTTCTTCAAAACATTGGCTCTGTAATTTGCTTCAGGGAATTTGCTCTATTTTTGTAATCCTATACTTTGTTTAGCAAATGTTCTGCTGTTTTTGGTTACTGTTCTGCTATTGTTAACTTTCAGCTGCTCTGCTGCCTTTAGCAACTCTATAACTAATTTTGGTTATTGTTACTTCTTGTTTTCCATTACTTTTAACTTTTAGAACTTGTGTTCTCAATGTTTTAAAATCTTTGACTTTTTAACAAAATTTTGATATATCGTTTAGTTTTTAGAAAGTTAGATGATTTTTTACAAATTTTCCATGAAATGTTCAGCTGACAGTTGATGTTATACATTTTAACATTTGAGTTGCTTAAATTTTTCAAGTTCATTAAGTTTCATTCACATGAGAACAATGTAGAGTTACCAATTAATTTAAAAAGCAAGAGGTTTCTGTCCATGAGGCTAACACTCTGCTTTTAGGTCTGGACTTAAAGTCTTTCCTGTTTGACATCAGATAGTCAGAGTCAGAGTTTCTTTATTGTCATTCGCACCTCATGTGGTACATGTGGTGGAGCGAAATTATGTACACTGTGAATGTAAAGTGCATTATAAATAAAAGTTATTATTATTATTACACAGGGTCCCAGTTACATCCAACAATAAAATGTAAAAGAAAAACATCAACTAAATATACACTAAACTAGTGTTGTAGTACTCGAGACCGGTCTTGGTCTCGAGACCGGTCTCGAGACCACTTTTTGACGGTCTCGGTCTCGTCTCGGTCTCGACCGCATTTGGTCTCGGTCTTGTCACGGTCTCGGACATTGAGGACTCGGGATTTTTTTTCAAGACCAGTCAAGACCACAACTGTGAAAATATCACTAAATTGCCAGAATATTGTCCAGTTTATTTGTTAACATCTTTGCTTTTACTGGATGCAAAACATACCGATTCAAATTCAAGCGATAACGTGACTCATAGCAGCTAGCTACATGTTTTTGTTACCACTCCAGTGTTGCCAGATTGGGTGGTTTACTGCCAATTGGCCAGTTTTCGTTCTGATTTTGCTGGGAACTCTGGGAAGATTTTTGTTGGACTGTTCCGTTTTGCCACATATTGTTAAATTACCTTGGCTTGTACTGATGTGGGTTTGTGTTCAAAAAGTAAATATACTGTAACAAATATAGATTGTGCAGGTTTTTGTGTGATGTTGCGGTTTTTAACCGATTTTTTGCTGGAAAATCTCGACTCTATCTGGCAACACCGAGCCCACCTCCTTTCACTCGCAAGCGTCAGGGAAGAAAAGTTAGACTTGTTTGTGTTTAGAACAAGAGAAGATGTCTTCTAAATCTGCTGTTATAAAGTTTGGCTATTTGAGTCACAAAGAGTATCCAACATCCAACTTTTATCGACACCTGGAAAGGAAGCACAAAGAAAGGTAAGCGCCGCAGCTTTGTGTAAGTGATGCTAGTAAAGCTAGCTAGTTAACGTTATCAATCTGCCTCTCTTCCAAGAACAATACAAACAGAACGTTTTATCAAGTATGGTTTATTTGTCATATGCAAAATCAACACAAGGTCGACAACAATGCAGTGAATTGCTTAGGACGAGAAAAACAGTCTTGACTCGCCAAAAACAAACAAAAAAATAACAACAACAAATACCAAAGCATGCATCACAAATACTAAAATAAGGGACAAAAAGTTGAAAAAGTAATTCATCGACATTAAATCTAAATACATCTAAATTAATTAATGTGTGTCAGACTCAGACCCGCTTTGTTTAGCCCTTAAATGAGTTTTACTTTATAACACTGATATAATTAACATATTAAGTAAGCAAATTCACTGTTTACATAAAGTTAAATCAGGTCCTCTGAGTGTGTGTTAAAAGAAAAAAAGTAGAATATTATCTGCACAGCTTTTTTCTACCTTTTTTTTCTTTTAACACTCCCAGAGGACCTGATTTAACTTTTTTTTAATTTTCTACCTGGGTTATTGAGCATGCATAAGGACAAATTCACTGTTAACGTTGAGAGACTGAGGGGACAGGGCATGTGGTAACAAAATGTAGAAACGTTTCATCTTTCATCCAAAAGACTACTTGACTTCTTAACAAAAGACTTCATTGTAAGAGGGACTGTCTTCTTCTTACATCGCTGATATTGCTAGTATCACTCAGCCCCCTGTGAATAGCAAGCAACCATTAGGGTGCCAACGATTCATTGTTAGGCTGATGGTCTCCCTTAGCATATTTGGCAAACTGGTTGATCCACTGTGAGAAGGTGCTAACTGTGTTTAATATGTCCTGATGCATGCTCAATCACACAGGTAGAAAAATCTTAAAAAGTTAAATCAGGTCCTCTGGGCGTGTTAAAAAAGTAAAAATAAAAGGTAGAAACATTTCGTCTTTCGTCCGAAAGACTTCCTCAGGCTGAGGAGCTGCATTCAGCTCAGCCCTATAAATAGTGCCTCCTCACAGTGGACCAACCGTTTGTTGTTGATGAAACTAGCTGCTCACATGTTCAAGGAGGACCATCAGCCTAATGATGGATTGTTAGTACCCTGATGGCTGCTTGCCTTCACCGGGGGCTGGGTGATACTAGCAATCACAGCATTGTAAGAGGGGGACAGTTGAACCCGGAGGCCTCCACCTCTGTTTAAAGATGGATGGTTTCTTTTCACAAAGATGGCCTCCTTTACTCCTCTCTCAAACCATTGTTCCTCTCTATCAAGGATGTGAACATCTTCATCCCTGAAAGAGTGACCGCTGGTCTGGAGATGAGTGTAGACCGCAGAGTCTTGGCCTGAAAATGTAGCTCTTGAGTTTAATATAGCTCCTCATATTGAAGAAGTCTTTTGGATGAAAGACAAAACATTTGTATAATTTTTTATTGTTTAAACCCATCCAGAGGACCCAATTTAACTTTGTTAGATTTTTCTAAGTTTAATTTTTGCTTATGATAAACAATGGAGGATATATTTGACATACATTTATGAAGTTGCTACTTATTTTTAAGTGTTCTTTTGATGTAATTGATGTTCATGACCAGATATACTGATTCCTCCTTTGCATTTTTTAGGTTCCTGGAATACAAGGCAGGGCAACAGAATGATGTCACAGTCACACAGCCATCAATTTCATTATTTACGCAGAAAGTGCAGCTCTACAGCCCACAATCACCAAGGCAACAAGCCATCAGTCAAGCCGTTGTCCAAGATTTGATCATTGGGTGTTGTCTGCCTCTCTCACTTGTGGAAAACAGTCATTTTAAACACTTTCTTGAAGTTATGGATAGTAAATACACACCAATCTCTAGAAAAACGGTTTCTGATAGACAAATTCCAGAGTTGGTAATCAAGGTCAAGGAAACTGTTTTGGAGAAACTGAAGACCCAGTCATCTGTGTCATTAACAACTGACCTCTGGTCTGATCGCAGGCTACACTCCTTCCTTGGGGTGACCGCCCACGTGTGCTACAAATCAAAGGATTCCTATGCACTTGAATCCTACCTGCTGGACTGTAGGCGTTTCACAGGCAGACATACTGGAGAGCACATTGCGTCTGCCTTTCAGGAGATCACAGAGGAATACGGTATCATGACAAAATTAGCTATATCATAACAGACAATGCTGCCAATATGAAATGTGCTTTCAAAGTACACATGCCCCAATCTGATGACAGCGAGAGTGAAGAGGAGCATTTAGATGACGAGCACCTGTGGGAGGACATTAATTCTCAGGAAGACACCGAATTACCCTGGTCATCTGGTGCACGTCTTTCCTGCTTTGCACACTCTCTGCAATTAGTTGTGAATGACGGCATGAAGGAGGTCAAGGCCATTTCTCACACAATAGCCAAAACATCACGGTTCACCACCTTATTGCATAGCAGTTCACAATTCAAAGACAAGTTTGAGGCTACGTTTGGCACTAATAGGACCATTCCAGCTGCAAACACAACTCGATGGAACAGTATATTTAAACAAGTACAGGCCTTCACAGCTCTGGACCACAAAGCCCTGAATGAAATGTGCAGCAAGGATCACGAGGAGTTGGTGTTTAGTGCCCGTGAGTGGAACCAGCTGAAGGAACTGAGTGCAGTTCTTGCTCCATTTTCTGAGGTAACAGACCTGACAGAAGGGGAGAAATCAGTTACCATTAGTATGGTGGTTCCAACTGTCCTGGACTTGAATACACACCTCCTCAAGATGGAGGACACTCGAATGCAGTGCCAGTCATTGGTCAGAGCCCTCCAGCAGTCTCTGGTGAAAAGATTTTCTGGAATCTTTTTAAAAACAAGCATGGCCAAAGACAGTGGAAGAGAGGAACCTTTTAACCACAATGTTTACTTCTTGGCCACCATGCTGGATCCTCAGTTTGGCTTAAGCTGGGTGGACTTAGATGTTACCAATGGGGGAAATTCAACATCAGTGAAAAAGTTCAGAGATGAGCTTAAGAAGACACTGACAGGTCAGTATATATTTTCTCTGCTGAAAATAAATGTCTTATTTGCAAAATCATAAATCCTAAAATATTTCAAATTAGTTGTCTATAAAAGCCTTAACTAGTCTTACAGTGGAATTCATAGTCTTCATTTCATCTGTTTACTTTTGTCATAAAAACATATTTTGTACACTCTGAGCCTATTGAAACAGATACTCTATATTTAGGCTGGTAACATGCCTATTGTACACAATCCTGACTCACTTTTATATTAAATGGGACTGTACTTATATAGCACCTTTCTATCTTATCAGACACTCAAAGCACTTTACATTACAATCTGTGCCTCATTTACACATTCATACGGCACTCTATTAGATCTCTACAAAGCTAATTGAACAAATCATTCAAAGGAGACTAATCAGAGCTTTATCACATTCATACACTGATGGGACGCGCATCGGAGGCCCCTAATAAAAGGTCCTAAACGTATTTAATTCAACTCTGATATGTGCATATCCTTTTAAATCTAACTCAGTCATTGTGTTTGTGTTTTTCAGAAACATTGATCTTAGAGGTGGAGAAGATGATGGACATGAAAGAAGACACCTGCTCAGAAGTTGTGAATGTGGATCCAGCCGCAGCCAGTGATTCGCCACCAAACAAATACCCTCGCCTTCTGTCCCGCTACAAGGCATACAAAAAGCACAGCTCAGACCAGGATTCAAGCATACACACACAGATAAGGAAATACTTTGATGCCATCCGTGACTTTGACACAGACAATGCACTTGTCTTCTGGGCAAAAAACCACACTAGATTTCCACAACTGCACAATTTGGCAATGAAGGTCCTATCAGTCCCTGCCTCCTCTGCACCAGT
The DNA here is from genome assembly GCF_014905685.2 of Nematolebias whitei. Classification (NCBI taxonomy): domain Eukaryota; kingdom Metazoa; phylum Chordata; class Actinopteri; order Cyprinodontiformes; family Rivulidae; genus Nematolebias; species Nematolebias whitei. The sequence continues at coordinate 4,558,108 of NC_056504.1, forward strand.
GGAAAGGGTTTTCAGTCGAGGAGGCATTTTAATGAGACCCCATCGTGCACGTTTAGGCCACAGAATGTTGCAATCACTCATATTTCTTAAATGCAATGAAACACTTCTTTAAACTCCAATAATCAGTTAGTCATCTGGACAGTTTTTTTTTTTTTTTTTTTGTGGAAAGACTGACGTTTTGCCCTCCGGGGGCTGTCCTCTCCCCCGTCGACTCCTTCCAAAATGCAGCCACAGCCAAAGTGGGATTTTTTTGAAGTAGTTATGCATCGGGCAAACTTTGTGTTGCTTTGTATAGCTGCAACGTTGAAATTGATTAGCCTCGTGGTTTTCTTTCTGTAGTAGTTTTTGTTCACATTCCTGGCTGCCTGCAGTGCAGTTATTTCTCTGAAACTTTATGAATATGAATAAGCTACTAAGTTTTCTTGGGTGATTTTTATGATACTGTGTTTTTTTTTCTTAATGTGCCTTGGATCATACAATGGAAGATCCCCAAGCAAATACACAAGTCTAAATGAAAATTAAACAATTTTAGAAAGTAACTGACTTCAAGTTTCCAATTTAATCCTAAAGACTGCATTTATACTGCCCAGTATTTCATGTTGACTTCAAGAGACCAAAAGAAGGTAAATGCATCTTGAGTTTTGTTTTATTAGGATCAAAATGGGTCACTTAAATTAGAGTTTAAATAAATTAAAGTAAGCATGCACAAGTTGTGTACAAAAGACATTGCAGTACAAAATTCATTTCACAAACAACACTGTTTAAAAACGTAAAAACATTACTGTCTGGTAAAATCATCAGTTTTGACACATTAAAAAGGCTCATAACTTTATAAAAATATTTTATAATAACATTTTATTTATTTTTTTATTTTATTTGTGGATTTGGTCTCGAATTGGTCTCGCCCTCCCTCGGTCTTGGTCTTGTCTTGGTCTCGGACTTTAAAAGTCTTGGTCTTGTCTTGGTCTCGGACCCTAAAAGTCTTGGTCTTGTCTCGGTCTCGGCACACTCTGGTCTTGACTTGTCTTGGTCTCGGGTTAGGTGGTCTTGACCACAACACTACACTAAACACTCATAACATAAAACATTGAACATCAGCACAAACATGAACATGAGTCTGTGAGCAGATGTGCACGCATGAACACATCAACATGAAACAGATCAGCAGCAACATGAAACAGATCAGCAGCAACATAAAACAAATCAGCAGCAACATGAAACAGATCAGCAGCAACATGATGTGATTTTTCACAGTGATTATTCTAGTTAGAGATTCATGAGTCTAACAGCCTCAGGGTAGAAGCTGTTCCTCAGTCTAGTGGTTCTACACTTAATGCTCCTCAACCTCCTTCCTGAGGGGAGTGGGGCAAAAAGTGTGTGTGCTGGGTGAGTGGGGTCCTTCATGATGCAGGTGGCCCTCTTCCTGCACCTGGAGGTGTAGATGTCTGTGATGGTGGGGAGACTGATTCCAACATCTTCTGTGCAGCCTTCACCACTCTCTGCAAAGCTTTTCTTTCTGCAGCTGTGCAGCCTCCATGCCACACGTTGATGCTGGAGCACAGGATGCTCTCCACTGCACACCTGTAGAAGGAGGTGAGGACTGAGCTTCCAGACCAGCTCGCCTCAGCCGTCTGAGGAAGTAGAGTCTCTGATGAGCTTTCTTGATCAGGCTGGTGGTGTTGTTGCTCCAGCTGAGGTTGTTGTTCATGTGTACACCCAAGTACTTGTAGCTGGAGACCACTTCCATCGCAGATCCTCTTATGTTTAGGGGGTGTATGTGTGTTTGTTCCTTCTGAAGTCCACAATCATCTCATTTTGTCTTCTTCACATTGATGTGAAGGTTATTTTCTTTGCACCAGCTCTCCAGGTGTTCCACCTCTTGCCTGTAGCTGGACTCATCGTTGTTTGTGATGCATCCCACCACTTCTGTATCATCTGCAAACTTTACAATGTGACAGCCTGGATGGGTAGCTGCACAATCATACGTGGGCAGAGTAAACAGGAGAGGGCTCAGCACACATCCCTGAGGAGAGCCAGTGCTGAGGGTTATGGTGGAGGAGGAGAGGTTGTGGATCCTCACTAACTGTGGTCTGTTTGTTAAAAAGTCTAGTACCCAGTTGCAGATGGAGGGGCTTAGTCCTAGTGTGGATAGTTTGTCCATCAGGGTTTGGGGGATCATGGTGTTGAAGGCGGATGTGAAGTCCACAAAGAGCATACGGACGTAAGAGTTTTTCTGCTCCAGGTGGATGAGCGCAGTGTGGACCACAGAGGAGATGGCATCCTCTGTTGATCGGTTCTCACGGTATGCATACTGATGAGGGTCCTCGTTGATGTTGATGGTTGTTTTGATGTGAGTCATGACCAGTTTTTCGAAGCATTTAGTGACTATCGGAGTGAGGGCCACTGGCCGATAGTCATTCAGACCAGTCACTGTAGAGCTTTTTGGGACTGGGATGATGGTGGCAGTCTTCAGGCAGGTGGGAACTGTCTCCAGGGTAAGTGAGGTGTTAAAGATGTCTGCCAGCACCTCACAGAGCTGATCAGCACATTCCTTCAACACTTTTCCGGGGATGTTGTCTGGGCCAGTTGCTTTGTGCGGATTAATCCTCCTGAAGGTACTCCTTACTTCTGCTGAGGTCACGCTGAGATGCTCTTCATCCGGTGGTGAGGTGAGTCTGGTGCTGGGTGGTCTCATCGGGTCTTCAAAGCGTGCATAGAACTTGTTGAGGGCATCAGGCAGAGATGGGTCTTTGGGGCATTGTTCGCTCCTTCCTTTATAATCTGTTATGCACTTAATGCCCCTCCACATGCTCCGAGGGTCTTGTGAGATGAATTGACCCTCAATCCTCTGTGCATATGTGGACTTGGCCCTCTTAATACCAGCAACCAGCTCTTTTCTTGTCCTACTCAGCTTTTCTGAGTTTCCAGACCTGAAGGCAGTGTTCCTGGCTTCCAGCAGGGTGCTATATATAATATAGTTAGGGTAAGCATAGGTTTCCTGAGCTATCTTTTAGTTCTGTTGCTATAGTTGCTGCTGGAGGACAAATTGACCACATTTCCTCACTCTACTTCTGTCTTTACTTGCTCTACTCTCCATGTCTTTATTTGTATTTATATTTTTTTAATCATTAACAAGCATTTTTTTTAGCCATTCTGCATCTTTTTCCTGTCCTCTCGAATGTAAGCCTGTTGAGGCAGATGTCTACCAATCCTGAGGCTGGTTCTGGTTCTGCTGGAGGTTTTACAGATATAAGAAAGTTTTTTTTAATTTCCTGTCATCAATGTGCCATTCAAGATTGAAAACTGCATCAAAGTTGAGATGAAATAAGATAAAACTTTATTGTTCCCGCAGGAAATTGTTCTGCCAGAGATCTGATCAAATCTGCTGGCTTCTTTAGATAATGTTTACTAATAGGCATTTAATTTTTTAATTCTCAATTTGTATGCATCCTTTATGATTGTCTATTGTTGTCTTTGTTGTTCCACTGTTGTCGTCACTCTTTGGTAAAAAAAACGTCTCCTTTGTAAATGAGTCCCCGAGGCTCAGTGGGATTAACCTGTATACATAAAGGTTGAATGAATGAATCTTATAATGTATGAATGTTTTAGCACAGTGCCCTGAGATGATATGTTGGAAATTATATATATATATATATATGTACATATTATTTATATATATAAACAACCATTCACTTCTCTCACTCACACCTAGGGACAATTTACAGTTACAATCAGCCTAACATGCGTGTTTTTTGGTCTATAGGAGGAAACTGGACTACCTGGAGAAAACCCACGCATGCACGGAGAGAACATGCAAACTCTACCCAGAAAGGTCCCTGCGAGATTTGATCTGGTACCTTTATCGCTGAGAGGTGCAGCTCTACCAACTGTGCCACCCTGCAGCCCTCAACAGTCATATAGCTCAAAATACTGTGTTCTCTTCAAAACGGTCATTTCTCCAACATAAAATACTGTGTAAACCTAAAAACTCATGTCTTCTGCCTCTGACCGTTCAATACTCTTTAAAATCATAGTTTTTACAGTGACTACATGAGGCTTACTTTTCAGTTTGTGTTTCTGCCATGAAACATAACTGGGCTGTCAGTGAGTGACAGACACTGTTGTGTATGACAACCAGATATCACCCACTGGCAGCAGCTATATCATTTCCTTTAGTTTTGTTTCTCTTTGCATTTCCTTCACAGTGCAACATAAAAGAGACAGCTGCTGTGTTGAACCAATCCAATGTTTTTATAATAAAGTTTCTGGTTCAAGTTTATTGTTCACAAAATGAATCAACCCACCTCCCTGCATCCACGCAGCGTAAACTCCTTGAAGCTACGGATGTCGTCAATAACCAAGTTCATCAGCTGGAGTTTATCAGAAAAGCCCACCAAGATGAAGAGGCCAGTGGGGTGCAGAGCTACACTGTAAGCCTCACCATGAAACGTCTTGTACAGCTCCAACTCCCTGGTGACAGTTCCAACAGAACAAGAGGTAAATGCCAAACTGGCGTTAGTTTATAAACATATAAACAAAAGTACAAAATACATTTAGTACATTTTTACTTTGTCTCGTAGTTCCAAATGCGAACGGAGCGGTCAAGAGAGCAGGTAGCTACGAGGGGCTTACGGACGCAGATGGACAAACCAGTGATTGAATTGGAGTGGAAGGGCTGAGACAGGAACTCAAAATGGTGATTTCCTTCCTGAAGGACAGAATTTTAGATTTTACATCAACTTAATAATTTAAAGTCAAGTTAAAATCGTGTCAGGCTTTAAACAAGAATAGGTGAACTGCTTATTTACAACACTGGATCATTCTTATGAAGGGTGGAATGTGACAAAATTAAATAAATATCATAATTCAGTGTATCATTTAATTATTCAATGCATTATTAAATCATTAAATATACAATTAAATGATTAAATACACAATTATTTAATGAAATGTACCATGAAATAAATAAACGTACATTTAAAATTCTTTATTTCATGATGTATTTTTGCAAATGCATGAACAAGTTTTTCTGCATCATTGTTAGATGTTTCTAATTTTAAGAATATTACACAGTAAAGAAAAAGCACCCAGTATACTGCCGCGTACATCCATACGCAGAGGTACGTGCGTACCCCACCCCCAGCGTACCCTCCGTGCAAAACTCAAATTTTTACGACGGCATACGCGTACGCGGTGTCGCACAATAAACTGCCCAGCAACAGACTGTTTTGTATGCGGCACCAATGTATTAAATTCCCCTTCTTCATCCCTGATCTGGCCTTTTCTTTTGTTTTTTTGCAAAGAGGCAGTGATCTCTTCCTCCTCCGTTGATGCCATGACTGAAATGGTGAGAAATGGAGGAATTTGTCACGAGCGAATCAAACTCATGTCCAGCGTGGCTGCAGGAGGGTCTGGAGATTTCCTGGTGGGCTGGTCTGATGTGTGGGCTGCAGAGCCAGTGCTCTGTTTTTTTATTTTATTTTTAGATCTTTTTATTAACAACATATAAACACAGAACACCGCTGTGGCAGAGGCTGCCAGCGCTCGCTCGCTTTTTTTCTTTTTTTCCGACCTGTCAATCAATCCAGTAGGCGTGTCAGCAAATGACCAATCGGCGACCTCAATTTGTCCCGAAGGTAAACGCCCCTCGTCTGTGAAGCTGCTCTGCAGCTGCTCGGGGTGTACGCTGGAGTATCATGTCTGAACCCTCTGCGTACAGTACACGCGTACGTACGCGTGAACGGATGTACGCGGCAGTATACTGGAGCCTTAACACAGGATCATCCTGATTAGGTCAATGGTGTCAAAGAGGGAGCATTCCAAGTTAAAAAAAGAGACTTCCTGTTCTGAGGGTGCGGGACTTTGATGACGTCAAAATATGACACAGTGGATGGTCGGGCATCCAACAGGGATGAGTCATGTCAAGTTTCGTGCATTTCGGTCTTTCAATGTGAAAGTTATAGTGTTTGGAAATGTATTGCATGAAGCGAAATTCTGAGGCCTGGCCACGCCCCTTTAACATATATGAAAACGCGAGCTTTAGATAACTTTTACTCTCCAATGTCTTAAGGGCATATCATCCAAGTTTGAAGGCAATACATCAAAATTTCTAGGAGTTTGTTAATATTTGCAATTAAACAGCCAAAAACGACCCTTTGACCCAAAATGTCCGACTTCCTGTTGGTTTTTGGACCAGGGCTCCAAGAGACTTTTTCACAGGTCCTAAGAAGATACAGATGTTCCCCGAGTTTCAGAATTATCGGTCCAAAAATGGCTTGGGGCTGAGGTTTTAAAATATTCTAGGGGGCGCTTTGGAGGCTAATGGCCACTTATCATTGCTTCCTGTTCAAGGGGTGGATAATGATTGATCATACTGATTTTGGTGCACCTCGGTTCAAAATTTTGGAATTTAGAGCCAAACGTATGGCGACGCTGTTACGTCTTACTATGCCACGTCGCGACACCCACATGCTCCACCCAAAACTGTCAGTGTTGAAAAGCAAGTTACACCAACATGTCTTTGGTCACTGGACACACCATCATGCTGATCAGGTAACAGGGGTCAGATAGGGATCGTACAATGTCAAACTTCATACTTCCTGTTGTCAGGGGGCGTGGCTTAAGTGATGTCATGATTTGACCATTTAGTCTAGCAGGGGACCGGATGTGAATCAATCACTGAAGGTTTGATGTCTCACACAGTTTTGTTGTAGGAGCTATTAGCGTTTCGTTTTTCATGGTGAGATGTCAAACTTTGAGGTCTGGCCCCGCCCCTTCAGCATGCTCCGAAACAAACCGTTTAGATAACTTTGCGTCCCCCATGCCTTTTGACCCAAATGGCCAAGTTTGAAACCAATTGAGCAAAATCCCTAGGAGGAGGAGTTCAAATGCGGAGGCTGTAAATTGCCAAAAAGGTGTGAAAATTGGGACGGCATTCCAAAATGGCCGCCTTCCTGTTTATTGTACAACGTTTGTGCCAGAGGGTTTTCTGTGCATCTTGGGGAATTGGACAAGCGTACCAAATTTCATGTTTCTACGACAAACTAACGTTAATGCGGAGGGTATTTTGAAAATTTGTATGCGGCGCTATTGAGCTGTTTCTGTTGCAATTTTTACCACGCCCTTAAAATACGTAATTTTTCACCAGTCCTGATGCGTCCGCCAAATTTGGTGATTTTTGGGATATGTTATAGCCCCCAAAACGCCAATTCATTTGGCGGAAAAATTGCAGCTCGGGCCTGAACAGAGCGAATACATTAGGCCTTCGCAGCGCTTCACTGCTCGGGCCTAATTTATCCCATGCTGTAATGGACTGCATTTTGGTAAATGGACTGCATTTATATAGAGCATTTTTATCTTATCCAGATACTCAAAGTGCTTTACAACACAATATGTGCCTCATTTACCCATTCATACAGCACTCTACTAGAGCTCTACAAAACTAATTGAACAAAAAACTCTAAAGAGACTAATCAGAGATTTATCACATTCATACACCAATGGGACACACATCGGAAGCAATGAGGGGTTCAGTGTGTTGCCCAGGGGCACTAGGGCATGTGACTGCTGGTAGATTCGAACTCCCAACTCTTGCATTGGAGGAGAACTGCTCTAACCACTCAGCCACAGCCGCCCGCAATAATAATAAGGTAAAAACCTTACCTAATGAAAGCATATTAAAGTTCAAGTTTTTTATTGTCATTTGCATCACATGTGGTACATGAGATGGAACAAAATTGTGTACTCAAGGTCCCAGATACACCCAAAAGTAGCAAAAGGAAAATTATATATATATATATATATATATATATATATATTTTTTTTTTTTTTTTTTTCCAATCTCTCCCTGGCCCAGGCAGTCCTCCCTCCCTGCTTAAAATCTGCAACTATCATCCCAGTGCCGAAAACATCTACCATCACCAGCCAGAATGATTACCGATCGGTGGCTCTCACTCCAGTAATCATGAAGTGCTTCGAGAGACTAGTTCTCCAGCACATCAAGGACTATCTCCGTCCGAACTTTGACCCCTACCAGTTTGCATATCGCACCAACAGGTCCACAGAGGATGCTATTGCAGTAGCTCTCCACACCTGGAACCACCTGGAGCCACCTGGAACAACAGCACAGCTATGTTTGAATGCTCTTTGTGGATTACAGCTCGGCCTTTAATACAATCATTCAGGACATTCTTATAAATAAAGTGGACTATCTCGACCTCCTCCCCCCTCACATGTACCTGGATAAAATACTTCCTAACCAATCGACCCCAATCTGTAAAACTTGGTCCCCATCTCTCCTCCACTCATATGCTGAGCACTGGCTCCCCACAGGCTGTGTGCTGAGCCCCCTGCTGAACTGTCTTTACACCCATGACTGCAGCCCGGCCCACAACAACAACTTCATTGTCAAGTTCGCCGAAGACACCACAGTGGTCGGACTAGTCTCTAAGGGAGATGAGACATATTGGCAGAGACATTTTCATCTTGGATGAACCAAGATGGCCACACTCAGAGCAGTTGCAGCTTCACAGGCTCCCGGTACTATCCCAGTTTTTAGAAGTTTTGATATTGACTCTGTGCCTGACTCCGCACAGCGGATTTGCCACGAAACATAGCAAAAATCAGCAACAAATTCAAAACAACGCTCGGCAGAATGCAGATCTTAAAGTCATCTACCTGGAAGCTGCAGCAGAGGCGATCCAACGGGCAGAGGAAGAGCTGCTCCCGGCTTAAGAGAAGAGGATGCCGGGCGGGGGCTATGGTGAGGCTACGAGCTAACGCTAAAGCCGGAAAACTCCCGATGATCCTGATCAAAATTCAGTCTGTGTTAAAAGCCAGGGAGTAAAAATGTGTTTTTAAAAGAGTTTTAAAAATGGACAATAAAGGGACTTGTCTGATGGGAAGAGGGAGATCGTTCCACAGTCTTGGAGCAGCAACAGAATAATTAAAAATGTTGTGGGGTTTTCTGGGTTCAGACCTGTAATTACTGTTAATTTGTCGGGTCGGGTGGGGTTCAGAAATTATGACTGCGGGCTGGGGCCAGGTCGGATCAGATTTTTTGGGCCCAAATGCAACTCCATCACATAGCTTCCTCCCACAGATCAAAAACATGCATGTTAAGCTGATTGGTAACTCTAAATTGTCCTAAGTGTGAGTGAGAGAGTGAATGGTTGTTTGTCTCATTTATCTCCATGTGGCCCTGTGATGGACTGGAGACCTGTCCAAGGTGTACTCCGCCTCTCGCTCAGTGATAGCTGGATATGGGCACCAGTGACCCCCGCAACCCAAAAAGGAAGAAGCGGGTAAAAGATAATGGATGGATGGATGGATGGATGGATGGATGGATGGATG
>NC_056504.1:4567558-4575150 GCF_014905685.2 Nematolebias whitei
ATGGATGGATGGATGGATGGATGGATGGATGGATGGATGGACTGACTAAAGACTACAAACTATGGAGCTCAGACTGAACTAAGGGATTTGGATTTGGGGTACTAATATAAACTTTAGAGTTGCTGGCTTGTTAACTTGTAAACTTTGTATTTGTTCATTTTTGTTCTAAATAATAATATTGTTCTTGCACATCTCTTGTCTCCAGTTATTCTCTCACACCACACATTCTTATTTACAATACCTCCCTTCGAACGTAGATACTGGTCCATAAAGTTCTCACCTAAGGCCCCTAGCCTTAAGTAAAGGGTTATACTCATCTCTGTTCTATGTGGATGATGTGGTTCTGTTGGCATTTACAGGCAAAGACCTATAGCGCGCACTGGGCAATTTGCAGCCAAGTATGAAGCGGATGGAATGAGAGTAATTTTTTCTAAGTCTGAAGCCATGGTTTTCAACCGGAAACAGGTGGAATGCCCCCTCCGGGTCAGGTGGAGACTTTGCCTCAGATAGAGGAGTTCAAGTAGGCGTCTTGTTCACGTGACATTAGGATGGAGTGGGAGATGGATCGATGGACTGAGGCCTCATCCTCAGTAATGAGGGCATTGCTTCAGTCAGTTGTGGTGAAGAAAGAGCTGAGCCAAAAGGCAAAGCTCTCGATTTACTGGACTGTCTACGTTTCATCCCTCACCTATGGTCATGAGGTTTGGATCATGACCAAAAGAATGAGATCCCTGATACAAGAAGCCAAAATGAGCTTCCTTCCTAGGACGGCTAGGCTCAGGCTTAGAAACAGGGTGAGGAGCTTCATTATCCAGAGGGAGCTCAGAGTAAAGCTGCTGCGCCTATGCATTAAAAGAAGTCAATTGAGGTGGTTCATCTGATTAGGATGCCTCCTGGATGCCTCCCTTTAGAGGTTTTCTAGGCATGTCCCACAGGTAGGAGGCCTAGAAGAAGACCCAGAAGTCGCAGGAAGGATGTTATATCTTCTTTAGCCTGAGAATGCCTTGGGGTCCCCCAGAACAAGCTGAAAAGTGTCGCTGGGGAGAGGGATGTCTGGGTTTCTCTCTTGGACCTGTTGCCTTCGCAACCTGACTACAGATTCATTCATTCAACCTTTATTTATACAGGTTATTCCCATTGAGCCTCGGGGACTCATTTACAAGAGAGACCTGAAAGTGATAGATAAGTGATAGCAAATGGATGGATGAATACAATTACAAAGTAGTTACCTTCATTTTATAATGTAGTTGAAACTTGTAACTGTAACATTTTCATCATTGTGTTCTAGGGAGAAACATTAAAACTGTCACAGTTCACCCCAGTGAAACCAGTGCTGTTAATGTATTGATCTGTGATCTTGATTATACTCACAGGAACCCTGTTAGTTAATACAGATGAAAGGCTGATGCTGTATAGCTGCCCCTGATTTGTGCTGATGGCCAGAGTTTCTTCTGCAGGACTGACACTCATGGTGTCAATCTCCTGGCAATCTGCTGGAGTCAGGACATCACTGCACGGATCTAAAGGAATCTGACAGAAATAAGTTTATTGTAAACACAGGGCTTAAAGCACCAGTAACAGTTTTATTTACTGCACTACTGTTTACCAGAATCTCCCTGCTCATCCTGTAACTGTCCTCTTGTGTCTTTTCAAACAGACACACTGTGCCAGGACCGGTACTACATATGAAGCCCTTGGAGTAGGGCAGGATGGCTGTTATGCGAGAAAAGGCCAGACCTTCATTTGTAAAAGCTTCCTTGATCCGCTTCACCTCCACTTGTCTGTAAAATATTATAACAGCTTTAATGTTTGCAGTTTTTGAGAAAATTCAGTGTAAATGCTGAGATTTGCTCAACTTTGTTTAAAAAAGATGCAACGGAATAGTCAAGTTAAAACGGTTAAACCAAGTTTAAAATTAACAAAACAAAAGCTAAAACGAGCAGAGCAGAAGCTAAAGATAAAATACGATAAAAGCTTTTTAAAGATTAGAAAAGATCAGAATGCATTTCCACAAGAAACATACTGTATCTAAAAAGTTAAGTATTTCAAAATGTGTTCAAAGTTCTAATTCCAAAAAGCCATACCAGATGAATGTTTAAATACTTGAATGACTGGCTGTCATGTGGGCATACCAACACGTGGAAACAACACGCTGGACCGTGCTTACACGAACATAAAAGATGCGTACAAAGCTGAACCCTGCCCCCACCTCTGACTGTCAGACCACATCTCAATATTCCTGGCTCCTGCTTACCTGCCCCCGCTGAGACGCTCCAGACCTGTACAAAAGAAAGTTAAATCTTGGATCCAGGACAGTGGCCCCATACTGAGATTGTTTCGAATGAACAGACTGGCAGGTTTTCAGAGAAGCTGCTAAAAATGGGAGGAGCACTTAATCTAGACCAATACACATCCTCAGTTCTGGGGTACATTAGTACATGTACTGACACCGTCTCCACTATAAGATATGTTAAAAGTTACCCAAACAAAAAACCTTGGCTGAATGCAGAGCTGCGCACCCTGCTGGAAGCCAGGAACACTGCCTTCAGGTCTGGAAACTCAGAGAAGCTGAGTAGGACAAGGAAAGAGCTGGTTGCTAGTATAAAGAGGGCCAAGGCCACATATGCACAGAGGATCGAGGGTCAGTTCACCTCACAAGACCCTCAGAGCATGTGGAAGGGCATTAAGTGTTTAACAGATTATAAAGGCAGGAGCAAACAATGCCCGAAAGACCCATCACTGCCTGATGCCCTCAACAAGTTCTATGCACTTTGAAGACCCGAACAGACCACCCAGCACCAGACTCACCTCACCACCGGATGAAGAGCATCTCAGCGTGACCTCAGCAGAAGTAAGGAGTACTTTCAGGAGGATTAACCCTCACAAGGCAACAGGCCCAGACAACATCCCCGGGAAAGTGTTGAAAGAATGTGCCGATCAGCTCTGTGAGGTGCTGGCCTACATCTTTAACACCTCAAACCCTGGCAACAGTTCTCACCTGGCTGAAGACTGCCACCATCATCCCAGTCCCAAAAAGCTCTACAGTGACTGGTCTGAATGACTACCGGCCAGTGGCCCTCACCCCGATAGTCGCTAAATGCTTTGAAAACTGGTCATGACCCACATAAAAAAAAACATCAACGAGGACCCAATTCAGTACACATACTGTGAGAACCGATCAACAGAGGATGCCATCTCCTCTGTGGTCAACAATGGGCTCACCCACACGGAGCAGAAGGACTCCTATGTCCGTATTCTCTTTGTAGATTTCACATCTACCTTCAAAACCATGATCCCCCAAACCCTGATGGACAAACTACTCAGACTAAGACTAAGCCCCTCCATTTGCAACTGGGTACGAGACTTCTTAACAAATATACCTCAGTCTGTGAGGATCCACAACTTCTCCTCCACCATAACCCTCAGCACTGGCTTCCCTTAGGGATGTGTGTTGAGCCCCCTCCTGTTTACTCTGCTCACGTATGATTGTGCAGCTACCCATCCAGGCTGTCATATTGTAAAGTTTGCAGATGATACAGGGGTGGTGGGATGTATCACAAACAATGATGAGTCCAGCTACAGGCAGGATGTGGAACACCTGGAGAGCTGGTGCAAGGAGAATAACCTTCAAATCAATGTGAAGAAGACGAAGGAGATGGTTGTGGACTTCAGAAGGAACAAAACACACCTACACCTACAAACATAGGAGGATCTGCTGTGGAAGTGGTCTCCAGCTACAAGTACTTGGGTGTTCAACTGAACGACAACCTCAGCTGGGGCAACAACACCACCAGCCTGATCAAGAAAGCTCATCAGAGACTCTACTTGGTGGATTAGGCGAGCTGGTCTGGGAAGCTCAGTCCTCACCTCCTTCTACAGGTGTGCAGTGGAGAGCATCCTGTGCTCAAGCATTAACGTGTGGTATGGAGGTTGCACAGCTACAGAAACGTTGGTTACATACTACAACCCCAGATTCTATGAGTATAGGCGCAGCCCTTTAAGGCTATCGCTAGTGGGTTTATGCCTTCGCGCGCAGCACTGAAAACTTTAGTCTGCACCCACCGGCTGTGTGAGCCCCTCCCCTGGTCCATATAAATTACGGTGAGACCAGGTAATCGGCTCCCAAATAGATTTTTTCTTCAGCCATTTAGGAACCAGTGAGGCCCAGAGCTTAAAGGGCTGCACCTATACTCATAGAATCTGGGGTTACAGTACGTAACAAACGTTCTATTTCGTATAGGCTTCACCCTTTAAGGCTATCGTTAGTGGGTTAAAGGCGAAGCAGGATGTAGTCTATGCCTCACTGGGTTCATTCAGACACAAACATGAAGCACCTGCTTGCACAAAAAAAAGTTGTGAGCTCAAAAGTGAGGTTCCATGAAACAAATAATAATCATTCTGTCAGAAGCCTGATAACAGAATGGGTCATGGAGAAAGTAGAAATATCACATAAATAAAAATTAATAAATGAATACGGCGATGACCAGGCAGCCACCATACAAATATCCTCCGCTGTCATCCACAGCCGTGGAGGATGAAAACCCTCTGGTGGAATGCGCTGAGATTCTCTGGAGGATCCAGCCCAGATGAACTGTAAGCTTCAGAAATAGCCTCACACAACCAGTGTGAGAGGCGATGGGTGGATAGAGGGCATCCTGAAGAGCTGTCCCTGTAAAGTACGAACAGATGCTGAGAGCGGGGCAGTGCGGCCGTGTGCGCCATGTAACACGAAAGCGCGTGCATGGGACAGAGGAGGTGAGATGTTGTTTCCTCCTCGGAATTATGAGGAGGAGGATAAAACCCATCCAAGGTTATCACTCTCGATCTGAATGATCTTGTGATGCTTTTCAGAGCAGGGTTAAGACGCAGTACAGCTGAGCTGCCGTCAGCTTGAATTCTGAGATATGAGGGAGCAACAGAGAGAGCAGATAAATCACTGACTCTCTTCGCCGACGTCAGAGCTAACAGCAGGGCTGTTTTAAATGACAGAAATTAAAGTGAAACCTGATCTAAAGGCTCAAAAGGAGCTTTGATCAGAGTGCGCAGGACCATTGTTAGGTCCCACTGTGGAGCTAGTGGACGTGACACTGGTCTGTGTCTCCGTACACCTTTCAGAAAACGCTTCATCAGCGGGTGGTTAAAAACTGTTCTGTCACCGAAAAACTCATGACAGGAAGAAATAGCTGCAGCATAAGTTTTAATTGTGCTGAACGCTAAATTTCTGTTCATCAGTTGCTGTAGAAATGACAGCACGCCACCTAGTGGACATGAGATGGCCTCCATGCCTTTCTCTGCATACCAACGCTGAAAAACTGTCCACTTTAATGTGTACAGCGCTGTAGTGGAAGCGGCTCGTGTGCCCTGAACCGTACGCACCACATCCTGTGGGAAGCCCATCTTTCAGTGTTGCCAGATAGAGTCAAGGTTTTCCAGCCCAAAAATCTAACAATATGTGGCAAAATGCAACAAACCAACAAAAATCTTTCCAGAGTTCCTAGCAAACTCAGAATGAAAACCGCCCAATTGGCAGTAAACTGCCCAATCTGGTCACACTGCCTCTTTTCTAAACGGATCCGTTCAGTGGCCAAACCCAAAAAAGCTCACCTATTTCTGGGTAAATTCTAATTGCTCTTCCTGCCTAGAGGAGAGCGTCCCCCGCCCCCCCCCCCAACGGCAGTTTCCACGGCTGACCCAATATCAATCGCTACAGAATCTGGAATCACGGGGCGCTTACGCACTCGGGAGCTACGAGGTTGACTGACAGTTCTTCCTCCCGGAACCGGTCCAAGGTCCATGATATCAGCAGGACTGGAGGGAATGCATAAAGGAGCATTTTTGGCCATGGGCTGTGAGCGAAGGCATCCATCCCTAACGGTGGGTCGTCTCGTGGGCTCAGTGGGTGTTTCCCCAGTGATTCAGATCGGTTCTCACGGAGGGGGGCATAGAGATAATCTGCCTCTTCTGGCACCCAGGATCTATGCGCAAGTGGGCAAACCATCTATGAAGGCATCTCATGTGTAGCAGACCCAGCAGAACTACGACGTGAGCCGCTGACATCATCCCAAGGAGTCGCATGCCAGGCAAAGCTGTCACTACGCTGCAGGGTTTGACACAGCGGAGCTGAGTTGACAGATTTTCGGCTCTGAAAACCCTGTGTTTTCCTCTCCGTTGGGAACTCTGGAAATCACGTTTTTCCATCAGGAATTCCTGAACTTCTGACTGGAGAGACGAGCTCTGTTCTGGAGATGACAGAACCGTCTCTATAATCCCTCTGAACGATGGGGGTTGAGCTGCGAACTGCAGCGTGTAACCCCTGCTGATCAGACGGTCCATCCATCTGTCCAGGGAACACACTCGCTGCCACTATGAGTAACACTCGGAGAGCGGGCACGCATTTTGTGTTGTGTCATGTTTCTCAAGGACATCAACCAGACTAAAAACCCTTACTGCCATCACCCGCTTCGGAGATTCTCCAGGGGGGACCCAAAGGGGGCTCCAAGAGAAAAGGGCTGTATGTGTGCCTCTGTGCTGAGCCCAGGCTGCGGTCTCACGTTAGAGCTAAGGTGAGACGGCGCGCACTGAGAGAAGGCGTGAGGGCTTTCTGAGTGAGACGCCGTTTCGGTGGAGGCTGCAGCTGTCGTGGAGAAACACGTTTACTCCCGCTGCGCGGTGAGTGGGCAGAAACAGAAGAAAATAAAACAGGCTCTGGCTGAGAGAAAGGGATTTTACCAGACTCGGTCTGCTGAAAAAACATCATTTTTAGCTGACGTGGCAGACGAGTGTTTTGTGATATTTACCAAACTGCGGTGCGTTTGAAAACACTGTTTAGAGGTTACCGGCTCATTCTGTGTGGGGAATGTGTGAAGAGAGGCAGCTGTGAGATCAGATGATCTGACAGTCAGGTTGGAATCAGATGAAACATTACTTTCAAAAGATGTTTCTGTTTTATTTCAAAACGTACATCATCAAAAAACACGCACATTGCCTTCAAGGAGCTGTTCCCTGGTGGAGGGGGCCGGCGGAGGAGCGGAGCGTGAAGCTGCTACCACAGCTGTGGAGTGCATCTGCTGCTGTTGCTGGCCACGACGGTCCCTCCAGCGGCTGGAGGGGCAGGAGGAGGACTGTGGCGTCACCAGATGGTGTACCATTTCTGAGACCTCCTCGGACCGCTGCGATTTCTCAAGGATGGTCCTGAAGTTGACCCCAAACAGCGCCTCTGGGGTGATGGGGCCCTCCAGCAGGTCTCTCTGCAAACTCTCAGACAAGGATGGCAAGAGGCGGAGCCAGGTGGTCCTCTGGATCATGGTCATCCAGGCAGCAATGCGGGACAGGCAGACCACAGAGGTGGCGCACATGTTTAAGATGACGTCAGCGGCTTTACAAAGAGAGTTCTTTGTCTCCTCCAGCAGGTCTGCTTCCTCCAGCCTCTTTGAGATGCTGTAGGCCAGCAGGGCAACGTTGTTGTTCACCGCGGCCGCCTGGAATGAGCACTGGTGAACTCGGTTGCTGAGCTTTGTCATCATCTGGTCATGCTTCCCTGGAGGAACAGGTTGCTGGTCCATCCTGGAAGCTTTTGCCCCAAGTGCCACCGC
>NC_056504.1:4575550-4582762 GCF_014905685.2 Nematolebias whitei
TCCAACAAAAATCCTCCCAGAGTTCCCAGCAAAATCAGAATGAAAACCGCCCAACCGGGCCCAGCTGCAGCCTTGTTCCAGTAGGATGTCACTGCTGGAAAGCGGGGCCAGATGGGGTCAGGGCGACAAGCCAGGGCAGAGCCAAATCTTCCCGCCAGATCATTCGATCGGGGTGGAGGGAGGCGAGGGACGGAAAGTCCCTTTGTGTCAGCAGCCTCCTGGACTATGCTGGGCAGCTCTGAAAGGAGGGCGCCGATGGCTGGGAGCGGTGTGGTCTCCGACGTGGGAAGACCCGAGGTGGCTGAGCGTTCACTCGGCCGCTCTTCTTCCATCACTAGGCTCTCCATGAGGGAAGGGGCAGCGGGGCTGTTGCCAGCATCGCCTTTCTCGGAGGAATCACTCGATTCACTGCGAAACTGCATCAAAGAAATGTGGTAGTGTCGTCCAGCGCGTAGCGTCCCGCCACAGAAAACCACTCAGCGGAGCTGCTACCAGCATCGCTTTTATCGAGGGAATCATCTGATTCACCGCACGGAAAAAAACATTAGAAAAGGTGATGGCGTTGTCCAGTGAGTAGTGGCCCGCCACGGAAAAACAATCCTCGGCACTTACCTTGAACAAGGCTGCTCGTCTCTGCTTCTCCGGGGGGGGGGGGGGCGACCCAGGCATCCTTCGTAAAAGTTGTGCCGGTCAAAGCTGGACATCTTTTCCTTCTTCGTTCTTCTAACAGTGCTAGCTAGCTGGCTGAAGAAAATCTGGGAGCCGATTGCCCGGTCTCACCGTAATTTATACGGACCGGGGGGTGGGGCCCACACATCCAGTGGGCGCAGACTAAAGTTTTCAGTGCTGCGTTGCGTGCAAAGGGATAAACCCACTAGCGATAGCCTTAAAGGGCAAATCCTATACGAAATAGAAGAAAAGCTTTGCAGAGAGTGGTGAAGGCTGTACAGAAGTCTGTTGGAGTCAGTCTCCCCACCATCACAGACATCTACACATTCAGAAGCAGGAAGAGGGCCACCTGCATCATGAAGGACCCCACTCACCCAGCACATACACTTTTTGCCCCTCTCCCCTCAGGAAGGAGGTTGAGGAGCTTTAAGTGTAGAACCACTAGACTGAAGAACAGCTTCTACCCTGAGGCTGCTAGATTCATGAATCTCTAACTAGAATAATCACTGTGAAAAAATTCACATCATGTTGTTTCATGTTGCTGTGTTCATGCGTGCTCATCTGCTCACAAAGACTCATGTTCGTGCTGCTGTTTGGACTATTATTTTTATGCTATTAGTGCTTAGTGTATTTTTAGTTGATGTTTTTCTTAGTTCATCTTTGATCTTATTAATGTTTTTCTTTTACATTTTATTGTTGGAGACAGCACGGTGGCGCAATTGGTAGAGCTGCTGCCTCTCAAGGAGCAGGTCCCTGGTTCAAATCCCGGTCTAGGAGCCTTTCTGAGTGGAGTTTGCATGTTCTTTCCGTTCATGCGTGGGTTTTCTCCGGGTACTCCGGTTTCCTCCCACAGACCAAAAACATGCATGTTAGACTGACTGGTAACTCTAAATTGTCCCTAGGTGTGAGTGAGAGAGTGAATGGTTTTTTGTCTCTATGTGGCCCTGTGATGGACTTGCAAACCGTCTAAGGTGTACCCTATCCCTCGCACAGTGATTGCTGGACATGGGCACCGGCGACCCCCATGACCCAAAATAGAAGAAGTCGGTAAAATATAATGGATGGATGGATGGATGGATGTTGGATGTAACTGGGACCCTGTGTACACAATCTCGTTCCACCACATGTACCACATGTGGTGCGAATGACAATAAAGCAACTCTGACTGACTGAGATTCACCATCAAATGTTAATCACGGGAGGAGTGGTGGTGCAGAGGTTAGAGAAGGTGGGCCTGTAATCTGAGGGTCACCGGCTCAACTCCCCGGACCGACACTATCAAAATGTGGGTGGACAAGGTGAAACACCCACACCTTCCTCCACCTTCATTTGCTCCACCTTGGACTGATGAGCAAGGCCCTTAACCCCCCAATTGCTCCCCTGTTGCCTCAGACAGCAGCCCTCTGCTTCACATGTGTAATGAGAAAAATGCAGATAATTAATTTCCCAGTTGGGGATTGTGCTTCTCAATTATTTTTGGTTACGCCCCCCTAGGAAGAAGTAAACATTTTGCAACCCCCCCCCCCCCCAACTCTCCGCCACGACTGTAAATAATATAATTTGTCTAAAAAAATTGTTATAAGTACACCTCTGCATAACATTGTACCCTTATTAACATTAAATAAATAAAGAAAGAAATATAGATCAACTTAGAACAAAGATTATTAACATTGTTTTGTAGTCTGTAACAGAAAAGACAAAGTGCATCAATTTGCCTGAAATTAAAAATATATATATCCTTATTTAAACTGTAAACATTTTTGACCATTTGATAATGAACAATCAAATTAAATACAATCAATAAATAATAATAAATTCAAATTGATCAGCAACATTTCAAGTCAGGAGTGTTTTATAAAACACTTTGACCTACAAAACAAAAATGAATAAAATATATATATATATTTTTTTTTTTAATCAAAATGAGGAAGTCAGGATTAATGGCTACAACGAGCACGTTTTGAAATGCACAGCTTCTTGAAGCAGAGTTTGAAACATGATCCTGCAACTCTCAGCTCCTGTTCAATGTTTAGCTGGACCTGGACTTGGTCTCAGTGCAGCGACACAGAGAAGTCGCAAAGAGCTCAAGAGTGAGCGGGCTGGCTGTGGGAGGGGGTCCAGGGGAACGCACTCACAAGTAAGTTGTTTAGTGACATAAAATATATTTTGTTAGCAAATAATAGAGTCCTAACATTGTTAAACATCTGGCATTGCTCCGCCCCCCCCCGCCCCCCCGCCCCCCCCGCCCCCAGGCGGGCGCGCCCCACTAATTGAGAAAGACTGCCCTAAGATGACAGATGAACTTTGAGGAGACTTCAGCCTCTCAGTTAACTGGAATATCTAAGGCTGGTACCATTTAAGCAGCTGTTGGAACCATGCTCTGACCATGTCATCCTGGTGGGAGAGAGACGTTTCAATGCCTTTCTGGTGACCCTACATCACAACTTATCAGACAAACTTAGCTCACCTTAGACACAATTTTAACCACTTCACAAACACAAACCAGTCCTAAGTCTGCCTTTTAAGTTTCACTAATTTGAATAGACAATTAGACCTTTGATACAAAGTTATTTGTTATTCAGTTAACTTTTGTTATGCATAATCTTCATCATATATTTCACAAATTATTATTTTTATAACAAAATACATAAAATCAACTGAATTTGTGATTATTTTGGCATATCTGTGTGTACTAACTGATTTGATGCCCTTTAAACACAAGAAAAGAACTCACTACATTATTTTTGGGTAAATAGACTGATTTTTCCTCTCCGAGAGGTGGTGCCCACACAACGAGGTTATTTGCATAATAAATGCATATCTTATGAGCTTAACTCATAACTGATAATTAACAATAAGTTTAAGCCCCATATCACTTTACAGGATGAATAGAGTACAAAAAAACAAATAAAATAAAATAAAAATCAGTTTCTGTGATGAAACCAGGATGATCAGAATATTTCTCTCTTTTTGCATTTTATTTACAGACTATCTGCTGGAGTCTGTGCTGACTTGCACTCAGACCTGGGGGGTCAGGGGCTGATAAATAACTTCATTATTCTGCACTACGTCTAATCTTTGTCCAGTCATTGTTATTTCACTCCTTATTTGAGGCTGCAGCATCCTGAGATGGTAAACTTTTAGTGTTAGCATTATTTCCACAACACCTAAAAATATTACAATATATTATCTAGTTGTTTTGCTCGTCGCTTGTTTATTTATTTCTCACAGCACAGTGTGACATTTGTTAAGATTTATCCTTGACGCTTATTTAATTGTCTCCAATTGAATTAAATTTAATAAAGATGACATGATGAAGAAAATGATAAATTGACTTGTTACACGCTTTAAAAAACTTTAGTAATGTATCAAACTGGCACCATCATTGAAAGCCTCCCTTCCAGAGCCTGACCTGTCAGCATGGCCCTCCACAGCTGCAGAAGTCATCCTGATCTCTTTTCGCAGGTCTCCGCACTCAGACACCAGAAGTCTACCCGTGTCTGTCCCAGCGATCACTCTCTGTTCTGACGTCCACGCATGACACAGGAAGTTGACAGAGTCCATCTTTGCAGCGCTGCTTTGTTTCAAGGCTCCCTCTGAGTAACGAAACAGCTTCAAGACTCCAGTTCCAGTTACACACAGCTGCACGTTGTTGTGAGGGTTGAAGCTCACCTGATGGGACGGTATAATGTTCACAGTGTGCGCATGAAACGTCATTTTCTGGTAAAATACAGCATGACAGCTGAGTGTTGAATCACGAGGCTGAAATTTGCTGCAGACACTGAAACTTTGCTAAAACAAGTAAAACACTAACTAAAAGCTTAAAGAGGCAAGATGTAAAAGTTCAAGTCAGCAAAATGCTAGCGAATAGCATGAAAAGGGTAAAATAATGGCTGAGCGTAGCAAAATAATAGTTAATAGCCAGAATAAAAAAGTAGCAAAACAATTTATTTACATTTTATTTTATTTAAACAATTTATTTTAGCAAAGCTAAAATAAAAGAAGCAGAAAGCTAGGTAAACTACGAAAGGCTATTGAAAAGCTAAAAACTTTTAGGTAGAAGACTGTAGTTAAAACCTAAAAGTACTAGAAGGGTATATAAAAACAAAAGGTAGAAAAATGGTAATTAAAAGCTAAAAGTAGCATAAGTAGCTAAAAATAAAATAAGTATGTTGATGTAAAGTTCAAAGAGAATGTTTTTTGGTGGAACTGAATAGATCTCAGTGGAAGACGTTTCTACATAAAGTAAAATATTTTGAAAAGTAAATGGAAATGGACTGTATTTATTTAACACCTTTCTATCTAATGGATTAAAGCTTTTAAAGTGGCTGAGTGGTTAGAGCAGTCGTCCTCCAATGTGAGAGTTGGGGGTTCGAATCCACCAGCAGCCACATGTTGAAGTGTCCCTGGGCAAGACACTGAACCCCTCATAGCCTCAGATGTGTGTCCCATCAGTGTATGAATGTGATAAAGCTCTGATTAGTCTCTTTAGAATGATTTGTTCAATTAGTTTAGTAGAGATCTAGTATAGAGCTGTATGAATGGGTAAATGAGGCATAGATTGTTGTAAAGAGCTTTGAGTATCTTAAAATACGATAGAAACAGTCCATTTACCATTAAAGCTCTTTACAACACAATCTGTGCCTCATTTACTTCCACACACACACACACATACACATACATCACTCTACTACACTCATACATCACTCTACTACACTCATACATCACTCTACTACACACATACATCACTCTACTACACACATACATCACTCTACTACACACATACATCACTCTACTACACTCATACATCACTCTACTACACTCATACATCACTCTACTACACACACATACATCACTCTACTACACTCATACATCACTCTACTACTCTCACATTCATACATCACTCTACTACATCTCTACAAAGATAATCTCAATCTGTAGAGACATCAGAGCTTTCGATCACATTCATACACTGATGGGACACACATCAGAGACAATGAGGGATTCAGTGTCTTGACCAGGGACACCTCAGCTGTGACTGCTGCTGGAATCTAACCCCCAACTCTCCCGTTGGAGGATGACTGCTCTAACCACTCAGCCACAGCTGCACCAAAATGTATAAAATAACAACAACAACAACAACAACAACAAAGTCACAGTATCCATCTCCTGACTGGTCTGAATGTTTTGATAACTGTTTTGATAAATGAATGACTAAAGTAGCACAAAAGATGCAGAATAGTTTGAATGTGAGGAACAAATCAGGTAAAGCTGCCTCGGAGTTCACATCATCATAGCTCTTTACAACAACAGAGACTCACCTGTGTTACAGGATTATTGGAAGTAGTGGTCTTCACGGTGGCAAGGACCCTGTTTTTTTCCCAATACCAGAAGATCAACATCCACTCTGGGCCTCCTGTCTGCCCTATCAGGTACTTGGAATCAGGTGAGAAAGCCATGCATAAGAACTCC
This sequence comes from Nematolebias whitei, assembly GCF_014905685.2. Classification (NCBI taxonomy): domain Eukaryota; kingdom Metazoa; phylum Chordata; class Actinopteri; order Cyprinodontiformes; family Rivulidae; genus Nematolebias; species Nematolebias whitei. Next base: position 4,581,692 of record NC_056504.1, read on the forward strand.
TGAACCAGCATGTCGCCTGCAGTCAGAGGTTTCCTCTTCCTGCCTTGCTCGTGGTGAAGGTCAAACACAGTGATGGATGCCTTCTCGGCCCTCTCTGATACGGCCAGGTAACGACGACTGGGACTGAGGGCCAGAGCACGGATGTCCTGACTTTTCTCTGAAGCTGGAGGAGAAACAAAAACTCAGAAATATATATATTTAACAGTTTCACTGAACAAATGCCTCTTGCCTGTCTCAGTTTTAAACGAAGATGATGGAGCTGCAGCTGTTTTAGTCAAACCTCTAGAATAACAGCATTATGCGTGACTTGATGGACTCAGAGTACGACTCCACCAGATCAAAAGTTTAGTTAGTAAAACTAATTAACTTGTTTTTTTTAACTAATGTTGATTAGATGATTGACAAATCAATCAAATGTATATCCAGGATTACTTTAAAAGACTTTTGTTAAAATCTGTAGTGATAACATATTTTGCTAACAGAAAGACTGGGCTGTGTCCAACTGTTAATGCTAAAGCTTTAAGCAAAGATATCATGTGATGATGTAACATAATTAAGCATACGAAGCTAATAAGGAAAACTCCTCAAATTTTCCTCAAATTATTAAAAAACCAGGACATTTGTTAGAAAGCAGCTGCAGGGGGCGCTGCTGGAGGACTGTCGGGGAATCAAGATGGCGAGTCCTTAGAAAGTCTACAGAACTCTCAGCAACACCAGAACATTCCCTTGAGCTGGGGCTTTTTTAACAAACTCCACCAGAGGAGTCTGACAACTCGTTAAAAACAGCGACCAACTCGTTAAAAACAGCGACGCTGCGAACGTTCCGCGTTCAACAAACCAGAAGTTGGTGTGAAACCATTTAGACCACATCTAAAAAAGTTCAGTCTGGTCCTCTGGACAAAAAAAAACAAAACAAAACACAAAACAAAACAAAACAAAACAAAACAAAACACAAAACAAAACAAAACAAAACAAAACAAAAAACAAAAAACAAAACACAAAACACAAAACACAAAACAAAAACCAAAACAAAACACAAAACAAAACAAAACAAAACACAAAACAAAACAC
>NC_056504.1:4582772-4586711 GCF_014905685.2 Nematolebias whitei
AACACAAAACACAAAACACAACAAAACAAAACACAAAACACAAAACACAAAACAAAAAACACAACAAAACAAAACAAAACACAAAACACAAAACACAACAAAACAAAACACAAAACACAAAACAAAACACAAAACACAAAACACAAAACAAAAAACAAAACAAAACACAAAACACAAAACAAAACAAAACACAAAACAAAACAAAACAAAACAAAACAAAACAAAACAAAAAACAAAACACAAAACAAAACACACAACACAACAAAACAAAACAAAACACAAAACTAGAAACGTTTCGTCTTACTTAGACCACAATGCATTGCGAATTACTGACTTAACCGATGAGAACAATAATATGTTCGGATTCTAGCTCTTCTTTAATCAGTTTAAAACATAATGGTTCAGAGTGTCGGCCGGATATATTAGTAGAAATACAACAAATGCTGTACAGGTTGAAAATGATGGGACTAGCTGTGACTTTCTTATGGATACCAGCACATGTTGGTATAACAGGAAATGAAAAAGTAGACAAAATAGCGAAAAGTGCTACCAAAAGAGAGGTAGTGGATATAGAAATAGCATACAGTAAATCAGAATTAAAAAGCATTATTAAACAAAAAATGAGAGAAAAATGGCAAAAAACAGTGGGAGGAAGGAAGAAAAGGACGTTGGTTTTATAGAATTCAAAGGAAAACGGGAGAAATGAGGTGCGCTGGAAGAAACAGAAGGGAGGAAATAGTTCTATCACGGCTAAGATTTGGACATGTTGGGTTGAATAAGTCATTGTTCATTATAGGAAAACATGATACAGGAAAATGTGGGTACTGTGGAGAGGATGAGGATGCAGAACATGTGTTAATACATTGTCAAAAATACAGTCTTGAAAGGAATCAACTGAATACTAGACTCACTGACATGAAATTAAGATTGGATTTTTTTTAATTATTACAGCACAATTCAAAGTCTGAAAGTATTCGAGCTTTAATGCAATACTTGAAACAAACTCGATTGTTTGAGAGAATATAGTTTTTTTTATTTTTTATTTTATGAACGTTGATCCAGTCCATACTCCACACCAGTAGGTGGCGGCCATGCACCTTTCAGTTGTTTGCTCACCGCCATGAAACCCCAATAAGAAGAAGAAGAAGAATTACTGACTTGGAGCATGCGCACAAGACGGCGGGTGAGGTTTAAAAAAAGCCTGATATGCAGTAAATATTTACCCATGACTTTGTTGTTAGGAGGAAACTAAAACGTGTGAAAAGCGCGAGAAGTACCGGAAATGAATCGCTGACGTCTGTGCACAAAGTTGTGGCACACGCAGCTGCTCCCGCCGGGGTAGACCACGGTCTGCTCGTCCAGGAAACACAGGCTGTTGGCTGCCCCTGTCCGGAGGCCGAACATAAAGCTGGACTGAGACGACGCGGACATCTCAAGTTGGTTTTTAAATCCACACACACGTTTTGAAGTTAAGGAACAAACCACACAGCTAAACAACAGTTACAGCTTCCAGTGGTTCCAGCTAACATTTGAGGAAACCTGAACGGAACGAGCTGCGGAGTGTTAGTCACGTTGCTAGGCAACGCAGGATGCCTCGCGAGATCTATGACTCTGGTTGAAACGTCTCGGGACATCTCTCGAGCTGTAACGCGCGTGGGCACTTTTGTTTATTGGCGCTATGTAAATGAATTGAAGATAACAACAATAATCGATTAATCCAATCAGCTAAAGTTACAATCATGTCTTACAGACATGAAAACTTGGATGACCCTTAATTTTTACTTGAGGTTGTGATTTTTGGGCCTGAGCATCTTAGGAATACATTTTTCAGTCTTTCATCCATCCAACCTTTATTTAGACAAGTTAAACCACTGAGCCTCCTCCAGGACTCATTTACAAGAGAGACCTGATTTCTTAACAAAGAGTGATGACAACAGTGACAGTAGACGGTCATAAAACAGGCATACAAATTTAAGGTTCTCCTTTTTTTTTTTTAACAAATCGAAGCAAAATAGCAACCGAAAGCACAATCAAGAGGAGTAGCAGCAAAAAACAGATCACAAGGTCATTTAGAAAACTACAGACAGGAACATGTCTGCATTGGTTTTTGCCAAGTACTTAACATGTTTTAAAGACACTTAGAGAGGTCAAAGGTCAAGAGCTTCAGATCTTTTTACAAGATGTTCCAGGAAACAGGAGCGGAGCAGGAGAAGGTCCTTTTGTCTAGTTCAGTCCTCACTGAGGGAACACTGCAGGTAATGATGTCCTGAGAGCGCACGCTGTAGCTGCACTCACGCAGAGACATGTAGGAGGAGATGTATGAATTACAAGTGCTTTAAAGATGAAGATGTAAATGTCACCCCTGGTGAAAATTTAATGTACTTAAGTATATTTTAAGTTAGCTTAATTTTCAAGAAACACATTATAATATGTTCTCAAGTAAATGTACTTATTAGGATTACATCGAAAATGTAAAATAAATAGATTTATCTAAATATAGTTCAAGTACATTGTTATAAAATATATTTTGTTACACTTCATGAAGTACTATTTTTTTGTGAAATGTAAAATAAATTTCAATCAAATTTATTTATAAACTTGAACTTCATATAAACTTTTTAAAATGCACTTTGAATGTATTTGTAAAATTTTGTTTTCAAACCATACTTTAAAAATATATTACAAATATATGTATCCAATACTTTTCAGCAGTTAACTAAGTTTTAAAAAAATATGTATTTGAAAATGTTAATGTTACTAATGATACATACACTTTTTAAATCATTTCCCAAATAAATACATCTGAAAAATACTTTATGCATAAAAATGTAATTTTATTGTAGCACTTTCAGTGACATGTACATGTGAATATGTACATTTAATGCTAACAAATAATGCCCATTATGTGCAATAATCTCTTACCAACAATTGTTATAGCCAAAATAAATAAATAAAAAACAATTACTGTAAAATAACATTACTTTCAACAGAAAGTACTTTCTCTGGTCTGGATGGCATTAATCTGTCCTCCAGCTCTAATGTTTAAAACCTTGGTGTGATTTTTGATCAGGACATGTCTTTTATCCCCCACATTAAAAACGTTACTAGAACCTCCTTCTTCCACCTGCGTAATATCACTAACATTAGAAACATCTGATCTAAAGATGATGCAGAAGAACTGGTCCATGCATTTGTCACGTCTAGACTGGACTATTGCAATGGTTTTGCTATGACTCGGGGAAGCCAGAGTTGTATGAGACCCGGAACGAGACAGACACAGGTGGGTACAAAAGTAAGTGTTTATTATTTACAATGGTAATAGACAGTTGCTTCTCTGGAGCTCCTGGAAGAAGAAGGAGATGGTCAGAGGAGGCCGGCAGGATGAACAGGCAATATTAATATGATGTTTTGTCTTTGGGTCCAACTCCAAATCCATGGGGGAGCTCCAGAGGGAGAGAAGACCGAGGGTCCGACAGGACAGGGGAGGCAGGCAACTGGTGGCAGGCAAGGCCCGAGGAGAACCAGGACCAAAGGAACCAGGACCGAGGAGACAGGATTGCTGAAGACAAGAAAAGCTGGTAAGTAGATTTACTAAATTTGACCTTTTCCATTAGTAACGGTACGTAGAACCTGTCCCTATTTTCAGGACCCTTGGCTCTGTGGTTCTAACCCGAACAAGTAGGTACTAAAACGTGACGTCAGAACACTGTCGGTCACTGATTTTCACTCTGCTGCTGTCTTTACTTACTCTGCTCAACCTGTTTTGTATTTGTAATTATTTTTTCTATCCTTAACATGTGTTTTTGTGTCTTTCAGGTATACCTGGACCTGGACCTATACCTGGACCTATACCTGGAACTATACCTGGACCTATACCTGGACCTATACCTGGACCTGGACCTATACCTGGACCTATACCTGGACCTGGACCTATACCTG
>NC_056504.1:4586721-4599909 GCF_014905685.2 Nematolebias whitei
GACCTATACCTGGACCTGGACCTATACCTGGACCTATACCTGGACCTGGACCTACACCTGGACCTACCATTCTGTGTTTGTCTGTCTCTCCTTCCTGTCCTCTCAACCAGCCGGTCAAAGCAGATGGTCTCTTGTCCTGAGCTGGTTCTGCTGGAGGTTTCTTCCTGTTAAAAGGGAGTTTTTCTTTCCACTGTCTCCACTGTGCTTGCTCAGGATGGGAGACTGCAACGAAGCCAAGATTCAACTTGTCTGCTGGATTCCTTAGATAGAGAACTTTACTTACTGGCTTTTATGTGAATGTTCCTGTAACGTGCCCTGAGACAACTTTGCTGTGATTTGACGCTATATAAATAAACTGAATTGAATTGAATTTATTGGTTGGGGGCGGAGTCACTGGATCCTTCAAAAAACTTTTCAAAACTTTGATCCACCATTTGCAATTTCTCGGACTGTAGCAGCGGCTGGACCTATTTTAAAGATTTTAAAAACAATAATGACAAAACCTTGGGGGCGGCTGTGGCTGAGTGGTTAGAGCAGTCGTCCTCCAATGCAACAGTTGGGGGTTCGAATCCACCAGCAGTCACATGCCAAAGTGTCCCTGGGCAAGACACTGAACCCCTCTTTGCCTCCGATGTGTGTCCCATCGGTACTTTGGTTTCCTCCCACAGACCAAAAACATGCATGTTAGACTGATTGGTAACTCTAAATTGTCCCTAGGTGAGAGAGAGAGAGAGTGAGTGGTGGTTCTTGTTTGTGTCCCTGTGATGAACCTGAGACCAGTCCAAGGTGTACCACCATTAGATATGGGTACCAGTGACCCTGTGACCCATATAGAAGCGGGTAAAGATAATGGATGGAAACCTTTCATTAATGCTTAGTTGTCCCATGTTAACAATCAGAATTATTTTTGATCGATTTGTATAAGTATATAATAAAATATAAGTTTGGTGGTTCATGTGTCACTCTGGTAGCTTAGATGTGATTTTTAGGCATGAAGCAGAAGGGAGGGGCAGCTAAGCTGATCCAGTGCATTCTGGGATTTGTGTTGTATGCCTACATGCTGCTTATAATGCATATAAAAAAGATCAAACATCTATCATCTTTTACCCGCTTCTTCCATTTTGGGTCACGGGGGTCGCCGGTGCCCATGTCCAGAAAGCACTGTGCGAGGGGCGGGGGACACCCTGGACAGGTCTCCAGTCCATCACAGGGACACATAGAGACAAACAACCATTCACTCTCACACCTAGGGACAATTTAGTTACCAATCAGCCTAACGTGCATGTTTTTGGTCTGTGGGAGGAAACCCACGCATGCACAGAGAGAACATGCAAACTCCACCCAGAAAGACCCCTGGACCGGGATTTGAACCGGGGACCTGCTCGCTGAGAGGCAGCAGCTCTACCAGTTGTGCCACCGTGCTGTGTAAAGATCAAAGAGTTCAGATAAAAGTGTTACAGATGTTACGGGCCTTAAGTTTGACATACAGGGTAAAATAAATCAGTTAATGGTAGGAAATCCTAAAACAGAATTTAAGACCCAGCTTTCCTTAAACAGTGCACATTGCCCGCCACCTTTCATGCCACTTTGAAACCCAAACCATCTTAAGCTGACACAGGACAGTTATCCAGTTTTGTTTAAATCTTGTAAATGGCATCATACATAAAACGTGTTGGTGCTCAGAGTCTCGGTCACTATTATTTTGTTCCACACCAAATAAGCTGTTTTTGTGTTTACTAAGCTTGTTTAGCTGTGGAGGCCATCTTGTTTGGGGTAAACTCCAAGGGTTAATGTGCAGTGATTACTTTCTGAGTTTCTTTAAACTCCGTCCGCTGGTTGAAGATAGTCTGTTAAACACATGCACGTGCAGGAACAGGCAAAACACGATCATCTGCCAGTGCATTGTCCGTGGGTGCCTTCACCGTGCTGTAAGGCTTTATGAGGAAGAGGAGCTGGTTCTCTTTTATTGGATAGTTCATTTAAAATGTTTATTCGGTGACACAAACTGTATGGGATGGTTTAAAGCTAAAGAAATGACATCAAGATTTTGATTTAACAAAAATATTTTTTATTAACAGTCTGGAAGTGACTTTTTATTAGTCCAGGTTGTGTTAAGGGACAAGTAACCTCATAAATACAGTTAGATACACAATAGTTGATATCCTGCGAGACCAGGCAAGTAAAGAGTCACCAACAGAATTTTAAACATCACGTCTCTCTGAGGATGAATGATCAATTTCTTTGTAATCCATCCGTCCATTAACTTTATCACGGGGGTCACTGGTGCCCATATCCAGCCATCACTGTATAAGAAGCAGGGGACAGGTATCCAGTCCATCACAGGGACAACCTGGACAGGTGTCCAGTCCATCACAGGGACACCCTGGACAGGTCTCTAGTCTATCACACGGACACCCTGGACAGGTCTCCAGTCCATCACAGGGACATCCTGGACAGGTGTCCAGTCCATCACAGGGACACCCATGACAGGTCTCCAGTCCATCACAAGGTCACCCTGGACAGGTGTCCAGTCCATCACAGGGACACCCTGGACAGGTCTCCAGTCCATCACAGGGACATCCTGGACAGGTGTCCAGTCCATCACAGGGACACATAGAGACAAACAACCATTCTCTCTCTCTCACCTAGAGATAATTTAGAGTTACCATCAGTCTAACATGCATGTTTTTGGTCTGTGGGAGGAAACTGGAGTACCCGGAGAAAACCCACATGCACAGACATAACATGCAAACTCCACCCAGAAAGGTCCCCGGCTGGGATTTGAACCAGCAACCTTCTCGCTGAGAGGCGGCAGCTCTACCTACTGCCCCACCGTGCCACCATGGGACATTTAATCCCAGCAAATCCTTTCATTTGTTGCCTCTTATCTATGGTCAGTTCACAGAGTGCACAGGTCCAGGAAGAAAACCCAGACATCCCTCTCCCAGGAAGACCCTCCAGTTCTGGGGCATCTGAAGAGGTTTCCAGGTCAACAAAGATGTCATGATCCTATATTATGACCAAAGATGAGGGTTGGAGTACAGATGGACCAGTAAACTGAGCTTCGCCGTTCAGCTCAGCTCCTTTTTCACCACAATGGACACAAGCTACGCCCTCATACTCTGAATGAGGCCACACTGCCCATCCATCACTTGTGAAAAATATCTCCAGGTGTCAGAACTCTGTTTGAGGCAAAGATTTTTCCCCAACCCAAACGGAGCATTGGGTTTAGGGCCACGTCTCAGACATGGTGAAACTGACCCTCAGCTCATTGCAAACCGTCGCAGTGCACTCAGAAGATAATGGTCTAATAAGACATCCTTTATGACTAAACCTCAAGGTCCTGTCATTGAAAACCCCAAACAGGACCAGAGACTGGGGGCAGACCTGACAGAGTCCGACCTGCACCAGAAACAAGCTCGACTTTGTGCCATAAATGTGGACACAGCTCTGCAGCACCAACCACAGGACGTCTCAGGAAACATGATCCACAAAACGGACCTGGTACAGTTCCACGACCTGGACGAAAGCCTCACTGCTCCTCTAGTACCTGAGCTTCTTTAAGTTGACCTTATTTTAATTCATTCACATTGGGGAAAAATATTTAAAAAAAGAAGAAGAAAAAATAGTCCTTTGAAAAGGATTTGTACAATAAAAAAAATCTATAGCACTGTGTGAAAAGCAACGTTTCACTGATATAATACACTTGAGCTGAAGGTTAACATCACTTCAAAGAACCAAGAGGACCATAAACACTCCAGTATAAAACACATCCTTTAGCTTGGAATGTGACGTTGTTTTAGCGCCCTGGAGAAGATGCTTCGGCGTGGCGAGTCCAGGTGGAGGCAGTCTTGTTCAACATGAGATGATGAGTGTCGGCTGACTCTGCGTCCTCTCCAGAGGCCCACCAGCAGACAGAATCTCACAGGCAACCAGCTCATGGTAAAGAGCATTGAGCACCTCCAGAATGTGGGCTTTGCCTGGGTGGAACACAGCACGTGATCTGAACTCTACATTTCACAGTGTTGGTTAGGATCTTATAGGCTGGGAGAGCTCCACTAACCATGCTGTGGGTTGCTGCCAGACTCCAAAGTGCTGATCAGAATTTTCCCCAGAGACCTCCGTGAGATGTTCTGAAAAAGAGAGAGTTATTTTCATTCACTCTAATGTAATTAACAAGCTCTGTGGGAAAACTTGCTTGTTAGCTCATAAACGTTGACAAGTGTATGATGAACACTGGTAATTAGCTCACTGTCAAACTGTTAGGGTTACAAAATGCAAATCAGAAAAACTTCGACAGAAAAGTGACGATCAATTACAAATTACAGTTTGGACCCGGCATGCAAGGAGGATTTGATAATTATCTGTGTCAAAAGCTGCAAACAGATTTCAAAGCACTAAAAACATGACTCCAGAGTAAGCTGTAGAGTGTTCAAAGCACAAAGTCATTAAAGGCATCACCAAAAAAGATGGCTGTGATTGCAACTGATGGTTACAGTATGTGTGAGCTGTAAGTGAGTACTTGTAGCTGGAGACCACTTCCACCACAGATCCTCTTATGTTCAGGGGGTGTAGGTGTGTTTGTTCCTTCTCAAGTCCACAATCATCTCTTTTGTCTTCTTCACATTGATGTGGACGTCATTCTCTTTGCACATAAACAGGAAGATTTGTGACATTTATGGACTGGAGGTCCACCAGTCAAACTGGGAGACATCACCAAGTGTGGTGGAGAATGGCAGGGCTGAGATACTTTGAGAAGTAATACCAGGGACTGAAAGAGGAAATGCAGAAGTTGTGGAGAGTCAAAGCGTCAATAGTTCCAGTGGTCATTGGAGCATTTCATGATATGACCCCCCAAACTGGAAGAGTGGCTCCAACAGATCCCAGGAAGAGATCTCTGTCGAGTAGAGCTGAGTTCTGGGAACAGCTGAGATACTGAACAGACCCCTCAAGATCCCAGGTCTCTGGTAGACCAGACTTTGAAGTGAAGTGGACAGATGAGCTCAGAGGTTAGTTTTTTTGTTTGTTTGTTTCTTTTTATGTGTGTGTGTGTGAGAGAGAGAACTTGTCTATTAAAGAGTTTCAGGTACAACAATCTTTCCCACAAACGTCACTAACCACGTCTCTGAGCTGCTGCAGAAGCTGCAGGATGTCCACAAGTTTTTCTTCAACCAGAGTCAGACGGACCCTCTCTGTCTCCAGCATCTGCAGCTCCACTTGGAGCAGCTCCGTCTCCTCAGCTTTCTGCTGCAGCTCCTGCATCAGGAAGTTCTTCATCTGGAAAAACAATATGCAAAAACCCTTTCAAAATAAAATACAGTGACTGATGATGGTCTTCCACTGTGGTTCATTTTAACCCAGTTAAGTCTTTTCTTACTTTATTTTCGAGACACAGTGATAGATTAATATCTGATATAGTAATGTCTGAATTATTCCTTGAAATAGTGTCTTGAAACAAGAACTGGGTGTTTCAACAGTGTAAACAATAACAATCCTACAAAGAGTTTTAATTAACAGGACCTAAATTAGACTATTTAGGCCTTTAGAATATACGGTAGATTTAAGCCATCTCCATCTTCTACCGTTTATCTGTAGTCAGATCGTGGAAACAACAGGTCCAGGAGAGAAACACAGACCTCCCTCCCCCAAGTGACACTCTCCAGCTCCTCCTGGGGACCTGGAGTTGCTCCCAGCTCAGAGAAGATACACCATCCCTCCAGAGAGTTCTGGGTCTTCCCCAGGGCCTCCTACCAGTGGGACGTGCCTGGAAACCCTCTAAAGAGAGGCGTCCAGGAGGCATTCAGATCAGATGAACCACCTCAACTTTATAATACAATATATACAGTAAGAGATCATCTGCGTAATTCAAACCATTTTTAACAGAAGCCATTTTCTGAAACCACTAAGAACTATAGTTTCAAGCAAAAACCAGTCTGCTTGGTCCATGGGACATGGACGAACTCTTGAAATGCATATCACCCGCTGCCCTTCATGTCAGAAACCATTGGGAAGCTGCGCATGCAGTCGTTTATAATGACTGATATGACTAATGTCTGTTCATAAACTGAGTCCACGCCAGCAGCCTAACCTGTTTATAACACTGTCACAGAAATGTTATACACAGAACGTAAAAAATATTGTTTTCTATTGTAAGTTATAAAATCATGCAGGTTCATGTTATTAAAGTTACAAGAAGCCACTTCAAAGAGCCACATGTGGCTCCACAGCTGGCTTCTCTAACACCAGTGAGACCCTGAAAATGTAACAATAACCAGTATGTACTCAGCCTCCATACACAGAGCAAGGTTTCAGGCTCAGAGTTAAACAGCAGGTTCGTACCTTCGGTGGTTTGGCCTTTGGAGACCTTCACTTTCAACTGTCATAACAATCTCTGTAATCTAGGTAATCTGTGTAGGACAGTGAAGCCAGGCAGAACCTTGAGGTGTTGTGGAGCGTGCTGGAGGTCGGAGGTGGTTTGTACCTGGTCTGTGTCCATTTCGGCCTGGCTTTCCTTCAGCTCCAGCTGCCTGTGCAACCTGGTCACCCTCTCCAGGAGCTCCACCACAGCACTGTGGCTCTCTTCGCTTCTCGAGCTGTCAAAGTTGGACATGAACTTGTTGAAGGCTCTGTTATCACACCTGGTGGAGAACACATCAGAGCACAGACGAGTGTTGTGGTGCACGTGAAGGCCACATGTTGTTCACTGTGACTTTATAAAGAGCAGAAGTGCTGCACCTTTCACTGCAGCAGGACAGTCTGGTTAGGATCCTCTTCACCTCGTCTACCTGCTTCTGTTGAGCTCTGGTCCACTTGTCCTCCTCTTCATCTGAGGATGCCTGGCCCTCCACGGACCGAAACAACTGCTCCTCCACTACACAACACAACACACTAACAACATTAGTGCTGCACTTGAGTTGGTACTTTCTCTTGGTTTTATTGCAGCATACGTCTAATAATCGGACTGATAATGATACAACACCTCCTGAGACATATACAATTAAAGACCTAGTAGTTTTTATAAAAAGCCAAATCACCTGCTAACTTTTAAATAACAGTTGTTGAATGCTAAGAAGGAATGGAGTTATATCATGCTAATTAACATTATGCATGATCGTCCTGCAATATTGTCAGAAAATGTGATGAGGATAACCATTAGCTACAAGCACTAAATATCAAACTGACTGGTTGACAGCCATTTTTGAGTTGGCTAATGTAGATTAGCTGTGGTGGCCATTTTGAATTTGTTTGGTATCAACCCTGTTTGAAGACATTTAGACACATGACTATATGTAAGGACATAAAGGAAGCTGGTTTGATTTGGAGATGAGTGTTTTTCTGGACTGAAATTGAACAGAGAATGTAAGTAAACAATGTTTTTGGTGCCAGGTGTTAAATGGGGAGGAGTTCCACTGTAGAAGAACAGGGGAGGGTTTTATTTTTGCTTGTACAGGGCAGCACAGACGGAGCCATTTTATCTACCACCAGGTGCAATGGAGGAGTCAAGCAACAGAGGCTTAGTTCACTACATGTGTGTGAATGAGAGGGAGGAGGTGGAACAGTGAGGCTACAAGGAGCAGAGGTCACAAAGGTGCAGGACTTCAAGGACTTGGGGTCCACTGTCCAGGAAAATGGGAAGTGTGGAAAAGAGGTGAAGAAGAGAGTCCAGGCAGGATGGAGTGGATGGAGAAAAGTTTCAGGAGTGATTTGTGACAAAAGGGTGTCAACAAAGTTCATGCTCAATAATCCAGGTATACAATCTAACAATTTTCAATCAGGTTCTCTGGACAGTTTCTTTTTTTTTGTGCTGAAACGTTTCTCCTTCCATCCAAAAGGCTTCATCAGTCAAGGAAACACACAACTGATTCTTCCCCCAACAGCTTACTCCAAAGTGGAACAAACCAGTTACTGTATGATGGTGCTAAGATGTTCTCTTTCGTACACCCCCTCCTCCGGCGCCGGCCCTCTTCCTCATCGACAGTCATGTCAAACTGGTTCAAAACCAACTAAGTCCATGCTCAATAATCCAGGTATATCAGTCAGGTCATCTGGACAGTTTCTTGGATGTTTCTTGTATTGGATTGTATACCTGGATTATTGAGCATGGACTTTGTTGGTCTTGAACCAGTTTGACATGACTGTCGATGAGGAAGAGGGCCGGTGCCGGAGGAGGGGGTGTACGAAAGAGAGCATCTTAGCACCATCATACAGTAACTGGTTTGTTCCACTTTGGAGTAAGCTGTTGGGGGAAGAATCAGTTTTGTGTTGTGTGTTTCCTTGACTGATGAAGCCTTCTGGATAAAAGGTGAAACGTTTCAGCACAAAAAAAAAGAAACTGTCCAGATGACCTGACTGAAAATTGTTGGGGTGTCAGCAAAGGTCAAAGGAAAGTTTACAAGTCATTGGTGAGACCAGCTATATTATATGGTCTGGAGACAGTGGCACTGACAAAAAGACAGGAGACAGAACTGGAAGTGGCAGAAATGAAGATGTTGAGGTTCTTCTTAGGAGAGACAAGGATGGATAAGATTAGGAATGAGATCATCAGAGGTACAGCACAGGTTGAACAACTGGGAGATAAAGTTAGAGAGGACACACTGAGATGGTTTGGACATGTGCAGAGGAGGGACAGTGGTTTGGGCATGTCCAGAGGAGGGACAGTGGTATATTGGTAGAAGGATGTTAGAAATGCAGCTGCAGGAAAAAGACAAAGAGGAAGGTCAAAGAGGAGATATTGATGCAGTTAGAGAGGACATGGAGGTAGTTGGAGTGAGGACAGATGCAGAGGACAGAGTGAGATGGAGGAGGACGACTCGCTGTGGCAACCACTAAAGAGAGAAAATCCAAAAGAATAATAATAAGAAGATTATGGTGTTTAAACCCTTTCCACACACTATTGCAATATTCTAAACAATGTTTCTAAACTCTAAACACTGTAAAACAGCACAGAATGTCATGATTTAATCTCTCTGCATCCACTGCTCTCAGCCACCTGCAGGCGCTCTTGGCCACACCCACTTTACCACTCTGCACGGAGAACAGCTGATCAGCTGCAGCAGGAAGCTTATCCTGCAGTATGGGCTGCACAGAGGTGCAGGAGGTCCCATCTTATTTTGAAATACTGCAATTGAGAGAATCCGCGATAAATGAACCGCAAAGTAGCGAGGGACTAGGGCTGGGCGATATATCGATATATTTAAAATATCGAGATGATTTAAAACGCAATATAAAATGAGAGTTTATCGATATTAAATGATATAAGCTATGTTTACATGCGCAAAGTTTTTTGACCGGATTGAAATGTTTTCAGATTAAATAATTCAAATGTATTGTTTACATGGACACAATCTGTTCATGACGAGCGTTTACATGCAGCGGGTTTTGTTCTGAACAGCAGTACTGACGTGTGCAGAGTGGTAAACTCTCCTTAAAAAAAACACAGAAGAAGAAGTTCTACTTCCGGGATGAACGTAAACAAACCTGAGCACCCAAAACGGACCCGTTACAGGTTTTAATGATGGTGGAGACGTTGCTGCACTCCCTGACTGAGCTACAGGTGATACAGATCATTTTGAGCTCTTTCAAAGTTTCTAGTAGAAATGTTGAGTCGCTCACCGACAAGTTTTGCTTCCCCGACACGCTAATATTATTAGCATTAGCCAGGCGGAAATAACATAGGTCGCACATGCGCAGTCAGGTCAGTTTTTCCCGATCAGAAAAAATGAACTGATCACGCGTTTACATGGACACCGTTCAGGTTATGAATCTGTGTAAACCACTTGTTTCGTTCTGATCGAAAATTATTTTGGATCACGCTGAATTAAAAAAACAACCCGAACGGGGCGTTTACATGACGCGTTTTATTTCGAACGGCCGTTTGATCCAGTTACTTATGATAAATGGACTGTACTTATATAGCGGCTTTCTATCTTATTTCAAGATACTCAAAGCTCTTTACAACAATCTGTGTCTCATTTACCCATTCATACAGCTCTATACTAGATCTCTACAAAACTAATTGAACAAATCATTCTAAAGAGACTAATCAGAGCTTTATCACATTCATACACCGATGGGACACACATTGGAGGCAACGAGGGGTTCAATGTCTTGCCCATGGACACTCCGGCATGTGACTGCTGGTTGAGTTGAACCCCCAACTCTTGCATTGGAGGACTCTTGCAGCGGAGCGGCACGCTGCTCGTCAGTCTGTCAGTCTGTAGACACAGCGGCGGAGTTCAACAGAGTCATGTGTGAAGCTACTTCAGCTCCAGAAACAACCAAGAAGTGATTTGTGAGGTTTGTGGAGAATCTGTAAAGAGCTGCAGCAACACAACAAACCTTGTAAAACACTTCCGGTTAAATCACAACACAGAACATGAGGCAGTGATGAGGTGGACAGAGGAGGAGAGTCAGGTGCTGCTGCTCTGGAGGAGTCCCTCAGGGCTGCAGGACTCTCCAGGCACATGAAATGTGGAGCTTCAAGCTGCGCCAAGAACTGCTGCAGTTGGAGTTGTTCAAATTAAAACATATGGTTATGAAATAATTAACACAATAAATTCATGCTTCAATAAATAGTTGCATGAGTTCAGTGTGTAGTAATGTGTGTATCACTGAGATAATCTCACATGGGCAAAAAGCCCAGATTTATTCAGGTAAGGTTTCATAAAGAACTGATCATTTAAAGTGGATTACATGGAGCAGGTGTCGTCAGATTATACAGAGCAATGGAGATTAAACAGCCTTGGTGAACTCTGAAAAATATACACTACAAAAATATAACATATTATCTTAAACATATCTCAATATTTAATAGATATTTAATAATTTATTTTAAGAGTTTTATTATTTTTATTTTTATTGCTTGAAAAACCATTTTCACATATTTTGTCTGATGTCCTGTTTGTTATAAGCTCAGACTAAATGAGGCCACTGCACCAACAGACTCCTCAGTTTAAAATAAATAAATGACTTTGTCTTGTATTCTTTATGCAGCTTTAATTTTAATACACTGCTTTTTTTAGGGTTAACTGACACATTAGGCGTATTTGTAAAAATTATCAGTATCGGCATCGATACCACCGATACTCATGAATTTACCGGGTCTCGTATCGGAACAGAAAATCCTGGTATTGAACATCACTATTGTTTACACAGAGCGGTGCATTCAAGAGCATGGAAACTTTTAAATTCAGAAAGAAACGAGCGATAACCAAAGAGAACGGAGCTCTGTAAACAACTACACAACAATGTGGGCTTTCCAACAGCTTTGTTAATAAAGGTTAATAAAGGTTCATTAGAATCAGACTTTGTAAAAAGCAAGTCAGATTTCATTGTTTGCTCTGTGTGTGCTCCGTTTAAATTTTAAGGGCACAGCTGTGTTTTTGGTTTTGTTATGCAGGAAAAAACGTTATTTTTAAGACATTTATTTTGTACAGTTACAACTTTGTTAAACTGTGTGACAACTGGGACAAAGCTTTGAATCAGAAATATATTTTGTTACTACTTTACGGAAATAAAAATATATCAAGATATTAATTTTGGTCCATATCGCCCAGTCCTAGTGGTGACCATCTTGAATTTTGACGTGGCAACCAAATTTTTAAACTTTTATTTGATAGACCTGTCTTTTGCCTAGATGTATCCACCAAAATGGATGTTTGTATCACACCTTTTTTCAAGTTATCATGCTCACAACATGCACGGACGGACAGAGGGTATTTCCAATTCCCCCCTCTTCGCTCCACAACGGGCGAACCCACTATGTTCTTAACACACTCAACACCCTGCAAAAGATGTTCTGGCTGACTTTTAAAACTTTTATTTAAACCTTCATTTTACCAGGAAATAAATCCATTGAGATTATTAATCTCTTAAAAGGATGTCCTGGGATACTTTACAATGTAATTTAGTTTTCACCTGTTGTGAAGGGAGCCTTGGTTCTCATGCTTACGTCCAAATTATGAAACAAAAGCACAAACATGGCTAACATTAACTCTAGTTTCTAGGATGGGAGACGGAGATAAAGTGAAAACTCAAAGCAATCTGCTGGCTCCTCAGATAAATAACTGAATTTTTTTGTATGTGAATGTTTCTATATTGTTCCCTGAGATGACTTCTGTTGTGATTTGGCGCTATATAAATAAACTGAATTGAGTTGAATTAAAGCAACAAAAGCCTCACTCTTGTCCGGGGTTGTCATGGTGCGTCCTGCTGGGGAACAGCGGCCATGTTGAGAGTCCAGGCAGCATCTCTGGCTCCGGCTGTGGACACAAGGCTGCTGCGCTGACCCACAGCTGCTCAACAGCTCAGATTTGGAAACTTCTGACCTGAAAGAGAAGTCTGTGAGCTCACTATAAAACATCCAGTTTATTTTTAAGAAATGCTACATGAATAACTTTTATTCATTGACATTTCATATTGTACTGCATGCTGCTAACAGTATCATGCTGCTAACAGTACCATGCTGCTAACAGTATCATGCTGCTAACAGTATCATGCTGCTAACAGAACCATACTGCTAACAGTATCATGCTGCTAACAGTACCATGCTGCTAACAGAACCATACTGCTAACAGTATCATGCTGCTAACAGTACCATACTGCTAACAGTACCATACTGCTAACAGTACCATGCTGCTAACAGAACCATGCTGCTAACAGTACCATACTGCTAACAGTACCATGCTGCTAACAGAACCATGCTGCTAACAGTACCATGCTGCTAACAGTACCATGCTGCTAACAGAACCATGCTGCTAACAGAACCATGCTGCTAACAGTACCATACTGCTAACAGAACCATACTGCTAACAGTACCATACTGCTACCAATACCATGCTGCTAACAGTACCATGCTGCTAACAGTACAATGCTGCTAACAGAACCATGCTGCTAACAGTACCATGTTACTAACAGTACCATACTGCTAACAGTACAATGCTGCTAACAGAACCATGCTGCTAACAGTACCATGCTGCTAACAGAACCATGCTGCTAACAGTACCATGCTGCTAACAGTACCGTGCTGCTAACAGTACCATGCTGCTAACAGAACCATGCTGCTAACAGTACCATGCTACTAACAGTACCATGCTGCTAACAGTACAATGCTGCTAACAGAACCATGCTGCTAACAGTACCGTGCTGCTAACAGAACCATGCTGCTAACAGTACCGTGCTGCTAACAGT
>NC_056504.1:4600009-4620002 GCF_014905685.2 Nematolebias whitei
ATGCTGCTAACAGAACCATGCTGCTAACAGAACCATGCTGCTAACAGAACCATGCTGCTAACAGTACCATGCTGCTAACAGTACCATGCTGCTAACAGTACAATGCTGCTAACAGAACCATGCTGCTAACAGAACCATGCTGCTAACAGTACCGTGCTGCTAACAGTACAATGCTGCTAACAGAACCATGCTGCTAACAGTACCATGCTCTATGGAGTGTTCTCAAGAGGAACATGAGGAGCACCAGACCAAACAACAAAGAAGAGCTGACAGCATCAAAGAAATCTGGGCTTCCATAACTCCCAGTCAATGCCACAGGCTGATTGACTCAATGCCACGTCGCATCAAGGCAGAGATTAAGGCAAAGGCAAGCTCTCAACCTTGACCTCTCTAAGTGGCTTTGAACATCTGTTAAGTTCCTGGCAAGAAACAATGCAGACATGTTCCTGTTTTTAGTTTTCTACACTGCCTTATAATCTAGCTGTTTTTTTTCTCGCTACTTTTCCTTTTCACTGTCCTTTTGGTTGCTATTTTGTTTTTATTTGCAAAAAAAAAAGGAAGAATTTTAAATTTATATGCCTCTTTTGTGATTGTCTATTGTTGTGGTTGTTATTCACCGTTATTAGGGGGGTAACAGTACACGTGGGTGTACCGAACCGTTCCGGTACAGCACGTCCGGTTCGGCACGTTCGGTTCGGTCCACGTGCGTACCGTTTCGGTTATTATTTCACTCAATAAATTTTATTAACAAGAGATTATGCGCCGCAGAACTAAAGTTCCTAAGCGTGTTTCAGCACGGCGCTATTATCTTGCAGCATGCTAGCATTAGCAGCTTAGCATGTCGTTGTGGTCTCCTGTTGGGGAACATTATGTCTTTCTTGTTAAAAGACAAGTGAACAAATCCAAAGCTGTGTGTCGATGTTGTTTCATGGAGACTGGATCTGCAGCAGCAACACGTCCAACTTGTTAACGCTCTTGAAACGACATCGTCCGAACGTGAACGTCTCTTCTACAAGCAAGAAATGCAGCTTGTTGCAAACACCGATAACAGCAGCATTTAAACAACCTTCATCACGTCATTCAGATCGGTCCAGAGCAACAACACAAGCTGTAGGAGTTTTAAAGCTCTGGATCTACGTCCAAATATTGTTGATGCGCCGACTTTAAAGTTATTGATCCTCGCTACGACATCCCATCACATCAACACTTCAGCAAAAAAGTTGTATCAGCACTTTATGAAAAAGATAAAACTGATCGTCAACAAGCCCTGGACCAGATTAAAGCTCTGATGATGATGATGAACGAAAGATTCAACCAGCTCATAACAACCGTTCAAGAAAAGGTATTGTTCTTTTATTATTATTATCTAATCCACTTTTTTATCTCTTTTATTTTTTTTACCTCTTTGTGTTTTATTTCCAGTCTAGGACAGAGACAGCAGCTGAGTCTTCCTGTTCAGGGAAACCCACCAGAGATCACCTCCAGATAAGAATCTATGATGATTGAACTCTGAACTCTTCCAGGGACCTGTTCCACCTGTGGGAGCAGGTCCAAGAGGTTGTGAGTAATGATGAGGCCAAATACAGCCACACTGCAACATGATCAAAGCTCTGCCTCTTTATTCCTGCTGCTGTTGTTAGTGAGCGATAATATCAAATGTATATATGTCTGTATCCTGATGCATGCTCAATAATCCAGGTAGAAAAATTCAAAAAAGTTCAATCTGGTCCTCTGGACATTCAAAAAAAACAAACAAAAAAAACAAAGCAAAAAAATAAAAAATGTCTGTGTCCAAAGCTTCTCCACACATTTGCACAGATGATGAAATCAAGTCCAAACACAGACATCAAACCGAACATATCATGTAACAAAAGGAAGTTGTTAATGCACTTTTACAACCAGCACAATGGTTTTATGGAGGTCTGTGATGTGTCTGCCAGATCTGGGTGGGGTAACTGAAGCCAGACTCTTAAGGCGTTCTTACAGTTAAGTGGGTCAGTGGCAGTAAGAAGTCAAAGCAACACACAGTCCTCCACTTTCAGCGAAAACACTTTTAATCTGATGAATTTTTCTGCAGCTTTCTTCCTGTTGAAAGGAGTTTTTCCTTTCCACTGTCTCCTTTGTGCTTGCTCAGGATGGGAGACAGAGACGAAGTGAAGCTTCAACTCAATCTGCTGCTTCCTTACTTAGTTACCTTTTACTAATCGTCTTTTATAATGTACGTGAATGTGTCTGTACCGTGCCCTGAGACGATTTCTGTTGTGACTTGGAGCTTCATAAAGAAAGTCAATTGAATTTAACAGATGAAAATATTCTTCTTTACATTCCTAATAAAGCATTTGCTCCCGATAAAAGAAACCCAGGACCAGTTAAAGCTGATCAATGGTTTGTGATGGTTTGAATTTTCTTAGCTCCTTTGGCTGTCTGCCTTTTTTTTGGGGGGGTGGGGTGGGGGGTGGTGTTGGGGGAAATTCGATAGGGGGCCTTCATAAATCATTGCGTAAGTGTTTCCAGATGATGACGATGATGATGACAACGTTTCAAACCCCCCATCCCCCTGCAAAAAAGAAAAACAAGAAACTCTCAAAGACTTTCTGCAGCCTGAGCACTCGCGCTTATTTCCTGCTGACATGAGGAAACCAGGCTGTAAGACATTTTATTGCAGATGCAAGAACTACTCCAGGTTTTTTGTGCAGCACAAGAGAAACGGCACATTTCACTGGAAGAACCACAGCAAGCTTTCAGGCAGTCACAGAGGTGGGTGTAAATGGCAGTAGGGGCTGCAGCAAGGGGAAAGGTGTTTCAGGAGGGGCAGCAGCTGCGGTTCAACCAACATGGGTTGTTGGTTGCTGTGGGGACCCCCACATACAGGGAAGGAGCTTGTGCTGTGTCCCCCCCCCCCACAGGCTGCAGTGGCTGATCACAGCTGAAGTGAGGCAGCAGCTGTGACTCCTGCAACACGGACTTAACATGTGATGACATTACACTTTGTTTTTTATCCTTTTTTAGGAACAAGTTTGAAAAAACAACTCTGTTTTTATAAACACTTCACACAATTAGTAAAACAGCCCAAATTTTTAACAACAGCCAGAGCCACGGAGCTCGAATGTCCAACGTAAAACTAACTTTACTGCGGTTTAATGTGGCGCTATGACTCTGCAGACATTGCACGTTGCTGTCTTCCTTTGTGGTGTTTAGTGTAAAATACTTCCACACAGCGGACATGTTTAGATGAAAAGTTGGTTAGCTGTTAGCCACAGTGCTGCTAACTCAGCTCTCACGTTGTAGCTGCTGCAAACTATGAACTGGATTTCCTGAATGTGAGGCGAGTCTTATTACTCTGGGTTCATGAGACACACCTCCATTCAGGAAATTCATTCCATAGTTTGAAGCCAACATGCATCATGGATCGGAAATCTCTGCAGGTTGGATCGGAAAAATCCAATCCGTAAGTTATGCTGGTATCGGAGGCAGATACCGATATCGTATCGGACCGGTCCCATTCCTATAAAGCACATTTTTATGGCCCGGCCCAGTCCAAATCTGAGTTGGGCGGGGCTGGGTTCTGGGTTTGGGTTAGAAACGACAGCTCTAATGACTACCGGCTGATTGCTGTGACACCGGTGAAATGAAATGTACTGGCACTGCAGCACATCAAGGCCAAGATGCTTCTGAGCCTGGACCAACACCAGTTCACCTACAGGACCAACAGATCCACAGACGATGCCATCTCCATCACCCTTAACACCGCTCTTAGCCACCTGAAAAATCCCAGCGCATACATCAAGATGCTATTTTTTCACTTCAGTCCGGCATTTACCAGTAATTTCATCAGTCTTAACCGACTGATCAACAAACTACAGATATTACAGTTTGGAACCGTCCTCTGTTGTTTTGTAGATCAGAGACTTCCTGACAAAGTAAGTTAAAGTAAGTTAATTGCGCCGCTCCAGGTGGATGCATGTTGGAGCAGCTCTGTTACTTTCATTCTGAGATTTTGCTTTTGGAAACTTTAATTCCTCTTTTTCTGGATGTAAATCCCATTTTTTGGATGATTGTTTCCTCTGGTATCAGATGCTGTGCAGCTGGAAGGATTTTACTGAAACTTTTTTAGTTTTGGACATTTGTTATGATGCGTAACCATGGCAACAAGGCAGTTTTCTACAACCAACAGCTGATTAACATCTCAAAAGCTCAAATAATATCTCAACTACAGCCCCAAATCTCAAGTGAGTTGAAGAGGATGTTCTGTGGATGCATTCTCATCTTCCTGCCAGCTGTGCTCGAGTGCCTGACCACTGAGATCCTGGAACTAGCAGGAAACACGGCTCATGACAGCAGAAGGACAGGATCGTCCCTCAGCACCTACAGTTGGCTGTCCGCAGCGACGAGGAGCTCAGCAGTCTGCTGGGAGGAGTGGCCATTGCTCTGGGAGGAGCTCGGCCCAGCATTGGGGCGGTCCTACAGCCCGAGGGGAACCGAGAGGCCAGCTGAGTCTGGGTGCACAGATTGGACAGCATCTGCAGCCAGTTTCTTAGGATCCACTGTGGGATGGACCTTTACAAGAGATCCTTCCTGTCTACAGCCATCAGTATCTATATCATCTCTTAATGAAATGAGGATAACGAGTTACAACAAAAAATAATTTCCCTCTGGGATTAATAAAGTATTTTGGAATTGAATTGAATTGAAACAGGCCTCAGATGATCAGAATGGGCACTTCAACGTCCTCCACTACCATCCTAAACTCCAGTATTCCCCAGGGCTATGCTCTGAACCCCCATTTGTTCACACTGTACACCCATGATTGCATTGCCACCAACAACTCCAACACAATCAACAAATTTGATGATGACACGACTGTCATGGGGTTGATCAGCAACAACAATGAGGCTCCATACAGAGAGGAGGTCCATGCACTGGTGGCTTGGTGCAGTGATAACCACCTCAACCTCAACACCAGAAAGACAAAATAAATCATCACTGGCTTTCAGAAGCTGAAGCCTGCACTGCATTCAGGACCCTGTATCAACGGGGTAGAGGTGAAACAGGTAATGGACTTCAAGTTCCTCAGTCTGAACATCTCAGAGTACTGTTAACATCATCAAAAATGCCCAGAAGTGTATCCTCTTCCTGCAGTGATGAGGAAGAATAAATTTCCTGAACCTCTGTAGAGGAAGCATGGTGTGGTATGACATCTGCACTGCAGAAAATGAAACGGCTGTAAATGGTCATCAAGACGACTGAAGGGGACGTTGGCTCCCCACTCCCATGCCTGAAAGAGATCTACTCGAGCCTTCTCCTCTGAAGGGCAATAAAGATGCTGATTGACCCAACCCGTCTAGGACAGTCTATTGCCCCTTTTCCATTAGTACCTTTAGTACCAATACAGCATGGTTCTACTCGGCTTGGTACGGTACACGTTGTGTTTCTATTATGCTATCAGTACCGTTCCATTGGGCGGGGTTCAAATTGACATCATGCGCCTTATCAGCTGGTGGCAGTAATTCTGCTGGTAAGACCTGGAAAAAGGCTTCAGTACAGGGTGAGAATTTATTGTGAATTTTCTGGTTAATTAAAAAGAATACAGATTATTAGGGCTGTATATTGAACCGAGGTTCTTTTGATGGCACCGAGTATGGATTGACACATGACTTCTTTCGGTGTCAAGTTTTGGTATTGGCTGTAACGTGTCACGTGGTTTCAGCACGCCGGAAGGTAAAACGCAGACATATGGCAAACAGACTACGTGTTTACACCCAGAGCTGTATAGAGCTGCCATATAGCTGTGTGTCTATGGCGCTGGTTACGCCCACAGACGGGGTTCACGTGTGCAGCGCATATGGCGTCGAACGGCTTCAATTTACGAGCGGAAAGTTGCTCCGTGTTTGTCTGCAAGGAGAGAGGATTATAGCCTCCCATCCTCCTCTCTCAGCGTTAAAGTCAGCCTGTGAGTGTTGAACGGCCTGATTCAACATCTCAACGGAGCTGTGTCTTCAGCTCGTAAGTTTACGTTTGTTAAAGTTACTGCAGCTTAACACGTGCATTACGGTGAGTTAAACTAGGATCCATGTAACGCTAACTTTAAGATATTAGTGTGGAGCTTTATTTTATGGCTATCTATGTAGCTAGCTAAAATCAAAAGCTAACTAAAGATTGACAGTAACAGATGAAGCTTAGCTTGTAACAATGTGCTCATCCATCGGGTCACTGGTTAAACAGGTCACTAATGTTCACTGTTTATGTTAATGTTCTCATCACAGGAGCCTCTGAGCCTGATGTGAGAAGGACAGAGACAGACAAAAGAAAAGCGAGGTGGGGGCACAGGACAGTCACAAACTTTGTTGTTAAACGTTTGCTGCCTTTTTCTAAAGTGGAGGCTGCATGGTGGATTTAAATAAGCTGTAAAGGATATTATTGACCAGTTAAGCTTTTATCTCTCAGCCTAGATAATGTTTTTGAGCAATAATAACAACCATGTTATTGTTGATGTTTTGTGTTCTCATGTCAATTAGGGAGATGATCAGAGCCCTAAACTCAAGAGAACCACAGAGAAGATTCAGAAAGAGACAGAGGTACAGAAGTCTGCCATCAACCTTAACCTCATTGAATCCAGTGACCTGCTGGTGGAATGTGAGGGACAATATGTCAGTGCTTTCAAACTGGCAACCATGTATCTGTGTGTGCAACAAGCATCATCCACACCCTCAGAGTGAACACTTTCTACTGCTGGAGACACCATCAGCCAGGAGCGGACTTGTTTGTGTTCAGAGAAAGCAGACATGTTGATTTTTCTGAGAAAAACTGCTAAGTGAAAAGGCCCTCAGTGTGTAGCAGTGAACATTAGACAATGAAGTGTCACTGGTTTGCAACTGTTCTTTTGACTTGAAAATTATTTGTTTATTTTTATGTAAGAAAACTGCTTGGAATGGAAAGTACTGTAATGTGTAACATAATTTTATTCTTGTTACAATTAATATTAATTACAAAATTGGTACCGAAAAAAGAACCATTCAGGAACCGACACCGAAGTGAAGGTACCGACACCGGTACAGATACCGATTGCAGGATTCCGGTGCTATCCTAGTTTTTAGGAGTTTTGAAATTGACTTTGTGCCCGAGTCCGCACAATTTATGTGTGTGAACTATAGCCAAACCGAATTGATGAGAATAAGGGCAGATTTGCCACGAAATATAGCAGAAATTAGCAACGAACTCAAAACTACGCTCGGCAGAATGCAGATCTTAAAGTCATCTACCTGGAAGCTGTGGCATAGGCGTTCCAATGGGCAGAAGAGGAAGCGCTGCTCCCAGCTTAAGAAGAGAGGACGCCGGGCGGGGGCTATGGTGAGGCTACATGCTAATTTAAAAGCAGGAAAACTCCTGATAGCATCTCTCTTTCTGTCGGAACGTCCGCTCATTGGACAACAAGATGGATTTGCTTCGTCTGAGAGCGAGTGCCTCTGAAGAGATGATGAAGTGTGCGGTGATTTGCCTCACAGAAACACGGATTCAGCCTTCCAGCTGGATGACAGACTCTTTTTTCGAGCAGAACGCTCCAGCAAGCTAACGAGAAAATTGAAGGGAGGAGGACTGTGCATTTACATGAGTAAAAGTTGGTACAAAAACTGGATGCTGATTAGCTGTCATTGCTCCAAGAATTTAGAGCAGCTAACAGTGAAATGTCAACCACATTATCTAACCCGTGAGTTCAAAGTGGCTTTCATAACAGGTGTTTACATAGCTCCGGATGCTAATACTAATGAAGCTCTGCAGGAGCTTCATGATCCCCTCAGCTTGCTGCAGAGCAAACACCCTGAGGCTCTTTACATAGTGGCCGGAGATTAATTAATCACGTGAATCTAAAAGACTGACACCCAAAATTTTACCAGAATATGGCCATACCAACACGTGGAAACAACACACTGGACAATGTTTAAAAGATGCATACAAAGCTGAACCACGCCCTCACCTAGGACTATCAGACCACATCTCAAGCTTCCTGGCCCTTGCTTACCTGCCCTTGCTGAGACGTTCCAGACTGGTACAAAAGAAAGTTAAATCTTGAATCCAGGACAGTGGCCCCATACTGAGAGATTGTTTTGAAAGAACAGACTAGAAAGCCTTCAGAAAAGCTGCTGAAAATGATGGAGCGCTAGATCTGGACCAAGAAACATCCTCAGTTCTGGGATACATTAGTAGATGTCCTGACAATGTCTCCACCTTAAAATATGTTAAAAGTTACCCGAACAGAAAACCTTGGCTGAATGCAGAGGTGCGCACCCTGCTGGAAGCCAGGAACACTGCCTTCAGGTCTAGAAACTCACAGGAGCTGAGAAGGACAAGGAAAGAGCTGGTTGCTGGTATTAAGAGGGCCAAGGTCACATATGCAGAGAGGATCGAGGGTCAGTGCACCTCACAAGAACCTCGAAGCATGTGGAGGGGCATTAAGTGCATAACAGATTATAAAGGAAGGAGTGAACAATGCCCCAAAGACCCATCACTGCCTGATGCCCTCAACAAGTTCTAAGCACACTTCGAAGACCCAAACAGACCACCCAGCACCAGACTCACCTCATTACCGAATGAAGAGCATCTCAGCGTGACCTCAGCAGAAGTAAGGAGTACTTTCAGGAGGACTAATCTGCCCAAAGCAACCGGCCCAGACAACATCCCCGGGAAAGTGTTGAAAGAATGTGACGATCAGCTCTGTGAGGTGCTGGCAGACATCTTTAACACCTCACTTACCCTGGTGACAGTTCCCACCTGCTGAAAGACTGCCACCATCATCCTAGTCCCAAAGAGCTCTACAGTGACTGGTCTGAATGACTATCGGCCAGTAGCCCCCACACCAATAGTCGCTAAATGCTTCGAAAAACTGGTCACGACTCACATCAAAACAACCATCAACATCAATGAGGACCCTCCCCAGTATGCATACCGCAAGAACCGATCAACAGAGGATGCCATTTCCTCTGTGGTCCACACCGTTCTCACCCACCTGGAGCAAAAGAACTCTTACGTCCTATGCTCTTTGTGGACTTCACGCCTGCCTTCAACACCATGATCCCCTAAACCCTGATGGACAAACTACTCACCCAAGGACTAAGCCCCTTCATTTGCAACTGGGTACTAGACTTCTTAACAAACAGACCATAGTCAGTGAGGATCAACAACTTCTCCTCTACCATAACCCTCAGCACTGGCTCCTCTCAGGGATGTGTGTTGAGCCCCCTCCTGTTTACTCTGCTCACACATGATTGTGCAGCTACCCATCCAGGCTGTCACATTGTAAAGTTTGCAGATGATACAGTGGTGGTGGGATGCATCACAAACAATGATGAGTCCAGCTACAGACAGGAGGTGGAACACCTGGAGAGCTGGTGCAAAGATAATAACCTTCACATCAATGTGAAGAAGACAAAGGAGATGATTGTGGACTTCACAAGGAACAAACACACCTACACCCCACTGAACATAAGAGGATCTGCGGTGGAAGTGGTCTCCAGCTACAAGTATTTGGGTGTACAACTGAATGACAATCTCAGCTGGAGCAACAACACCACCAGCCTGATTAAGAAAGCTCATCAGAGACCAGAGACCAGAGTCCAGATGACCTGACTGAAAAATGTTGTATTGTATACCTGGATTATTGAGCATGAACTTTGTTGTTCTCATCAGAGACTCTACTTCCTCAGGTGGCTGAGACGAGCTGGTCTGGAAAGCTCAGTCCTCACCTCCTTCTACAGGTGTGCAGTGGAGAGCATCCTGTGCTCCAGCATCAACGTGTGGCATGGAGGCTGCACAGCTGCAGAAAGAAAAGCTTTGCAGAGAGTGGTGAAGGCTGCACAGAAGATGGTGGAGTCGGCCTCCCCACCATCACAGACATCTATACCCGCAGATGCAGAAAGACGGACGGACCAGTTTTTCTGCATCATTTTTAGATAAGATGTTTCTAATGTTAGTGATATTACGCAGGTGGACGAAGGTGATTCTAGTAACTTTTTTAATGTGGGGGATAAAAGACATGTCCTGATCAAAAATAACACCAAGATTTTTAACATTAGAGCTGGAGGACAGATTAATGCATCTAAAGAGGGAGAAAGACTGAAAAATTCATTCCTAAGGTGTTCAGGTTCAAAAACCAAAACCTCAGTCTTGTCTGTTCAACAGGAGAAAATTAAGGGTCATTCAGGTTTTTATGTCTTTAAGACATGCTTGTAGTCTAAGTAACTGATTAGATCAATAGGGTTTAATGGACAAATATAATTGTGTGTCATCAGTATAACAATGAAAATTTATCCCATGCTGTTTAATAACTTTACCTAATGGAAGCATATATAAAGTAAAGAGTATTAGTCCAAGCACTGAACCCTGATGAACTCCATGACTAACTTTGGTGTATGAAGAAGATTTATTATTTACATTTACAAACTGGAATCTATCAGATAGATATGATTTAAACCATTTTAGAGCTGTTCCTGTAATCCCAACATCATATTCAAGCCTCTGTTAGTAAAATATTGTGATCAACTGTATCAAATGCAGCACTGAGGTCTAACAGGACCAGTAGAGACACAAGTCCATTGTCTGAGGCCATGAGAATATCATTAGTGACTTTTACTAGTACTGTTTCTGTCCTATGATGAGCTCTAAACCCTGACTGAAACTCTTCAAACAGATTATTTCTTTGTAGATGTTCAAGTAACTGACCTGCAACTATTTCCTCTAGAATTTTTTAGATGAAAGTTAGATTAGATATAGGTCTATAGTTGGCCAGACTTTCTGAATCAAGATCAGACTTCTTAAGTAAAGGTTTAATTACAGCAACCTTAAAGTGCTGTAGTACATACATTACACTGAATCATAAATGCAATAAACAGGACCCAAAACTTAAACCCAGAACCGCATTAAAAAATAAACACACATTTTATTTTTACTTTATTTTTTAGGGGTGCCAACTTAAAATTTAGGGGTGCTCGAGCACCCCCAAATAGAGGCTAAAATCACCACTGAGAATCACCATTTCATTTGAAGAAGAATCAGTGTAACAACAGTTTGGAACAATAAAAAAGGGGCTCCAAAAACCTATATATATTTTTCAAATAGTGAAATGTGTCATTTGACACTTTACTTTCCAACACAGGACTTGAACAACATATGACTGAAGAAGTGTTGAAGCTTACAGGCAGAATGGTCATGGGGGCTTGGTTGCTACGATCCATAGGACCTATGCGGTACTGTTTGTTGAGGGGCGGTGTGAATGAAGTGAGCAGGGATTGATGAGAAGTGTCTGTTGCTGACATTCTCTCTCTCAACAAAGCTCTCTTTTTTCTTTTGTGGGGCTGAAATATTTGCTGTTACAGCATCAGTGAAAGGGCAGTGTAAAGACCATAAACAAAGAGAGTTAAAGGAAAGATACCTGTAGTGGGACTGCTATACTGTACTTGTTTTATGGAATGTCCAATATGCAGGTAGTAGACTGGACTACAATCAAGAAGACTGTGCCTTAGTCTTCATATTCCATGCATAAATTATGTAAGCATTAAGAAAAGTAGACATGTAGACAGTAATTATATGCCTTCAGCAGAGACAAATGATATAGGCAAGATGGCTGCGCTCTCTGGAGTCGCAGCTTCACATGCTCCCGGTACAAAACCAGTTTTTAGGCATTTTGAAATTGACTCGGTGCCTGACTCCGCACGATTTATGCGCGTGAATTATAGCCGAACCGAACCAATAAAAATAAGAACGGATTTGCCACAAAATATAGCAGCAATCAGCAACGAAATCAAATCTACACTCGGCAAAATGCAGATCTTAAAGTCATCTATCTGGAAGCTGTAGCAAAGGCGTTCCAACAGGCAGAAGAGGAAGCGCTGCTCCAGGCTTAAGAAGTGAGGTTGCCGGGCTGGAATTCTGGTGAGGCTAAGATGAACTAACGCAAAAACTGGCAGACTCCCGATACCCTCTCTCTTTTTGTCGAACATCTGCTCGTTGGACAACAAGATAGATTTACTTCGTCTGAGAGTGAGTGCCTCAGAGGAGATGAGGAAATGTGCGGTGCTTTGTCTCATGGAATCATGGATTAACAGCGACATGTCGAACTCAGCCTTCCAACTAGACAACAGACTCTTTTTTCGAGCAGATCGCTGCAGCGAGCTAATGGGGAAATTGAGGGGAGTCGGAGTCTGCATTTACTTGAGTAAAAGTTGGTGCACAAACTGTACGCTGAAAAACAGCTCTTGCTCCAAGGCTTTGGAGCAGCTAACTGTGAAATGTCGACATCATTATCTACCCCGCAAGTTCACAGTGGCCTTCATAACAGTTGTTTACATAGCTCTGTGTGTTAATGCTACCGACGCTCTGCAGGAACTTCACGATCATTTCAGCTCATTACAGAGTAAACACCCTGAGGCTCTTTACATAGTGGCTGGTGACTTTAATCATGTAAATCTAAAGGACTGCCTCCCAAGATTTTATCAGCATGTGGCCAAACCAACACGGGGAAACAACACGCTGGACCATGTTTACACGAACGTAAAAGATGCATACAAAGCCGATATCACAATCCTCAGTTCTTAGACCCATTTGCAGGCAGGCAAGTGAAGCAGGAGTTTAAAATAAAAATAATTTATTTTAAACAACAAAAACAAAAATGGCTGACAGGGCAGCAAAATTACAAGCAGGATCCAGGCAGGCAAAAACAAGATGGGTTTAGACTCAGACAGATACTCGGAAACAAGGAACAAAGTAGGACTGTGTTGTCTGTGCAGAACAGAACAATGATCGGACGCTTGAGTAGTGAAGACGAAAGGTTTAAGTAATGCTGAGGGACAGAGAGATGATGAGTGCACCTGGGCAGGTAGCAGATTAGGGACAGGTGTGAATGATTAAAGGCTGAAGAGGCAGACTGAGGAATGAGAGGAAACTGATAGAAACTACTGAGTCAAAAACACAAGGAACAAAATGACAAAAGCAGAATGTAAATAAACACAAAAAGCAGAAGGGGAAAACACAGAAATACAAATACAAACAAAGGACAGACTGTGTCAGCTGAACCCCGCCACCTCCTTTGATTCTTTGATCACATCTCAATATTCCTCGCTTCTGCATATCTTCCCTTGCTGAGACGGTCCAGACAAAAGAAAGTTCAATTTTGGATCCAGAATAGTGGCCCTATATTGAAAGACTGTTTTGAACGCACAGACTGGCAGATCTTCAGAGAAGCTGCTGAAAATGGGGGGACGCTACACCTGGAGCAATACACATCCTCAGTTCTGGGGTACATTAGTAAATGTGCTGATGATGTCACCACCATCAGATATGTTAAGAGTTACCCGAACAGAAAGCCTTGGCTGAATGCAGAGGTTTGTACCATGCTGGAAGCCAGGAACACTGCCTTCAGGTCTAGAAACTCACAGAAGCTCAGAAGAACAATTAAAGAGCTGGTTGCTGGTATTAAGAGGGCCAAAGCTACAAATGCACAGAGGATCCAGGGTCATTTCACCTCACAAGACCCATGGAGCATGTGGAGGGGCATTGAGTGTATAAAAGATTATAAAGGCAGGAGTGAACAATTCCCTAGAGACCCATCACTGCCTGATGCCCTCAACAAGTTTTACGCATGATTTTAAGACCGAACAGACAACCCAGCACCAGACTCACTTCACCATTGGATGAAGAGCTTCTCAGAGTGACCTCAGCAGAACAGACCACAGTCAGTGAGGAATACTTTCAGGAGGATTAACAAATTAACAATTCAATTCAATTCAGTTTATTTATATAGCGCCAAATCACAACAAAGTTGTCTCAGGGCACTTTACAGGAACGTTCACATAAAAGCCAATTAGTAAAGTTCTCTATCTAAGGAATCCAGCAGACAAGTTGAACCTTGGCTTCATTGCAGTCTCCCATCCTGAGCAAGCACAGTGGCAACAGTGGAAAGGAAAAACTCCCTTTTTAAAAGGAAGAAACCTCCAGCAGAACCAGGCTCAGGACAAGCGGCCATCTGCTTTGACCGGCTGGTTTGAGAGGACAGGAAGGAGAGACAAACAAACAAAATGGTAGGTCCAGGTGTACCTGAAAGGCCAAAAAAAAACCAAACACACGTTACAAATAGAAAAAATAATTACAAATATTGAGCAGAGTAAGTAAAGGCAGTAGCAGAGTGAAAAGTGCTGTCAGTTGGTCCTCCAGCAGTCTAAGCCTATAGCAGCAGAACTAAGGGACAGCTCAGGAAACCCAAGCTGACACTAACTATAGGATTTAGCAAAAAGGAAAGTCTTAAGTCTAGTTTTAAAACTGGATAATGTGTCAGCCTCACAGACAGAGATTGGAAGTTGGTTCCACAAGAGAGGAGCCTGATAACTGAAAGATCTGCCTCCCATTCTGTTTTTGTAAATTCTAGGAACCACAAGTAAACCTGCAGTCTGAGAGCGAAGTGCTCTGTTAGGAAAATATGGAACAATAAGATATGTAATATAAGATGGAGCTAGGTTGTTGAGAGCTTTGTAGGTTAGAAGTAAGATTTTGAATTCAATTCTGGATTTGACAGGGAGTCAATGGAGAGAAGCTAAAACTGGAGAGATATGATCTCTCCCAGTAACTCCAGTTAAGACTCTGGCAGCAGCATTTTGGATCAACTGAAGACGTTTTAATGAAGTATTTGGACACCCAGATAATAAACTATTGCAATAGTCCAGTCTAGATGTGACAAATGCATGGACCAGTTTTTCTGCATCATTTTTAGATAAGATGTTTCTCATTTTAGTGATATTACACAGGTGGAAGAAGGA
Source organism: Nematolebias whitei (assembly GCF_014905685.2). Classification (NCBI taxonomy): domain Eukaryota; kingdom Metazoa; phylum Chordata; class Actinopteri; order Cyprinodontiformes; family Rivulidae; genus Nematolebias; species Nematolebias whitei. The sequence goes on from NC_056504.1 coordinate 4,614,808, forward strand.
GGTTCTAGTAACGTTTTTAATGTGGGGGATAAAAGACATGTCCTGATCAAAAATAACACCAAGATTTTTTAACATTAGAGCTGGAGGACAGATTAATGACATCTAAGGAGCACAAAAAAGCCCCTGGCCCAGACAACGTCCCCGAGAAGGTGCTGAAAGACTGTGCAGATCAGCTCTACGAGGTGCTAGCCGACATCTTTAACTTCTCACTTTCCTGGCAACACCTGCCTGAAGACCACCACCATCATCCCAGTCCCAAAGAGCTCTACACTGACTGGTCGGAATGACTACCGGCCAGTCGCCCTCAACCCGATAGTTGCTAAATGCTTCGACAAACTGGTCATGACCCACATCAAAACAACCATCAATAATGCTCCTGCAACATACGGAATGACCACTGGTCTGGTTCTGGGTTCCTCTGTTTCACCTGTTGGCTGACTGGAGTCCTGTTTGGGTTTCTTCTCTGCTTTCAGGAAGGCCCAGTTAGGATATCCACATTGCTCTAGACCCTGTCTTGTGTGGGATTTCTCCTTCTGCCTGGCTCCAGAATTAGTGGGGACGCTGTCTGCTCTGTGGTACAGAGTCCTGATGACTCCTAACTAGTGCTCCAATGAGTGAAGGGAGTCAAAATGCAAATACTGTCAGTCAGCCATCAGGTGAAAAGGAGGAACCCAGAACCAGACCAGTGGTCATTCCGTATGTTATCAGAGAAACTGAGATGTTTATTTTCGAAACACAACGTCCCAGTGGCTTTTAAACCCCAAAATACATTACGGCAAAGACTGGTTCATCCCAAAGATCCAGTCCCCCGGCACAAACAGAGTAATATTGTGTATGTTGTTCAGTGTCAGGAGGGTGATCAGTCTTACATCGGGGAAACTAAACAGCCACTGGCAAAAAGGATGGACCAGGACAGAAGATCAACATCATCAGGCCAGGACTCTGAGGTCTACACTCATCTCCAGGTCAGAGGTCACTCTTTCAGGGATGAAGATGTTCACATCCTGGACAGAGAGGAACGATGGTTTGAGAGAGGAGTAAAGGAGGCCATCTTTGTGAAAAGAAATCGTCCATCATTAAACAGGGGTGGAGGCCTCCGGGTTCAACTGTCCCCCTCTTACAATGCTGTGATTGCTAGTATCACTCAGCCCTCTGTGAACAGTAAACAGCCATCAGGTGCTAATGATCCATTGTTAGGCTGATGGTCCTTCTTGAGCATGTGAGCAGCTGGTTTTGGTTGTCAGCAGCAAAACTGGTTGATCCACTCTGAGAAGGTGCTATTTATTAGACTGAGCTGAATACAGCACCTCAGACTGAGGAAGTCTTTCAGATGAAAGACAAAATGTTTCTACTTTTTTCGTTTGTTTTGTTTTTTTAATTTCCAGAGGACCAGACTTAACTTTTTTAGATAGGAAAAATGATCAGAAAAGGAGAGTTCATCAGCTTTAGAGTAAACAGGGGTAAGTCCAGAACAACAAATCAAGTCCAATGTATGCCTTTAATACGGGTGGGGAAATCAACAAGTTGAGTGAATCCAGAACTCTCCAGGCAGGATAAAAAAAAATAATTGGTGAGTGGGAGGTTAAGACTGTCAATATGAATGTTAAAATCTCCCAGTAAAATAATATTAGGTGACATAGCAGACAGCTGAGAAAAAGAGGCAGAAAAATAATTTAAAAAATCTTTCTGAGGTCTTGGGGGGCGATAAACTGTGGCAATGATGGTGGGAGTGGGTCCAGACAGTTTACACACAATGCTCTCAAATGAACTAACAGCAGGTACATGCACAGGTAAAACTTTCCAGTTCTCGTGATGGATTATCGCAAAACCACCCCCGCGACCGGAGCTGCGGGGTTGAGAGATGTAAACAAAGCCAGGTGGAGTTGAGTCGTTAAGTTGTGAAAAGTCCAGAGGTTGTTGCCAAGTTTTGGTCAATCAGAGAAAGTCAAGCTTACGGTCAGTGAGGAGATCCTGAACGAGATGATCTTTGTTCGTTAGAGAACGGATGTTTGGCAGACCAAAGTTGACCAAGGTGGAGTTAGGAGATGGGTTAGCTGACCTGGCTAGGCTGGCTAACATGTTGAGATATGGAGACTGGGTGGTTTTCCTGGCAGGGAGATTGTTGATTGCCCAGATGGAGTGGATGGGTTTTGACCTGTCGAGCTGGAAATTCCGACAAGACCCACGGTGGATGTATCTCCGCCGGGGCAAGAAAACGATGTCCAGATGGAGTCGGAGCGTCGCCAGCTGAGAATTGGACAGGTGCCAACACAGCCAAAGAAGCTCATCGGCTCAATATTATAAAATACCTGACTCAGGTTCAATGAAGTGTGACAGGTAGGTCCATGCAAGCAAAAACCAAATGTAAAAATGACTGACCCACATTGTTAGGCAGAGGGGTCAAATGAGGTTATAAAGCCTGTTTATATGCCTATAAAAGTTTACCAACGAGGCGCGGCAGCAAGGTGCGACAGCAAGGCGCGACAGCAAGGTGCGGCAACGTCCACTCAACCGGAAGTCAAATATAATGGATGTCAAAGAGGGCCACCTGCATCATGAAGGACCACACTCACCCAGCACACACACTTTTTGCCCCGCTTCCCTCAGGAAGGAGGTTAAGGAGCATTAAGTGTAGAACCATTAGACTGAGGAACAGCTTCTACCCTGAGGCTGTTAGACTCATGAATCTCTAACCAGAATAATCACTGTGAAAAATCACATCATGTTGCTGCTGATCTGTTTCATGTTGCTGCTGATCTGTTTCATGTTGCTGCTGATCTGTTTCATGTTGCTGTGTTCACTCATGCTCATTTGCTCACACAGACTCACGTTTGTGCTGCTGTTCGGCATATTGTTTTTATGCTATTAGTGCTTAGCATATTTTTAGTTGATTTTTTAAAAATTCATATCTTAGATCTTATTACAGGTTTTCTTTTGCATTTTATTGTGGGATGTAACTGGGACCGAGTACACAACCTCCTTCCACCACATGTACCACATGTGGTGTGAATGAAAATTAAGAAACTCTGACTCTGGTATAGAAATAATCATTTACCCCAAAGCTTTGTTCTTTAAAAGTCCAATTACACCCTTGCTTCCAGCAAAATGAACCGTTTCCAACAGTAGAATAGCTCAGGCAGACCTGGCCTGCCACACACGAAGCACCCTCAATAAACATAAACTCAACAGGGATGAAATTTGGACCAGTAAACCACACCAAAGCCTTAAAAATAGCATAGCAGAACATTCCCAGCAATATGTTTGAGGTAAACAGTGTCATTTTATTCTGATGTGGGAGGATTTATAATTCATTATGGTTGATTCTAGCCAAAAATGCTCCTCTAAAGAAAACGTCTGCCAAAACAAACCTCAGTTTATGATGTGGCGTATGCACAGACTTGTTTTGGTCAAGTCCAGTAACTGAATTGAATAATCTGAGACTTTACATCCCACCTTCTTCCTTTGCTTATGAAAACGGTCATGTTGTATTTTTGGGACCAGAGTTTGTAACAAAAGTGTGTGGGATTCTAAGTCCCCCCTTCTCCCCACTCAAAATCACAGTCACATGACCTTTCTTTAAAACACGACTAACTACAGTCAAACACAGAACGTTTTATAACTGATAACCATAACCTCAACAATTTCCTGCAGGATCAATAAAGTTCTATCTTATCATTCTGCTTTCATAACCACTTTGCTAACAGTACCACTTTGCTAATAGGATCATGCTGCTATAGATGAATTACTTTTTCACTTTTGGCACCTTGTTTTGTATTTTTGCTGCAAGCTTTGGTATTTCTTGTTTTTTTGGCGAGTTGAGACGGTTCCTCTCGTCCTGAGCATTTTGTTGCACTGTTGACTTTGTGTTGATCTGCAAAATGACAAATAAACCTAAACCTAACAGAACACGTTGGCAAAGTAAGATGTGAAAAATTTTATCTGAGGTGTTTAATCAAACTCAGTAGTTCTCAAACGGTGGGGTGTAACCCTCTTGTTGGGGCCCGGGGCCGTGACTGAATATTTATTTATTCATTTATTTTATCCCAGGCAAAAACAAGCAGATAAAACTAACATTGCAATGCCTAGTTACAGCTCAAACCTATTTTAGGTACGCATAAAACAATAAACAAATAATCTGTTAAAAATTTGAATTTTCTTTTCTCTTTAACTGAGTGTAGGTTTGGAAAAAAGAGAGGTATTTTTGGGCTGCTGTTTAATATACAGTATTATTTTACATTGTTCGTGTTTAGCGTATATCTTAGGTCTTTTAGCGTATTGTTTAGCGTTCGTTTAGTGTACATCTTGGTGTATATCTTATCCAAAACAGGGCTTGAGTTTCAGGCAAGAGACAAGGAACTATGATGGCTTCAAAATCAGGGACCATGAAAGGTTTAATAATTCGTTAGGGACAGAGAGTGAGCATGGATCTTAAATAGATAACCGAACAGGTGCATGGAATAAAGCCTGATTGCTGTGCTTAGGCTGAGGGGGTGTGGTGAACGGATGACTGCCAGGAGCTGATGTAAGCAATGACAGATGGGTGATAAGCAAAGCAAAGCAGGGAAACAAACAATGGCATGAGGGGCAGAAATTATGGCAGGTGACATGGGCAGGAGAACACAGAAAGAAGGCAGGATTAAGGCATGAGGAGCAGAGGCGTGAGCAGATGAGGGGTCAGCGGGGACCGCTGACCATTACATAGCCCCACCTTTAAGGTCTGGCATCCTGACGGACTTCCACAAAAAAAAAAAAAAAAAAACTAGCAAGAACCAGGTGAGTGGAGGGGGTCCGGAGGCAGGAAAGAGCAGAACTGGGTGGATGGAAAGGGTCTTGTAGGAGGGTAGGAAACAGACTGGCAACCAGAAGGACCATCCAGAGCTGTTCCAGGGCTCCAGTGGGCTGCCAGGAGGTCGTCCGGCAAGTGGCAATGCCAAGGGCAAAAGGCCGGACGACTTCAATACCTTGCGGTGGGGCCAGATCTGCAGTGGTCATGGAGAGCTGCGGGGCTGCGGCTGCTGACATGGAGCCCTGTGGGGCTGCAGCTGCTGACATGGAGGCCTGTGGGGCTGCGGCTGCTGACATGGAGCCCTACGGGGCTGCAGCTGCTGACATGGAGGCCTGTAGGGCTGCGGCTGCTGACATGGAGCCCTACGGGGCTGCAGCTGCTGACATGGAGGCCTGTGGGGCTGCAGCTG
>NC_056504.1:4620012-4620188 GCF_014905685.2 Nematolebias whitei
GGGCTGCAGCTGCTGACATGGAGGCCTGTGGGGCTGCAGCTGTCATAGAGGCCTGTGGGGCTGCGACTGCTGTCATGGAGCCCTGTGGGGCTGCAGCTGCTGACATGGAGGCCTGTGGGGCTGCGGCTGCTGACATGGAGCCCTACGGGGCTGCAGCTGCTGACATGGAGGCCTGT
>NC_056504.1:4620198-4622339 GCF_014905685.2 Nematolebias whitei
CCCTGTGGGGCTGCAGCTGCTGACATGGAGGCCTGTGGGGCTGCAGCGGTCATGGAGGCCTGGGGAGCTGCAGCTGACATAGAGGTTGTGGGTTCTGCAGCAGGCTTGAGGCTCATGTGGTTAACAGTAGTCTTGGTCATAAGGTTTGCAGCAGGCTTGATTGACATGGGATACTTGGAGGCGGCGGCCGGTGTGGGAGTTCTTGGATGAATGTGTCTTGCTGAAAGCATGGGGCTAGGGAGAGTCTCTGAGATGGTTATGCCAAACTGGGCACAGAACATGGTCTTGAAAAGTTGTAATTGAATGTCCAGACTTGTCAAGGAGCTAGAATCCATTTTTTGGCTGAATTATTCTGTCACATTCAGGTTTTGGATTCAGAATAAGCCGGACACAGGAGTTCAACATACTAGATGAAGGAGTCAGAATCTGCTGAGTAAGCAGGTCCTCACAAGCTGCAGGAAGAGAGTCACCTGTGTCAACGTGGCAACGATGACGTCACTGGTAGAGCAGCTGCAGAGGGGCACTGCGATCTGTGGTTCATGAGGAGGGGGTAGGTCCAAGAGCATGGTCCGAGAGTCGAGCGAGGCTCATAATGAGAAGTTCTGAGTTTCAAACAATAATTCCAAAACGTAATCCGTGGGGCGTAGTAATATAAACAGAAGCAGGGTTCGTTTACCGTGGTCTGAGCGAAGAATCCAAACCAGAAGAGCAGTAGGCAGAGAGATAAATCCAGGAAACAAGTGTGAGTTCAAAATTCAAAACAGGGCTTGAAGTTCAGGCAAGAGACAAGGAACTATAATGGCTTCAAAATCAGGGACCATAGAAGGTTTAATAATTCGGCAGGGACAGAGAGTGATCATGGAGTTTAAATAGAGAACTGAACAGGTGCATGGAATGAAGGCTGATTGCTGTGCTTAGGCTGAGGGGGCATGGTGAATGGTTGACTGACAGGAGCTGATGTGAGCAATGATAGATGGGTGATAAGCAAAACACAGCCGGGCAACAAACAATGGCATGAGGGGCAGAAACTATGGCAGGTGACATTAGGGCTGTATATCGAACCAAGGTTATTTTATAGCACCGACTGAACTGCACCGGTCGGTGTATTGATTGTAACGTCACTCTTCTTTCTGTGGACGTCAAGAGACAGTTTAGCTGCGCGTGTTTGTACCGGGAGTTTAGCGTGGGGAGACGCAGCCCGCTCCGGCAGCCCGCCAGCTAGCTTGTATTGCGCGCAACTAATTAGCGTTACGCCAGTACCGACAGGTGGAGGGGGGGGGGGGGCGCAGTTCAGTTTGGTTGTTCGACGCGCTCAGTTCTGTTAATGGGGCAGGGCACCCTGACGTATTCCGTCATGAAATTAGCATATCATGATATCATTTTTTTGCCCGGGCAAGCTTTATTTATCGGTATTATCATGAACGATATGATATGGCCCAGCCCTACTTTAGAGTTGCTGGCCCAGTTTAACCCAGTCAGAACCAGGTCATAATGTTATTATAATCCTGTCTCTGAACAGATCAAAAACCCCAGGACCAGTCTAGATAAATATCTAACAGGTTGGTGGGAGAATCAGTTGGGTCAGATTGAGTGACAGGCAACATTCCTTGAATTTATCACAGAGGGGGGTGGACTTACCCCAGTTGAAATTAAAATCTCCGGCAAGTAGAACCTCACTGAATTGAAGATTAGTTATGAAGTCTATCACAGAAGGCAGAGCCTCAGATGTTGCTGAGGGGGGATGATAACAACCCACTACAGATAAGATCTGGCCTGCATTCAAGGTGATGTTTACAGCTAAGGCCTCAAAATGGTTTGGAATTGTTTTGGCTGACAAAAGACTAGAATCCAGGGTAACTCTGATATAAATAGCGACCCCACCCCCTCTTTATTGACGATCACAGCCATAGATAATAAATCCATCAATTGCCAAGTCATTATTTGAGACAGATTTATTTTGATTTTATTTATTTATGTATACCTGTAGTAAACAACCTCAGCTGTGTGTGTACCAGTAGTAAACAAGCTCAGCTGTGTGTGTACCAATAATAAACAAGCTCAGCTGTGTGTACCTGTAGTAAACAAGCTAAGCTGTGTGTGTACCTGTAGTAAACAAGCTAAGCTGTGTGTACCTGTAGTAA
>NC_056504.1:4622349-4622640 GCF_014905685.2 Nematolebias whitei
TGTGTGTACCTGTAGTAAACAAGCTAAGCTGTGTGTACCTGTAGTAAACAAGCTCAGCTGTGTGTACCTGTAGTAAACAAGATCAGTTGTGTGTATACGTAGAGGAAACAAGCTAAGTTATGTGTGTATATCATTAGTAAACACACTCAGCTGTGTGTGTACCAGTAGTAAACAAGCTCAGCTGTGTGTGTACCAGTAGTAAACAAGCTCAGCTGTGTGTGTACCTGCAGTAAACAAGCTCAGTTGTGTGTGTACCTGTAGTAAACAAGCTCAGCTGTGTGTGTACCTGTA
>NC_056504.1:4622650-4624568 GCF_014905685.2 Nematolebias whitei
ACCTGTAGTAAACAAGCTCAGCTGTGTGTGTACCTGTAGTAAACAAGTTCAGCTGTGTGTACATGTAGTAAACAACCTCAGCTGTGTGTGTACCTGTAGTAAACAAGCTCAGCCTCCAGCTGGAGAATCTGCCTCTGTAGTGCTGGGACATGACTGGCCTTCACTTCCAGCTCCTTCACTTTGCTCAGACCAGTTAGCAGCGCCTGCCTGGCCTCCTCCACCTTCCTCCTCATGTTCGCCTGCTCCGTCATCAGAGCCTGATTGCAGTCTTCCATAGCAGCCACAGCCTCTTTGGAGCTCCACAGTTCCTGTTCCAGTCTTTGGTTGCACAGCAGGACTTCTTTGACCTGCTGCATCAGCTCCATCTCATGTATAATGTTCTGTAAACTCTCCAGGTTGCTGGTGGGGCCTCTCATCACCAGTCTCTGCTGGGAAACCACACAACCTCTGTCTTGTTTTTGTTTGGAGGCATTTTTCCACAATCCTACCTGAGAAGAAGAGAGTGAACAGAAAATCAGGTTCTTTTACCAAAACAAGTTGGAGAGAAATACAAAAGTGCAAATTCCGATAGATTTTAAGTTTTAATTAATAAAATAAAATTTAAAAACACCAAAGTTTATGGCAAAAATAAAGTGCAACGTGTCTCAAGTAAAGAATGTGTTGGGAATGATGCTCAGCTACTACCACCTCAAATTTTAGCTCAATGTACATATTTTGGTGAGATTTAAATTTTACTGTTTGAAAAAGATCCAAAACAGGTCTGGGTATAACAGAACATATGTCTGGGTGTCATCTGCATAACAATGAAAGGAGATGCCTTATTTTCTAAAAGAGTCAAGAGGAAGCAGGTACAGCACAAAGAGGAGGGGGCCTAAAACTGAGCCCTGCCTGACCCCACACAAAAGGAGAAGAGAAGGGCACGTGGTCACAAGGCAGACACAGAAAGTATCCTTGTAGGACCTAAACCAGTCTAGAGCTGTACTGCTGATGCCCCCACTTCTCCAAACAACTAAATAAATGTCATGGTCCACTGTGGCAAGAACAGCTGATAACTGTGGACAACAGTCACCAGCGTCGGTTACTAAAAACATGTTAAAAACTTTTAAAAGGACAGACTCTGTTCTGAGTAAAGGTTTAAATCAGAAAGTAAAACCTCTCAAATGTTCTGCTCTTTTAAATATGTCATTAATCTGTTGTGACCTTTTCAAGGATTTTCAACAGAAATGTCAGTTTAGAGATGTATCCATGTCAACAGTGCCACTTCTCAACTACTCAGCTGTTAGTTGGTTGTGACGTCATCTTGGGTGGACTCAGAAACTTAGTGAGCTGTAGATGAACTTAGTGTTTATTTTGCTAACACACTGACTTGGCTCTGGCAGGTAAGTTTTAAACTTGTATCATTGTTGGAGCTCTGATTGCATGCATGGATGATGCTCAGCTACTTCCAGCAGACTCTGGGTGTTTGAGTCCCGAGGCAGTAAATAAAGGTGGACCCCCCCACCCCCCCACCTGCAGGGCCAGGCAGCGGGCGTCGCTGCTCTGCAGGGCGGCTCTCATGTCCTCCACCAGCTCCCTCAAACTCGCGTTCTCCTCCTCCAGTTTTCCGATCCGGTCCTCCGCCGCTTCCAGGGCCACTACGTCCTCGTAGCACTCCCCGGAGCACGAGCCCCGCAGGGGGGAGTGCGGGCCCCCCGGGGGGGCACCCGAGCGGCTGCACGCCTCCGGCCGCTTCAGGGGGCTCCTGAGGCGGATCTGGGTCTCTATGTGCCGGCTGTCCTCCCCCACCAGCGGCCGGTCGTCCTCGTACCGACACCCCGCCCGGGTGCTGAAGTACCCGCACAGCTTGGCGTGGAAGTGTCTGAAGGTGAGCTCGCTGGGTGCACCGTCCACGACCCCCACACCGCTGGGTGCACCGTCC
>NC_056504.1:4624578-4649214 GCF_014905685.2 Nematolebias whitei
CTGGGTGCACCGTCCACGACCCCCACACCGCTGGGTGCACCGTCCACCACCCCCACACCCAGGAGCTCGCACAGGAAGTTAAAGTCCTCCACGGGGATCTTCCCTGCGCTCTCGTAGTCCAGATGATGGAAGATCTCCTGCAGATACTGGTCCAGTCCGGTGGCCAGCACGATGATCTCGTTCTCCACCCCTCGGTCCAGTCCGTAATGGTACGCCAGGGTGCTGACGATCCACTGGGTCCTGCGCGCGGGGCGGCGGTACGGATCAAAGCTGTCCATCATTTGGACCGAACATGTCCACAGGCAGGACAAGGACTGCTTTGTCTTCTGCAGCGGTTCGGTTCTGCTCTGGGGGGGGGGGTCCGGGCGAGGCGGGTCCAGTCTGGAGTGGATCTGAATTAAGCACTGCCCCCAAATCCACATCCGGGGGGGGGGGGGGGGGGGGTGTCTGTCTTTAATTATCTCCAGGTGTGAGGAGTTCTCTGCAGAACCACAGTGGGTGTTTCTGGAGACTAGATGTTCCTCAGCAATAGATTGAACAAGGACCTCTGATAGTGGGGAGTGAAAACCAAACTTCACTGGCAGTTATCTATCAATAATCAATCAAACAGGAGTGCAGCTTATTAAAGGAGAAACATTTCCAGAACACACGTGACAGTTCAATAAAGCAAACTGGATACATTTTCAAAATATGACTGAAGTTAAATGTAGAGAAATGATCAAAGAAAATATTAAAGATATCGAAGAATTAAATGAACAATTAACAACAATAATTACACAGACTGCAAATAAAACAGTTCCTAAAAGTACAGGGAGTAGAATTAAAAAGAATGTTCCATGGTGGGATGAGGACTGTGAAAAAAGATATTAAAGAAAGGAATAAAGCATTTAAACAACTAAAAGTTCAACATACAGTTGAAAAGTTAACATTTTATAAAAAGGAAACGAGCAGATGTTAGAAGAACAATAAGAAAGGCAAAAAGAGAAAAGTGGCTAAAATGCTGCTCAGGAGAGAAGCTAAAAGATCAGATGTGTGGGGGAGGATGAGGAAGATGAATGGAATAACCAGGAAATATGAAATCCCAATAATCAAACATGAAAACACTGTTGCAATAAACGATCTAGACAAAGCAGAATTATTAGTTAAAACACACAGTTCACAGAATATCTCAGAGAATGTTAAGAAGTTGAGGGACAATAAAAAACATCCAAATATAGTCAACAGAAAACCTGTTAATGGAGGAAGATGGACCTATAACATTATTTGAGGTGAAAAAAGCTCTTATAAATACTAAACAATCATCCCCTGGAAAATATATTTGTTACAATATGTTAAACATTTGGGTGATAATTCTATTAAAGTTATATTAATTTTGTTTAATTTAATTTGGGATAGTGGTCAAATACCAAACTCGTGGAAACAATCAATAATAATTAAAACCAGGTAAAGATCCTTCAAACTATAGACCAAGTGCTTTAAATTCACAACTTGGATAAACAATGGAAAAAATAATCACTGAAAGACTATATAGTTATTTATAATTTAATCATATTTTATCACCAAATCAAAGTGGATCAGGAAAGGGAGAAGTACAATGGACTCTGTGTTATGTCTTGAGTCTGAGATAAGAAAAGCTCAAGCTAATAAAGAATCAGTAATTAGTCGTTTTATTATGTAGAAAAAGCTTCTGATACACGTTCGAAAGAAGGTTTATTAATAAAAGATCAAATCAAAGCAACTTACTGTATATTGTACTACATATATCTACCAATTTATTTTTCTTGCTAAGCACTTCTGGATAGATGCAATCTGCATTTCGTTGCTTTGTACCTGTGACATGGGCAATGACAATAAAGTTGAATTCTATTCTATTCTATTCTAAAACTAGAAACACTTGGGGTGAAAGGAAAGCTATTTAATTGGATGAGAAATTTCTTATTTAAAAGAACAATAGAAGTGTGAGTGGGAAAGGAATTTTCAAATAAATATATTGTTTTTAGTAGTGACATCAGTAAAGTTAAAAAGGAAATTAGTATTTTCTTAAAAAATACAAACTTACTGGAAAGAATTTAGATGAGTTGCTAAATTAATTTAACAGAATTAGTTTATATATATATATATATATATATATATCCTGTCCACGCTCCAGCTCAGTAGGTTGCGGTAATTCACCTTACGTTGGTCTGCCAACCGCCAAAAAAAAAAAAAAACAAGAAGAAGAAGAAGAAGAATGAGAATAGGTGTTTGTAGAGGTCAAGCACTGATTGACAGCTGCATCTGCTGCTCTTTAGGTAAGTGTTTTAAAACTGAAGGTTTCTAAGAACCAGTGTTAAATCTACTGTCAAACACAAGAAGATTCTCTTTAGTTCTTGGTTGTAGCTGCACCTGACACAGGTGGTCTCGAGTGTGGTCTGGGTACAATGAAACATGAAGCACCTGCTCCTATTTGTCATAAAGTCTGGTCTCAGTTAAAGATCAAGTCCTATGACGAGATAACGGCCCAAAACAAAAGCTAAAAACAAAATGTTCTTTAGAAGTTCTTCTATGAGACGTGATCTATGAAAGGAGCTGAAACATGGAGAAGGACTGAGCCTTAAAATGTGAGACAGCTGAGGAAGTGAACCAGTAAACAGAATACCAGTAAACAGAATACCAGTAAACAGAATACCAGCTGCAGAAATCTGACAGAAACTGACCATCACTCATCTGCAGCGACTGATTTAAAAGTTGAACAAGAAAATATGAAGTTAAAGGAAACATCCTTTGTCCCAAAGTCATTTTAAGTATCATTGATATTTTAGTTACTTTATTTTTCTTTCTTTATGAATCGATTGTAACTATTTTCACATTATTCAACAACCAAAATGGACTTTGTTTTTTAATGTAATGGCTAGGTATTAAAAAAGAAACATATAGCCCTCCCCACTACCCAGTTATGTTGCTCTTATTTTGAAATGTAACAGGAAGTTCTGTGTTAAGAGAGACAGAAAGAGAAGTTATGGAGACGCCACTAATGTCGAACCATTAACACCGTGAACATAATATTTCTGTGGTTCCCAGTGTTGCCAGGTGAGAAATGTAAGATTATCGTACTAGAGACATAAAATTATCGTATTTTGAGGGAAATTATCGTACACCTGTCATAACCAGAATAACAAATCTATTGATGCACTATAGTAGTGATGGGTCCGCTTCCAGACTGGTCTTTTTCGAAATTCTGTTCCCCTGTGAAATTCTGTTCCCCTGTGAAATTCTGTTCCCCTGTGTCGGCACTGCAACCAGAGAGGCGGGTCCGACCAGTGTTGCCAGGTGTACGATAATTATCGTATTTGTATGACAATTTTGCCCTCTGTACGATGTACGATCAATAATCCCAAAAAGGCCAAATATACGATAATTTGACCATTCCGTGAATGTGGTTGTAATCGGTTGTCATCTGCCTGTCGCAACTGTCTGTCAGAGTTTTTTTGTGAACCCTGAAGGCATCTGTGTCCGCAAACAGATGCTGGATATTCCAGTCAATCGTGCTTTTTCTACATGTGACCTACGAGTGACGTGTTTGTGTTTGCCTCAGAACAACGGCCATGATTGGATGAATAGTCCGCTGTGCCCCATGAGTGAGGAAAAGGAAAAAAGACAAGAAGAAGAAGCAATTGTACTATGGTGCATCAATAGATTTGTTATTTTGGTTATGACGGGTGTACGATAATTTCCCTCAAAATACGATCATTTTATGTCTTGTATGATAATCCTACATTTCTCACCTGGCAACACTGGCTCCGACCGTCTTCACGGCTCATCTCATAGATTTCTCGGTAAAACGAGTCCACCTAATCGTGTCAAGGTTTGAACTTTAATTTTATTCACAGCTCTTGGTAAATAAGTAAATGTACCAACCGGATGCCAAAAAAGTTGGGGCACTAAATGTAACATTTTAAAGGAAAAATATGTTGATTCAAAATTTCACAATCCCAAAAAAGTTGGGACAAGTAACAATAAGTGGCTGGAAAAAGGAAATTGAGCATATAACGAACAGCTGGCAGACCAATTAACAGTAATTAGGTCAATTGGCAACATGATTGGGTATAAAAAGAGCTTCTCAGAGTGTCAGTGTCTCTCAGAAGCCAAGATGGTAAGAGGATCACCAATTCCACCATTGTTGCACAGAAAGATAGTGCAGCAATACCAGAATGGTGTTACCCAGCGTAAAATAGCAAAGACTTTTAAGTTATCATCATCAACCGTGCATAACATCATCAAAAGATTCAGAGAATCTGGAACAATCGCTGTGCGTAAGGGTCAAGGCCGTAAAACTCTACTGGATGCTCGTGATCTCCAGGCCCTTAAACGTCACTGCACCTCAAACAGGAATGCCACTGTCAAGGAAATAACAGAATGGGCTCAGGAATACTTCCAGAAAGCATTGTCAGTGAACACAATCCACCGTGCCATCTGCCGTTGCCAGCTGAAACTCTACAGTGCAAAGAGAAAGCCATTTCTAAGCAAGCTCCACAAGCTCAGACGTTTGCACTGGGCCAGGGGTCATTTAAAATGGAGTGTGGCAAAATGGAAGACTGTTCTGTGGTCAGATGAGTCACGATTTGAAGTTCTTTATGGAACACTGGGACGCCATGTCATCCGGACCAGAGAGGACAAGGATAGCCCAAGTTGTTATCAACGCTCCGTTCAGAAGCCTGCATCACTGATGGTATGGGGTTACATGAGCGCTTGTGGCATGGGCAGCTTGCATGTCTGGAAAGGCACCATTAATGCAGAGAACAATGTTCAGGTTCTAGAACAACATGTGCTCCCATCTAGACGTCATCTCTTTCAGGGAAGACCCTGCATTTTTCAACACGATCATGCCAGACCACATTCTGCAGCAATCACAACATCATGGCTACGTAGGAGAAGGATCCGGGTACTGAAATGGCCAGCCTGCAGTCCAGATCTTTCACCTATAAATCTCGTTCAAATGAAAAATATGACAATATTGGAGAACAGATATTTCTAGCTGCTATCTTTTGGTATTTAATGTTTTTTCTCTTATTTCTCTTAAGGAGAAAAAAAAGCTTAAACAACAAAGTACGTGGAACAAGATTTCAGCCTGAAGTTCACACTCTGTAATGTTTTGGTGATTATTTAATTATCTTGTAATAGCTGTTTTGTGTTGTGTGTTTCCTTGACTGATGAAGCCTTCTGGATTGAAGGCGAAATGTTTCAGCACAAAAAAAGAAACTGTCCAGATGACCTGACTGAAAAATGTTGGATTGTATACCTGGATTATTGAGCATGGACTTTGTTTATAATGTGAAGACATCAGTCCACACTACTCAGTTTTTGCAGAAAATAAAAATAAAGAAATTAGGATCACAACAATTCAGTCAAAATATGGTACTTTCAAAACAATATGTCTTCAATACTTTGTTGTGAATCCCTTTGTCTTAATCTCTGCCTCGATGTGACGTGGCATTGAGTCAGTCAGCCTGTGGCATTGACTGGGAGTTATGGAAGCCCAGATTTCCTTGATGCTGTCAGATCTTCTTTGTTGTTGGGTCTGGTGCTCCTCATGTTCCTCTTGAGAATTTCTCATAGATTCTCAATGAGGTTTAGGTCTGGTGAGTTGGATGGCCAGTCAAGCACTGTGATGGCATGGACATCAAACCAGGTTTTGGTGCTTCTGGCGGCATGGGCAGGGGCCGGCCAGGTCCTGCTGGAAGATGAAATCTGCATCTCCATACAGATCCTCAGCAGAAGGAATCATGAAGTCCTCTAAAACCTTCTGGTAGACTGTTGTGGTGACCTTGGATTTAAGAAAGCAGAGTTTACCAACACCTGCACCGGACATTGCACCCAAATCATGACTGACTGTGGATATTTCACACTGGACCTCAAGCAGTATGGGTTCTGTTCCTCACCCTTCTTCCTCCAAACCCTTGGACCTTGATTTCTGAATGACACACTTTACTTTTATCAGAAAAGAGGACCGAGGAACCCAACAGTTGTAGCCCGTCTCCTGGATGCGTCTGAATGTGGTGGTTTATGAAGCTGTGACTCCCGCCTCATTCCACTCTTTCTGGATCTCTGCCAGATTCTAGAATCTTCTCTGTTTGATAATCTGCTGAAGCCCACGGTCATCTCTTTTGCTGGTGCATCTTCTCCTGCCACATTTTGCCCTTCCACTAGACTTTCCATTGAAATGTTTGGACACAGCACTCTATGAACAGCCAGCCTCCTTAGCTATGAACTTTTGTGTCTTACCCATCCTATGGAGGGCATCAATGATGGTCTTCTGGACAGTTGTTATGTCTGCAGTCTTCACCATATTGAACTGAACTGAGACAATTGAACCAAACTAAAGCAATTTAATGACACCTGGGGAAACGTGTGCAGGTGCTTTGAGTTTAGTAGAAGATTAGTGTCACACTCCGTTTAAAACATTCATGTCCTGCAACATTTGGGCTGATTTCTTCAACGTATTCTAATTTTTTGAAATCCTGCTTTCGTGGGTTTCATGAGCTGGAAGCTCAAATTATGTAAAAATAAACAAATAAATTGTTTAAATTGTGGGCCCTGAATCTATCATCTATTAAATATTAACTTTTTGAATGGAATTAGGGAAGTTAAACAACATTTCCATGATATTCTAATTTTTTAAAGGGTCTGTATGTTTTCTGGGTTTTATATTGTTTAAAGTATAATGACCTTAAGCAATTCCTTGGCATGGCCAAAGATTAACCTATGTAGGTCAAGGCCATCATTGGCCACCCCCTGGCACCACCACTGTACCTGGAGGTGGATAAATTGCTCCCTCCACTCCAGGATCCATCACTCTGCACTGCCTCGGAGGAGAAGAAGAAGAAGAAACCTCCTTCTGTTCTTCTACACAGTAAAACTTCTACCCACTGGAACGTCTTGCATCAAAAACATTAAGAAACACTCTTTTCAAACAAAAAAAAACATTAAATATTCAAATCCTACAGCAACTGGGGGGACATGGGCGTACTGCTTTTTTATTTGTAGCTTGTTAGTGATACAAATATGGCATTAGGATTTTAAGCGTCCGTTACAGTATATCACAAAACAAAAAAACATATCCCAGCTTTTCCTCCTCGCCATACGATGATACACAGCATTTGATTAAAGACAACTAAACCAACCAAGTGTGAAATCCTCCACTGTTGTTTCCAAGGCAACACTTTGCTTTGTTTAGCTCCAGATGTACCTCTTTAAGATAATTTTAATGTTTAATGTTGAGAGGAGTTTTCTTCCACTGGAAGCTGTTTCACATGTTTTGATGGAAGCTCCAGATGTTGGAATCTCGGGCAGTTTTGGCCAAATAACACCCACACAACACTGGAGAATACATTTAGTCAGAGAGAAATTTACTGAATATTACCAAACTGTAAACTATCTCCCGCCGCCACGACACAGCGCTCCACTGTCTCACTTTTCGAGGTATAATTGCTTTTAGGGAAAAAACAACAAGCAGCTGCATTTAGCGACGCTTGTTTCTGTCTAACCAACAATCAGCTTGTTGTGACTTTCCACTGACCGTTTCCATTTGACTTTACTTGACACAAAGTATGATCTGACATCCAGATCTTTATATCTTTAATATCACCCACTGCCAAAGTTGATGGGGCGACAATGTTTTTACCCATGTCTCCGTAGCATTAGCAAAATACAGTATCCCATGAACCAGTGGAAAGAATTAGAGGAAATGCTCAGAAAGTAATTACTGGATGGACATCTAGAACAGGTGAACGTTTAAAGTTAACCTGATTGAGAGTGGCAACCACAGCTAAGCAACATAACAAACACCAAAAATGTCTATAACTAGGCCAGTATGTGGTGTATCTGACGGTCATTCCCAATCCCAGCACATACTTTAAGCACTAATTGATAGAACAAAATAATTTAAAGCTTTGCTTTTATTAGTTAACTACCTGTTTGTTGATGGCCTAGTGGTTAGCTCTGTTGCCTCACAGCAAGAACATCATGGGTACAATCTCTGGTTTGGACCAGGAGTCTTTCTGTGAGAAGTTTGCATGTTCTCTTGGATTTACTCCAGATAATCTGGTTTCCTCCTGCAGTCCAAAATCAGGCGTTAGTCTGATCTGCCTGGTTAAATAAAGGTTAATAAATATAAATAAATAAATTGATAGCAGACTTTCTCTTGAACCATAGGATGAATTTTAATGTATCAATGCAGAAAGTATTTACTGATAAACTTTTTGAAACAATTCAAGTTGTCCACCACAGCTAAATGACCTTAGAAAAGTGTCTAAATTCAGTGTGGTTGTAGAGGAGTTTTATGAAGAGTGCTGATACACAAGGTTAAAGCTATTGGCTCTGGGTGGTCAGAAAGAGCTTCCATATCTCTGGGCTACTTCAGCAACAGTAATTAGGAGACCAGCAGGAAGGTACTTGGCGTGTCATCAGGGAGAGTTGTGGAAGTTAGACTGGTTTGTGAGCAGCAGTATGTTTCATGCTGAGAAAGAGCACCACAGACACCATCTTTGCTTTGTGCTGCATGAGCAGGACATGTTGGACTGGTACAGGACATGTATGAGGACAGCAGGACAGTGGTGAGATGTGCTGTAGGAGTGACGGATAGCTTCAAGGTGGGGGTGGAATTGCAAAGATAGACTCTGAGCCCCCTTTTGTTTTCTCTGGTGATGGACCGACTAACAGATGAGGTCAGGCAGGAATCCCCGTGGACTATGATGTTTGCAGATGACATTGTGATCTGTGGTGAGAACAGGGAACAGGTGGAAGAGAACTTGGAGAGGTGGAGGTATGCACTTGAAAGAAGAGGAATGAAAGTCAGTCGTAGTAAGACAGAGTCCATGTGTGTGAATGAGAGGGAGGAGGTGGAACAGTGAGGCTACAAGGAGCAGAGGTCACAAAGGTGCAGGACTTCAAGGACTTGGGATCCACTGTCCAGGAACATGGGGAGTTTGGTAAAGAGGTGAAGAAAAGAATGGAAAGTGGAAAAAAATAGTTATGTTGGTGCTAAGATGGTCTCTGGGGCACGTCCTATCCTCCAGTGCCCACCCTCTCCCTGGTCGACAGTCATGTCAAACTTGATCAAAACACCAAAGTCCAACATAACTGTTTTTTTCCACTTTGAAGTAAGCTGTTGGGGATCAGTTTTGTGTTGTGTGCTTTCTCAGACTGATGAAGCCTTCTGGATGGAAGGTGGAATGTCTCAGCACAAAAAAAGAAACCATCCAGATGACCTGACTGAAAACTGTTGGATTATTGAGCATGGACTTTGGTCTTCACCAGTACAGGTTAATACACTTCGAGCAGCGAACTGAAAAACTCTCAACCAGCAGGTGCATGTGTGTTTCAGCTTCCCCCAGCTGTCTGTGATAGACCTGAGTGATGCGGAGAGCAGCTGAAAAACAACACCAGCCCAGAAAACAGCATTGCGTGTGAGTGCAACTTATACTTTAATTTAGAAAAAGGCAACACTTGATGGACACAAAGACATTGGAGGGTTCTGTGGTAATGTGATGTTACGTTTGGAGAGCTCAATAAGCAGCACTAAAGCAAACTGCCTCACTGACTGATGAGAGAGCCGCCCAAGATACAAAACGAGCTTACAAAATATTGCTGCCTACACCAAGATAAACTGTAGCGTCAGAACAGATACAGTATCTTCTCCAACAGGTCCCTCTGACAGAGGAGGTTACTTATACAGCTACTCCTATAGATGCAAATGTCCTGATTTATGAGTGAAGCCTAGAACAGAGAAAAACTGGGAGCGAAGTCCCTCCAGTCAACGTTAGAGACAGTCCTCTGGTCCGAAGGGCTCAGAAAGTTCTTTCCAGAGGGTGAGAGCAGATGTAGGCTCGGTTCTCTAAGACTGCCTTGGCAATCTTCTTTAGGTTGGCATCGTTGTTTTCAGGACAATCTGGAACAAATTAAACAAACTATTATACTTGGTCATTTATTTATTGAGGAAAATGATCCAATATTACATATTTGTGAATGGTAGAAGTATGTGAACCTCTAGGATTAGCAGTTAGTTTGAAGGTGAAATTAGAGTCAGGTGTTTTCAATCAATGGGATGATGATCAGGTGTGAGTGGACGCCCTGCTTGATTTAAAGAACAGGGATTTATCAAAGTCTGCTCTTAATCAACCATATGCTCAGATTCCAGTTCATCATTAATTAGTTTAAAAATAGTTGTTCAGAAAGCAGACCAGACATATTGATAGAAATACTGCAAACATCACCAGTATATAGAATTAAGATGATGGCGTTAATTGTTACATTTGTATGGATACCAGCGCACATTGGAATAAGAGGAAATGGAACGGTGGATAAAGTTGCAAAGGAGGCTACCAAAACATCAGTTGAAATAGATTTAAAATTCAGTTGGGCAGAAATAAAACGCCTCATAAAGCAGAGAATGAAGGAAAAATGGCAAAAGCAATGGGAAGAAGAAAGAAAAGGTTGACGGTTTTACAGAATTCAATGAAAAACAGGAGAAATGAGAAGAGCTGAAAGAAACGGAAGGGAGTAAACTGTCATATCACGTCTCAGACTTGGACACAGGCTTGAACAGGACAGTATTCATGACAGGGAAGCATAACACCAGTAAATGTGATTACTGTGGGGAAGGTGAGACCATAGAGCATGTGCTACTGAACTGCAAGAAATACAGTCATGAAAGAAGTCAAATCATGATTTACAGTCTCACTGGAATAAAAGTAAGATTCAACCCTATAAAGAGTTGCTACATGGGAAATCAAGCTCTGAAAGTACCGAAACGGACTCGATTGTTTGAAAGAATATGAAGCAGAATCGGCTTTATTGTCATTGCACAGAAGCACAACTAAATTACATTTCAGTACAGCCAATCCAAAGAAACACAAAGTAACAACAGACAGGGTAGACGGGGTGTTTGAGGCTGCAGCCTCACTGAGAGGTGCTTGGTTTTTGTTAAATTAGAAAAAGGTGAACACGAGAAAAAAGGTTAAAAAAAAATGATATCTCATGCTGTGAGAGGCTGCAAAAAAAAAACGGCACAAAAATAAAAGCAACATACTGTTAGTATTTTTATCTAGACTGACTTGATCTACTCAGAGATGGGATTGTAATAAAATGAGTATGGTATGCAAACTGTAGGGGGTCCAGGTATGGTTCCACTGCTGATCTGACGTGCTTCAGGACCAGCATCTCCACCGACTTCATGGCATGTGATGTCAAGACCACAGGTCTATAGTGACTGTGTGAGTTTGGTTGGTTGTTTTTTGGCACCGGAACAAGGAATGCTGTTCTCCACAGAACAGGGACCACCCTCATGCTCAAGCTCAGGTGGAAAACGTACTGGAAAACATGACAGCTGAGCTGCACATCCTTACAGAAGTTTGGGTCTCAGTCCATCTGGGACTGCAGGCTTGCCTGGATGTAGACAGCTGAGCTCCAGCCTCACCATGAGTCCACCATCAGGGGAACACAGAACCAAACTGGTGTTCGTGGCAGCGATGTAAGAAGAAAGCTACTGCTCTCCAAAATGTACATTGCTGCTTGTCTGCAGTTGCAGAAGTGGTAGCATTGGATAAGAAATAACAAATGAGTAGAGTAATAAAGAGCATGTTCGTTGGTTGTAAGATTTTGAAGCTTTTTTTTAAAGCACATGGTATAGAAATCAAACTTGTGGCGATTGATCTTTACTTTCTGCTTTTGAACACAGACAAGACTGAGGTTTTGGGTTTTGGACCTTTGAACGTATTAGGAATACATTTTTCAGTCTTTCTCCCTCCTTAGATGCATTAATCTGTCCTCCAGCTCTAATGTTAAAAATCTTTATTATTTTTGATCAGGACATGTCTTTTATCCCCCACATTAAGAACATTACTAGAACCACCTTCTTCCACCTGAGTAATATCACTAACATTAGAAACATCTGATCTAAAGATGATGCAGAAAATCTGGAACATGCATTTGTTTCCCCAGGTGTCATTAAATTGCTTCAGTTTGGTTCAATTGTCTCAGTTCAGTTCAATATGGTGAAGACTGCAGACATAACAACTGGCCAGAAGACCATCATTGATGCCCTCCATAGGATGGGTAAGACACAAAAGTTCATAGCTAAGGAGGCTGGCTGTTCACAGAGTGCTGTGTTCAAGCATCTCAATGGAAAGTCTAGTGGAAGGGCAAAATGTGTCAGGAGAAGATGCACCAGCAAAAGAGATGACCGTGGGCTTCAGTGGATTATCAAACAGAGAAGACTAGAATCTGGCAGAGATCCAGAAAGAGTGGAATGAGGCGGAGTCACAGCTTCAAAAACCACCACATTCAGACGCATCCGGGAGATGGACTACAACTGTCGGGTTCCTTGGTCCTATTTTCTGATGAAAGTAATGTGCATCTTTCAGAAATCAAGGTCCAAGTGTTTGGAGGAAGAAGGGTGAGGAACAGAACCCATACTGGTTGAGGTCCAGTATAAAATATCCACAGTCAGTCATGATTTGGGGTGCAATGTCCGGTGCAGGTGTTGGTAAACTCTGCTTTCTTAAATCCAAGGTCACCACAACAGTCTACCAGAATGTTTTAGAGGACTTCATGATCCCTTCTGCTGAGGATCTGTATGGAGATGCAGATTTCATCTTCCAGCAGGACCTGGTCCCTGCCCATGCTGCCAGAAGCACCAAAACCTGGTTTGATGTCCATGCCACAGTGCTTGACTGGCCAGACAACTGGCCGGACCTAAACCTCATTGAGAATCTATGGGGTCTTCTCAAGAGGAACATGAGGAGCACCAGACCCAACAACAAAGAAGAGCTGACAGCATCAAGGAAATCTGGGCTTCCATAACTCCCAGTCAATGCCACAGGCTGACTGTCTCAATGCCACGTCACATCGAGGCAGAGATTAAGACAAAGGGATTCCCAACAAAGTATTGAAGACATATTGTTTTGAAAGTATCATATTTTGATTGATTTGTTGTGATCCTGATTTCTTTCTTTTTTTTCTACAAACACTGAGTGGTGTGGGTTGATTTCTTCACAATATTCTAAATTTTTGAAATCCTGTTTTCATGGGTTTCATGAGCTGGAAGCTCAAATTATGTAAAAATAAACAAATAAATACTTGAAATTGTTTAAATTGTGGGCCCTGAATCTATCATCTATTAAAGATTAACTTTTTGAATGGAATTAGTTAAACAACTTTTCCATGATGTTCTAATTTTTTGGAAAGGGTCTGTATGTGTATAGTAGAGTGCTGTATGAAGGTGTGTGTGGAGGTAACTGAGGGCACAGGTTGTGCTGTCAAGAGCTTCGAGTATCTTGATTAGATAGAAAGGAGCAATATAAGTACAGTCCATTTACCAGTGCTATGATCAACTACAAACATTTGAACCTGACGCTCTCACAGAGAGAACATCGTGAGGATTTTAGGGGAAAAAACAAGTTCAACTGAGTCACACCTTTGCATTAATCTTAAACATCTTAGTGCAAATTTTTTTTCAATTCCAAGAACTAAGTGGTAAATGGACTGTACTTGTGTAGCACCTTTCTATCTTATGAAGACACTCAAAGCTCTTTACAACAATCTGTGCTCATTTATCCATTCATACAGCTCTCTACTAGATCTATACAAAGATAATTGAACAAATAATTTTCAAGAGAATAATCAGAGCTTTATCACATTCATACACTGATGGGACACACATCAGAGGCTATGAGGGGTTCAGTGTCTTGCCCAGGGACACTTGGGCATGTGGCTGCTGTTGGATTCAAACCCCCAACTCTTGCATCGGAGGACGACTGCTCCAACCACTCAGCTACACCGCCCCTAACTAACGCAGCAGAATCAGTGACTTTACCTGAGAGTGACTCAAACCAGCTGTGCGTGCTGCTGTGGCGATGCGCTCGCTGCTAGCGGGAGTCAGACGTGTCTGCATGCTAACGATGCTGCTCTGAACACATTTTATTTTAGATACAAACGTTCCAGGGATGTTGCAGAGCGGGGTGTTCGTGTTTGAGATATTAGGGGGGGAAATTCCACAACAGATGCAAGTCTTTAGTACGAACACGAAGCACAGGCCTGTTCTTCACCATCACAAAGTGTCGCACTTACGTTTTTGCATCTGAACTATCAAGTAATTGTTCTTGTGGAAGGCATCATTGCAGAACGTGTTCGCGATCAGCACCTGAAAATTCAACACAGCGAGATTGATCAGACGTAAAGAGCAGTTAACAAAAAAACAACACAAGTGCAAGAACTCAACAGAGGAGTCAAATACTCATCAGCTCTATAAACAGAACATCTGCACACAGATCACAGATGTTCTTTCTAACATCTGGAAGGCAAGCACATTTACCGTTTGCCTTTGGAATAAAAACCCACTAAACACAACACAGACCCAAACAGAACAATTTTATAGGATCAGAAGATGAAAGCCTTCAGATTTTGGGATCACAAAGTTTTGATCCCTGTGTGTGTGACTGCATCTAGAGGAGGAGTAAACTGTGGAGGCAGCTGGAGTCTCCTCTGAAACACACATGATGCAAACCTTCGCCGACTTGTGCAATATCCTTAAAATGTTGCATGCCTCGTTACGATCACTCACAGGAGAGCAAGACTGTTGAATTCATCTTAGTAAAGTATATTTTTACAACTCCAGCCGAAGACAATCAAGGTCTTTTTGTTAGCAAAGCAGAACCTTTTCACAGACCTATAAAAATAAAAGGCTAATTGGAAAACATGGCTGGTTTAGCTGCTGATAAAAAGCCTTATTAAAGACAAAAAAAGAACAAGAACCCAATATTGTACTGCTACTGTGAGCTATATTAGACCAGTACTGTGAAAAAGTATTTGCCTTACAGATTTCTCCTGCTTTAGTTTTGTTATTTTTTATTGGTTCAGATCTTCAGACAACCATCACCATCAGACAAAGATAACCTGTGTACATTCAAAATGCAAATTTTAAATGATTGAATTTAGTAAAAGAAAAAAGGTATTTAAGCCAACCTGGTTCTAAAGTTGGAAAGTAATTGTCCCTCGTGTAAAATCATAAATTATCTGGGATTTTCATTTTCTTTTTTTTTAACAAAGCCAACTTTTTTTGTTATTTTTTCTCTCTGTTCTCCGGTGGAACCAGACGTGTCTCCCAGTCTCCACCCCCCCACTTCCCTGCTCTTTTGTCCTGTGAACCCTTAAAAAGCCTCTTTTTTGTTTTTTTCTGCATACCTCTTAATTGGAAGGATCAGCTGGTCTCTCAACTAAATTGATCAACTTCTCCTGACAGGAGTCAGGGTAAGGAGGACCCTCGTACCTCGACGGAAACAAACTGGATCCATGATGACAACTGGTTATTTTGCTGTTTGGCTGGTGAATTCTGGATTGTCTATAAATTTGTGGATGTGTCGACAATGGATAGTGGACCAATGAAACCAAGTGTCATTGGTCCACTGTGACCTGTTCGTTAATTTCATTGATCAGATTATTATTTTTAACCTTTATTTATACAGGTAGTCTCATTGAGTCACGAGGATCAACCCCCCAAGAGAGACGTGTATTGTGCAGCTATGTGAGCGCCCGGATGTGACGAGACTAAATGTTTTGGCTGCATGACGGTCATTAGTCCATCAAAAAATAGAAAATAAAGTCAAGAATCCAAAAATTTGCTGCAGCGTTGTATAAGTTACAAAGTTCAAAGCATGTGGAAAAAGTAGACCAGAAATTACGATATAGTTTTTATTTTACAAAATGCAAACTGTGGCGAGTCATCATTGACCTTCCCTTTGTCAGTTTGTTGTTTATGACTGAGCGGTCCAATAGACCACGTCATCACTCCATTACATTATTGAGCTGCGACACCAGCTTACCTTCACACGACGACCATTTCGCCGTTGTGTCTACCTTGTTTTGCAGCACAGTGGTGCAGTGTGTGTTTATGTGTAAATGTAATACACACCTCCTGGTCATGATTGTTGAGGCCGATACAGATCGAGCGGCTGGCTCTGGACAGGACAGCTGTCATGGCGTACAGGTTGATCACGATGTCTGCAACCTTCTTCAAGACGAGCTGTTCATCCACTATGCTCTGACATCAACACAAGAATAAAAAAAGAAGTGCAGATTGGGATTTGTTGTGACTTCACTGACTGAGAATTGTTTAATATAAAAAAGAGGAGGAATTCATTTTTCTGAAAGAAAAGACGACCACAAAGAAAGATGACCTGATGGGGTAATAATTTATTCTGAATCTGGAGATTTTCTGACAAATATCTGTATTATTTTGGTGGCAACATTTGAGACTTCTGGCATCTACGCATGTTAGCAAGAACTGTTTGCTTTTTATCTCATAGTCTGGTGGCTTTCATCACGAAGCAGGTTGAACGTTTCCAGCGCTTCATTCAGAAATCTGGCTTAAATAACCCTAACAATAAAAATGACAAGGTTTAGTCGGGTCTTCTGGATAGGTTCTTCCTTGATGAAAAGTTTCATCTTGAATCCAAAAAGACTTCTTCAGTCTTCAGGACCTGACTCAACCTTGTTAGATTTATCTACCTGAATTCATTACTTCATTCAACCTTTATTGAAACAGATAAGTCACATTGAGCCTTGAAAACTCATTTACAAGTGAGACCTGTTTGGACAATAAAAGTGGTGAAAAATAACACATAGGGTTTGGAGACAAAAAAAATTCCCAACACGCTTTTAACCTCTGTTTGAAGGTCAACAGTGTGGTAATGAAAAAAAAACAACTCTCACACAAGCACATAATGACGCAAGGGCGGTGAGCAGCCAGGGACAACACACAGAGGCACTGCAGAGTTCAGATAAAATGACTCGGTTCAAATAGTGCCCTCTGGAGAGATCCTTGCACACTCGGGGGGGTGCCAAGGATGACCAGAGACGAATCCAGAGTCCTGAAATGATGACAGAATGTTTTTTTCAGCTGGGCTCCTCTGAAAAGTCCATGGAATTCCTTAGTAGTAAGGGAGGGAGGGGTTAGAGCATCAGGTTTACAAAACTTTCCAGACGAGATGAAATAAGATGGCCTGTTAAGGCCAGTCAGGGAGCCAAATTCAGATAAACACGATTGTTTTAGGGACAGGCAGAACTTTAATGACATCTACATTGAGTCTGTGTCGGTCCACTCTGTTCTGAAACGTCCAAATTAAATGACCATACCAATGAAACGTGCCTGAGAATAATCCCTGAGATCTGATCCACTCTGCTAAGAGTCTGGGTGCTCGAGGCGCAAACCAAGCCATCATATAAGGCAGGCAGCCTGACCAGGTCCAGATTTGCTGCCGATGACTTCCTTGTTTGTTGATAGACCAGGAACCAGCCGAATCTAAAAAGCAGGAACCAGTTATATAAATCTAATTATAAATGTGTCCTTAAAATCCACATATGACAGCAGAGATAGACATGTCGTCAAGTCTTCAAAGTCGATGAGATATCCAGCTGCGTGCGTGCCAACAGGGCAAATCGGCTCTCCTAAAGCCAGTATTTTCTTTAAAGAAATGTTATGAATTGTGTTGAGGGACCAACTGACCAAATCCAAGTCCATAGTTATAATTCGGAAGACATGTAGAAGAGAGGCTCTAAAGCAGTTTCACAGACAGGACAGAGCAAAAGCAAAGCGGAGAGGGAGAGGAGAAGACGTCCGCCCTTGAGAAGAGCAAGTGTTGAAATTATTGAGCAGCATCAGGACCTGACAATAAAGAGTGTACTTTGTCGTCCTACAAAGCTGGTTATGAATTAATTGGTCAACTCCTCCTTGAATCGTCACTTTATCATGGTGGAGGAGTTTGTGCGCCTGAATGATCCTAAGAGCTATGCTTTCTGGGGCAATTTTAATTTCCCCTGGTAGGGTCTCCTAAGGTAGATTGGTCCTAGGTGACAGGCCAGACAAAGAGCGATTGAGAAGACTTATGCCCCTTTTCCACCGCTCCTACTCAGCCCTACTCAGCTGGGTTCGGTACAGTTTGAGCGCTATTCCACTGTCACTTTTTAGCTGATTCAGCCCTTTTTTTGTCCCTGCTTCTCTGGTGGGACCAAGCGAGCTGAGCCGGCACCTAAAAGTGACTGTTGGTCACTGATGGTCAGGGGGAGGAGTCAGAGTCTTTCCAAACAACTTGATTTATCTTTTTTTTTCAGCTCGCCGTGGAGCGTATTCAAGGAGCGTATTTGTACATATTTTGAAGAAATTAACAAAACAATTATGTCAAAGCCGTGGTCAAATGCTGAAGTGCAGGCGTTTTTGTGCTTCATCGCTGACGAAAAATTCAGAGCGAGCTAGATGAAGCAACTCGTAATGAGAAGGTGTTTAAAGAGGTATCGGAACTGATGGCTTCTCACAGCTACCAGCGAACACCCAAGCAATGCTGGGAGAAGCTAAAGAAACTAAAGGCGATTACCGTAAAATTAAAGACCACAATGGCAGGAGTGGATCAGACCGGCGAAATTGGAAGTGGCTCCATCAGATGGAAGCCGTTATGGTAAACGGTAATCGCCCAGCTGGGAGAGTGGTTTGGACACGGCCACTGCTCCGCTTGATTCAATTATTGAAGATGGTGAGTGTTTTCTAACTTTAAACATATTTTAAGTAACTCATCCCATCGGTTCTGAACATATTTTGAACTAATAAAAGAGGCTGACGGTATAATCGGACAGCATCAACGCTACGCTAGCATAACTGTATTCCATTCCTGTTTTTCACTGTATTTGATTCAGAACATATCTCGGCACGTTACGTTAGTCTATAAATTCCATTTTGGACCCTCCAAGCCTCCCGGCTTCTGCTCCATCAGCAGAATCTACACCGGCCAGAGCTCCATCGCAGCCTAGCACCTTACAGAGCAGCACAAGGCAGCAGCTTGCTGTAACTTGGTAAGAAGCAACAAAAGCAAAACAATCATGTTTCACATCACTTTATTTGTGCTGATAAGGACGTGCTTTTATTTTATTTTCTTTTGGAAGAAGCCCGTAAGTCAAGGGAACAGGAAGCAGTCCTGCAAAGGGAGGAGTTTGCACAGAATGCTGCTTTCAATCAAACCTTCCTTGGAGTGCTGGGAGAGCTTGCACGTGCCATAACGCACAGACATGTGTTACATATTTTTTAACAGATGGATGGATGATCAGTAGTTAGATGCAGTTTTTTTTTAATATTTGTACATTTTCCACTTGTTACTTTCCAATAAAATATTTTTTCTTATGTGGTGTTCTTGAATCTTAAATTTTCTAATCATAATTTACAATGTTCAGTGTGTATAGTGTTTGTTTAAATCCATACTGGAAGTTAAGCAAATTTTCCATTTGCATTTGACCTTTAATGAATCCTAAGCAACGATTACCAGAATCTGCTCACCTGTTATTAAATTATACATTTTTTAGTTACCGGATGAAGTCAGCAGACAAAAAAATTGCTTGATATTTCGAGGTACAGTAATGAAATATCAAGCAATTTTTTTGTCTTGTGACTTCATCCGGTAACCAACAGTCACATGCCGAAGTGTCACTGGGCAAGACCCCTCATTGCCTCCGACATGTGTCCCATCGGTGTATGAATTAATTCAACCTTTATTTAGACAGGTAATCCCATTGAGCCTCGAGGACTCATTTACAAGAGAGACCTGATTTCAACATGAGAATGTATGAATGCGATAAAGCACTGAATATTCTTTGTATAGAAATAGTAGAGTGCTGTATGAATGGGTAAATGAGGGCACAGATTGTGTTGTAAAGCATTTTGAGTGTCTTAAGATAGAAAAGTGCTATGTAAGTGCAGTCCATTTACATGTGTTTTGTGGACTTGGAGAAGGCTTTAGACCGTGTTCCTTGAGGAACACTGTGGGGAGTGCTCTGCGAGTACGGGATAAGGGGCCCATTGCTATGGGCTGTTTGATCCCTATAAGCAGTGCAAGAGTATGGTTCGCATTGCCGGTAGTAAGTCAGGTCTCAGGTATCAGGTCTCTCTTGTAAATGAGTCCCCGAGGCTCAATGGGATTTACCTGTTTAATAAAGGTTGAATGAAAAAGGTTGGACCCCATAAGGGTAGGAGTTGGTCTCCACCAGGGTTGCCCGTTGTCACAGATTCTGTTCATAACTTTTATGGACAGAATTTCTCAGTGCAGCCAGGGGGCAGAGGGATTGTGGTTCAGTGGTCTCAGGATTCCTTCTATGCTCTTTGCAGATTATGTGGTCCTGTTGGTGTCATTGTGCCATGACTTTTGGCTCTCACTGGAGGGGTTCGCAGCAGAGTGTGAAACGGCTGGGATGAGAATCAACACTTCCAAATCTGAGGCCATGGTCCTCAGTCAGAAAAGGGTGGATTGCTCTCTTCGGATTGAGGCTGATGTTCTACCTCAAGTGGAGGAGTTCAAGTATCTCGGAGTTTTGTTCACGAGTAAGGGAAGAATGGAGTGTGAGTGACAAATGGATTGGTGCAGCATCTGTAGAATTGTGGACTCTGTCATTCCATTGTGGTGAAGAGGGACCTGAGCTACAAGGTAAAGCTCTCTGTTTACTGGTCGATCTACGTTCCTACTAGGGATGGGGCCGACCCAATCCAGTATCAGTATCGGGCTCCGATACCAGCATAATTTACGTATCGGATTTTTTGATCTAACCTGCCGATATTTCCGATCCATGCATGTCTGTGGTTGCATTGCACGTTGGCTTCAAACTATGGAATGGATTTCCTGAACGGAGGCGTGTCTCATGAACCCAGAGTAATAAGACCCGCCTCACATTCAGGAAATCCATATCAGTTTGCAGCAGCTACAACGTGAGGACTGAGTTAGCAGCACTGTGGCTAACAGCTAACCAACTTTTCATCTAAACATGTCGCTGTGTGGAAGTATTTTACACTAAACAACACAAAACAAGACAGCAACGTGCAATGTCTGCAGAGCCATAGCGCCACATTAAACCCTGGTAAAGTTAGTTTTATGATGGACATTCGAGTTCCGGGGCTTCAGCGGTCTGTTATTTTCGTTCAGTCCGGAGAAGGCAGTCTGGTTTCGGTCAGCCGCGCTCAGTCTGACCCGCTCAGTCTGTCCGTGTCGGAGGAGGGGCAGACTGAGCGCGGCTGACCGAGATCAGACCGCTTGTGGATTGAATAAGAAGAAGACGTCGCTGAAGCCCAAATGTTTACAGAGAAGTTGCTAAACTTCATCGTAATTAATGACCAACCACTATCAGTTGTAGAAAACGAAAGAGTTTGCAGTTTGATACTTGCAGCCAAGATATAGTTTACCCTCCAGGAGATATTTATCAGTACAACAGTAGACAATCATAAAATTTTTTCATGAAAATTACAAGAAAAAAAAAATAAAAATATATATATATATACAATATATATATATATACAAAAACAGCTACATTATAAAGTGATGTAAAATACTAAAATAGGAACACGTCTGTTTGTTTATGCCATGAATTTAGCAGATGTTTAAAGCCATTTAACATTTTATTTTATTTTATTCATTTATTCATTCATTTAAAAGAAACAAAACAAATTCATCAAAAAGAAAACATTGAATGAAAAGAGTGCAGAAAGAAGAAAAATCTTATTTCTGCCCCTTATTTAAAAAATATAAAATAACTTTAAACAATCACTTAAATTAATCACTTTAAAGCTAGGAAAATAAAACAACAGCATGTTTTGTGTTAGCAGAATTTAATTTTAACTTTAAAACTTATCCAACATTAATAAAACTTACCTCAAGTTGCCTTTTTGGACATGCATGCATATATTTGTACAAATTATACTTGAGAGGAGATTATTACAGCCTCATATAAAATCAACGATGATCATGATATCGGAACTGGATCCGTATCGGCCGATACTTAGATTTAGGTATCGGGATCGGAAGTAAAAAAAAAAAAAAAAAGGTGGATCGGTGCATCCCTAGTTCCTACCCTCACTTATTGTCACGAACTGTGGATAGTGACCAAAAGAATGACATTGCGAATACAGGTGGTTGAAATGAGTTTCCTCTGCAAGGTAGCTGGACACATTCTTAGAGATAGGGTGAAAAGTTCAGTCATCCGGGAGAGACTCGGAGTAGAACTGCTGCTCCTCCACATTGAGAGAAGCCAGTTGATGTGGTTTGGGTATGTGGTAAGGGTGCTTCCTGGGTGCCTCCCTATGGAGGCGCTTCGGGTATGTCCGTCTAGGAGGAGACCCCACGGAAGACCCAGGACCCGCTGGAGACTATGTCTCCCGATTGGCCTGGGAACACCTGGAATCCTCACATGAGGGTTGGAAGAGGTGGCTGTGGAAAGAGATTTCTGGGCCTCCCAGCTCAAGCTGCTGCCCCCACGACCCAGCTTTGGATCAAGCGAAGATAATGGATGGACAAATGGATGGTCAACCCAGGAGCTCTAAATGCTGCACGTGCCACCTTTTATTGTTTTAACCTTATTATCAACCACAGCCATATGTGAAGGTGGACAGTTATTGTTTTACTCATGTCTGTTAGCAAAATATATCATGAATCACTGGACAAATGTTAAAGAAACCTGCAGAATAAATATCTTTGGATGTACATCTACAACTGATTAAATTTTGGAGTCAGCCAAATGATCTTGACTGTCCATCCATCCATCCATTATCTTCCACTTATTCAGAAGTCGGGTCGCGGGGGCAGCAGCTTGAGCAGGGAGGCCTAGACATCTCTTTCCACAGCCACCTCTTCCAGCTCTTCTGGGAGGATTCCAAGGCATTCCCAGGTCAACCGAGATACATGGTCTCTCCAACGTATCCTAGGTCTTCCCCGGGATCTCCTCCCAGTTGGACATGCCAGAAGCACCTCTCTAGGGAGGCGTCCAGGAGGCATCCTTACCAGATGCCTGAACCACCTCAACTGGCTCCGCTCGACGTTGAGGTGTAGCGGTTTTACTCCAAGTCTCTCCCGGATAACTGAACATCTCACCCTATCTCTAAGAGAAAGTCCAGCTATCCTGCGGAGAAAACTCGTTTCAACCGCCTGTATCCGCAATCTCATTCTTTTGGTCACTACCCAGAGTTCATGACCATAGGTGAGAGTAGGAACGTAGACCGACCAGTAAACAGAGAGCTTGCCTTACAGGTCAGCTCTCTCTTCACCACAACGGACCGGTACAGAGTCCGTAATACTGCAGATGTTGCACCAATCCGTCTGTCAATCTCACGCTCCATTCTTCCCTCACTCGTGAACAAAACACCGAGATACTTGAACTCCTCCACTTGAAGCAGAACCTCATTCTCGACCTGAAGAGAGAAATCCACCCTTTTCCAGTTGAGGACCATGGCCTCAGATTTGGAGGTGCTGATTCTCATCCCAGCCGCTTCACACTCGGCTACGAACCGCTCCTGTGAGAGCTGAAGATCACAGCACGATGACGCCAACGCAGATTGGGATTGAGAAGGTCCGAGAAGTATTCCTTCCACCTCCTGACGACATCACTGGTTGAGGTCAACAGCACCTCACCTTCACTGAACACAGTGTTAGTAAAGTGCCGCTTTCCCCTCCTCAGCCACATGATGGTTTGCAAGAACCTCCACGGAGCCGACCGCGAGTCTCTATCCAAGGTCTCACCGAACTTCTCCCACATCTGAGCTTATGCCTCTGCAACAGCCAAGGTTGCACACTGCTTGGCCCTCTGGTACTCCTCAGCCGCCTCCAGAGTCCCACTGGCCAACAAGGCCCGATAGGACTCCTCCTTCAGCTCGACAGCCTCCCTAACCCGGGGTGTCCACTACCAAGTTTGTGGATGGCCACTGTGAGAAGCACTGATAATCTTGTGGCCACAGCTCAAGGCATCTACCTCAACAAGCGAGGCACGGAACATGGTCCACTCAGACTCAATGTCTCCCACCTCAGCTGGGATGTGGTTAAAGCTCTCCCGGAGGTGTGAGTTGAAGATTTCTCTGACGGGTTCTTGACTGCCCATTTAAAAAATATTGACCTACAATTTGTTGTGGTAGCAGCTATGATTAATCCCAAAACACATTTAAGCACTAAGATTACAAAAGATTTTTGTTTAAAGTTTTGCATTAACTACCGGTACGCTGTCTTTTTGGTTGCAAGAACCACTGCGCAGATGTGACTAAAACTTTAAGGAAATCATCACTGGTTGTACGTCTAAAACTGATTACATGTTGTAGTCAATCTTTTTCCAGAAACCCACCAGAGCTAATGCAAATTAGCGAACACCAAAATGGATATAACTCTGAGAAATGTATAGATACTGAGCTTGAACTAAAAGGTAATGATGTTAAAGAGTTGTTACCAACACAGACTCTGAGCGTGAATGCAGTGTAACATACGACATTCAGGTGTAACATTATGTGAATGGGGAGTGGTGGCGCAGAGGTTAGAGAGGTGGGCCTGTGATCGGAAGATCGCCGGTTCACGCCCTGGTACCGTCAACATCAAAATGTGGGTGGGGTAGGTGAAACACCCACACCTGCCTCCACCCTCATTCGCCCCACTCTGGGGCCATGAGCAAGGCCCTCAACCCCCACCGTCTGCTCCCTAAACAGGTCTCTCTTGAAAATGAGTTCTCGTGGCTCAATGAGACTAACCTGGATAAATAAAGGTAAATGAAAAAAAAAAACATGTTAATAAACAATACAATATATAAGAAATAAGATAAACAATATCA
>NC_056504.1:4649314-4666278 GCF_014905685.2 Nematolebias whitei
TATATATAGACATTTATGGTTGCATTTATATATATTAAAATATAAGCCAGGGAATCATGGATTATTTGAGTAGACCAAAGTTAGAAGGTTAGACCAAAACAGCTACAGCTCTTTCATTTCTCAAACTAAGATTATGTTAGCAATTTACATTTCATCAAGGAATACTAGGCCTTTAATGCTTTTAAATGCAACCATGAATGTCTCATACTGTGGCTAAAACACATGAACTACAAGACAAGTTGACAGGGTATTTTTTTCCTGAGCATTAGTCCCAAAAGTCTTAATTAACAAGCAGAATGCTAATAAACCCCGTCACTGATGGATTTAAATAGTGAATGTTTGCAGTTTTTGAGATGAGAGTCGTGGAATGCCCATGGAATTAAGCAAACCTAAAAGTTTTTGGTGCAAGACATTCAAGTGGTAGGAGTTACAATGAGAAGAACAGAAGGTGTTGTTTTGTTTTTGCTTGTCCGAGGCAGCACAGTGACAGATCCTAGAAATTTTATACGCGACCAGGTACAACGGTGGGGCCTGGGGGTGGCCAGTTGGCCACCACAGACTACTTTGACCACCCCAATCATTTCAGGAAACTTTACTTTCAAGCAATATAGAAACTAGAAGGCAGTTTTCTTAAACAATCTATGTGGTCAACTCACATGCACACACACACACATGCACATATATGGTGGTGACCATCTTGGATTTTGATGTGACAACCCAATTTTTGATAATGACCTTTCTTACGGCAAGCTGCAGCCTCACAACAAAATGGAAGTCAGCATGTTGCCTATGTTTCAACTTATTCAGGTCACAAAATTGACAGACACATGGAGGGTATTTCCAATTCCCCCTCTTTCCCTCTTTGGGACAATCAAAGAAGTCCCAAAGAGGGAAGTTAAATGTTGAAGCTTTTGGCATAAGTTTATGACACTTTCAGTACATGCAGTGGATCAAACTAGAGCCAGAAGATTCAGGAAGGGAGGATTTGTAAGTACACAAGCGCTGCAGCAGCTGTCCAACACACAAAACCTCCGTCTTTGTAAAGCAACTCGCTCGTTCAGCCATTTAGGTCAAACGGGAAATCAACTCCAAATAACTGGAAACTTTTAAAGATAAAAGCCTGCAGCTGCTTCTCTAGATTCAATCAAAAGTTACCTTTCCATATCTGTATAGAAGGCTCTCCACAGTCGACCCAAAATTGCTGACGTTCTGCTCAAACTTCTTTGCACTGTCCTTTGAACACAGAGAAAAAGGCTTAACTTTTAAAAAACAAACAAACTAGACCACTAGTAAAAAAAAAACAAAATAAAATCCTTACTGCCAAGCTGTGATGCACCACCCAATCCTGTCCTGTCAGGCCAAGGTCTACGGAAGCTCCCAGTGAGGTCCTCAGCTTCTTGCCGGCCATGGTCAGAATCAGAAGCATGCTTCCTTTCTTCATCTCCCTGGAGGTAAAGTAAAGACAGGCTGAGGGGGAAGCAGCCAAAGACTCTGGGAAAGAATGGAGTTACAAAACAGTGTGATGATCCACTGGGGCAGATCACAAACTGTCCAGTAGATCAAAAAAATCTGCACATTCTGTTAAAAGGCCAAGGTTTGTGTTATAAAAATGTTCTAATCTTTGACCTTTAATGTAACACACACACTCAACAGTTTACCAGAAGAGCAGACTAATCTTTTCTGAGAAACCAAAGCACCCTACACGCACGTTATACACCTGTCAACAAACAATTATACAGCAATTTATAGCAATGGCTCAGACAAGCAAAGACTTTGTATAATATTTGACCTTGATTTGTGACCTTGACCTTGGATCTGGGGTGATGAAAAGTGTATGACACTGATATTTTTACAATCTAAAACAAATGAAAAAGACCAGATTCTTGTTTGTGTGTGTGTGTTATTAAATTTAAAAAACTGTGAACTGTGCGGACCTATGCGATTTATTTTTATTTTTTGGTAGGAAAAATAATTACCATATTTTTCAGACTATAAGGCGAATTTAAAATCCTTTAATTTTCTCAAAAATCGACAGTAAGCCTTATAATCCAGTGAGTGAGCCTTATGTACTAATTCTGGTTGTGCTTACTGACCTCTAACAGATTTTATGTGGTACATGGCGCTCAAAAATCTGTCAAAATTAACTTGTTTCGTTTAACGTGCCTTATAATCCGGTGCGCCTTATAATCCGGTGCGCTTTATAATCCGGTGCGCTTTATAATCCGGTGCGCCTTATAATCCAGTGCGCCTTATAGTCCAAAAAACATGGTAAGTCTAGAAATAAAGCAAAATATTGAAGAGTATTTGCAAATTGAAATGACAGGAAAACTGCTAAAACAAGTACTTTATTGGTTGTTTGTATAACAACCAATAAAACGCAGTTTTGTGTCAGTTTTCTTCAAAACTTCTAAGAGCTGCTGCGGAGGGACCAAAGAAGCACATGTAGCTCCAGAGCCGCAGGCTGCAGACCCCTGGTCTAGAATGGGTTAAAGGGTTGTTGCTACGTCACAAATTTTAGCACTTTAACAGTGGACGTACACATTTTATGTTCAATGTATAAAAATTAACAAATAAAGCAACGCTTTTAAGGTGAAACTCATAATTTAAGGCTCGCTATTCCAGGAAGCAATGCCTGCTGACTTTCATGTTAGAGTTTTAGATTAAGACAACTATGTTACTTATTATTTTAAGTTAAAAGAAATAGTCTTTAGTTTTGTATTTCATGAGAGAAACGAGCATGAGCGATTGTTTACATACTGCATTTTCCCTGTGAGGACACTGCCGGCATACTGCATCCCAGTGAGAGCAACATACATCCTCAGGATCTCGTTAGTTCCCTAGAAACAAACAGACTCCGTTTTAGCTTTAGTAAACTAAAGCTATAATACAGACTTATATCATGTTCTTCATCTCACTATGACAGAATATCTTGAGAATACAGAACATTTCCACTTGCATGTTTGGTACTTTTACATCAACGACTGCATCAGTTGGCACAGCACCATGAAATATGTCTATATATATATATATATATATATATATGACTATACCATATCGACTTGAAATTTATGTCAAACGTGTTTATTTAAAAGCTTTTATTTGATTTCAAAGTCAGCTGCACCATCTGGTGGACAGTTGAAGAAAGAAAACAAGTACAATGAAACAGTATTTTTTTCCCATTTTCCCCCGAGTACCAGTTTTTCTGCATATAAGTCACAGTTTTTTGTATAATGTACATGCCCTGCGACTTATAGGCCGAAGCGAAATATTTATGGATTTTCCCCATATTTATAAACCAATTTTTGGCTGAGATATGACCGTTTTCATTCATTCTGACTGAAGAAAATTAAACGGTACCATTTTCAGCCACTAGATGATAACAGAGTAGTATTAGCAGTAAGGCATGTCAACGAATCATGTAAACGTGGCTTTAATGACAAATACAAAAAAATTCAAGACAAAAACAACTGGACTTTATTTATTATACTTTATTGTTTTTGTCTTGAACTTTTGAATTGACCATGTTCTGGATGACTGAGAATCTTCACCAGCTATCAGTATACACAATCGGCTTGCCACAGTCTCCCCACTTCGTTTTGCTCGCTGCTTGGAGTGACCGTCAAACCAGATGCACTGCCCCGGCGAAATGCAGCTGGTTTGACCATTAAAGTGCATTTATTAAGTAAAAGTTCAACCGAGACACACCTCTGCTATAATTTCATGCAAACAAATAATTTAAAAAGTTAAGTCTGGTCCTCTGGACGTTCAAAAAAAAAAAAAATAAATAAATTGTAGAAACGTTTCGTCTCTCATCTGAAAGACTTCCTCAGTCTGAGGAGCTGTATTCAGCTCAGTCTCTTAAATAGCACCTTCTCAGAGTGGATCAACCAGTTTGCTGCTGACAACCAGAACCAGCTGATCACATGCTCAAGAAGGACCATCAGCCTAACAATGAATCATTAGCACCTGATGGCTGTTTACTGAGAAACCGATTTCTGAGAGTTTATGACACAAGATGTTCTGATCCACAGTGTCAGAATCTTTAGACAGGTCTAAGAAAAGAGCAGCACAATAATCCTTAGCATCCAGTGCTTCAACAACGTCATTAAGAACCTTCAGTGAAGCAGTTGTTGTGCTGTGTTGTTTCCTGAAACCAGATTGATGTGGAGGTAAGATGTTAAATGAGTCCAGGTCATTTTTGATTTGAGAGTTTATCAGTTTTTCTAGAACCTTGGCTAAAATGCAGAGTTTAGAGATTGGTCCATAGTTGTTCAGTGAGGTGGGGTCTCCTCCCTTCAGCAAAGGAAGAACAAAGGCTGTTTTCGTGTGTCTGGGATGGAGTTTTGTCTTATGAAGAGATTGAAGATGTGGGTCACAGATTGTAGTGTAAAGCGCTTTGAGTGTCTCAATAAGATAAAAAGGTGCTATATAAGTACAGTCCATTTACTATTTACCATTCATCCAGCACTCTACTAGATCTCTACAAAGCTAACTGAACAAATCATTCTAAAGAGACTAATCAGAGCTTTATCACATTCATACACTGATGGAAGGAGGCAGTGAGGGGTTCAGTGTCTTGCCCAGGGACACTTCAACATGTAACTGCTGGTGGAATCGAACCCCCAACTCTCCCATTAGAGGACGACTGCTCCAACTACTCAGCCACAGCTGCCCGACTGTGTGGAGAGGGTGTCAGACTTCCGTTTCCTTGGATCCACATCATGGAGGACCTGACCTGGGGTGCGAACACAGCAGAGCTGGTGAAGAAGACCCAGTTGAGACTTTTTTCCTAGAGTCCACAGTAAGACCAACATCTGTCAAAAGCTGCCCGTGTCCTTGTATTGCTGCTCTATCGAGGGCATCCTGTGCTACGGCCTTTATGTGTGGTTCCAGCTGCCCAGCAGCACAGATGAAAACACTTCAGGGGATCATTAGCATGGCCCAGACCACTGAATGTTAATTTCCCTCTTTTCAAGAACTGCACAGTTCTTGCCATCTCAGAAAAGCCACAAATATTTTACAAAACTCCTTGCACCCAGGTCACACCATGTTCCAACCACTGCGTCACGTATGGGGGACAGGAGCATTAAAAACAAATACAAATAAGACTACAAAAAGCATTTGCTGTACCTCATAGCATCTAAAGTGCAAATGTACCTCCAATAGCAATGTGCAATGCATAATAACCATGTGCAATGACTTCTTAATGTGTAATAATGTGCTGTGTTGTATTACCGTACACTTTATTTTTATTCATTTACCTTTGTTTATCCAGGTCGTCTCATTGAGCCCCGAGAACTCATTTTCAAGAGAGACCTGTTTAGGGAGCAGACGGTGGGGGTTGAGGGCCTTGCTCAGCAGCCCAGAGTGGGGTGAATGAGGGTGGAGGCAGGTGTGGGTGTTTCACCTTTTCCACCCACATTTTGATGTTGACAGTACCGGGAGTTGAACCTGCGACTTTCCGATCACAGGCCCATCTTCTAACCTCTGCGCCACCACTCCCCCACAAAATCTTTATCTTGTAAATAACTGGTAGTTTTTTTTACCCTTTTATCTTTCATTCTTTTTCTAATTCTATCATTTTCATGTCTTTGACATCATAACATTAGAGGTTTTTTTCTCAGGCAAGAAAAAAAAAGTCTGACAGGAATTTTTGTCGCCTCCAACTCCTACATGTGTCCAGTTTACCACTGGTTTTGTCTGTCCAAACAGGTCTCACTTGTAAATGAGTCTTCGAGGCTCAGTGTGACTTATCTGTTTAAATAAAGGTTGAATGAATGAATGAATGAATGAATGAATGAATGAATGAATGGAACACTTGATTTTGTTGTACTTGTTACAATGACAATATTCTGTTTCTGACTAAAATGTTAAAAACTGTGGACCACCCTTCAGCTTGCAGTGTACTGCTCTGTGTGTTTTACACCCAGTTTTACAATTTAAAATGGAATTTGACGTGGCTTTTAGTCATTTCTTCTCATTTTGTTTTAAATTTACAGTTCACCACTCGCATTTGTCCGTTGATTTATTTATCATATGCCCCTGTCGGCAGAGATCGGTACTGCCGGCAGCTCTAATGTCTTTTAATGCAGGAAAAGCAGTTGTGTCCAATCAATCTATCAGTCAATCTATCATTCTATCAATCCATCCATCCATCATCCATCCATCCATTATCTTTACCCGCTTCTTCCCTTTTGGGTCGCGGGGGTCACTGGTGTCCATATCCTATCACAGTGTGAAAGGCAGAGGACACCCTGGACAGGTCTCCATCCATCACAGAGACACACAGAGACAAACGAGACACTCTCTCTCTCTCACCTAGAGACAATTTAGAGTTACCAATCAGCCTAACGTGCATGTTTTTGGTCTGTGGGAGGAAACCGGAGCACCCAGAGAAAACCCACGCATGCACGGAGAGAACATGCAAACTCCACCCAGAAAGAGTCCCAGACAGGGATTTGATGCGGTGACCTTCTTGATGAGAGGCAACATTTCTACTAACTGAGCCACTGTGCCGCCAACATTAGAGAGTTTCAGTTAAAAACCCACTTGGGAGACTAAAGATTTGAAGGTGAATTACCAGCAGCAGACTGAAGCAGACAGACTGGACATGAACAGAGGGGAGACAAACAACAGGGCATTTTCTCCAACATGGTACACCTGTTCTCCATTTATTTACTTTTATTTAACCAGGCACCTGCCATCGAGATCACAGACTTGTTTTGTAAGGAGGCCTGGGCCTGAAGGCAGCCTAACATTACTAGCCATGACTCCTACTTACAGCCCACACACACTTCTTGTTTGACACGTTCTGTGGTTTGTAGAAGAATGGGGCTGTGGTAATTCAGTGGTCAGAGCTGCAGTCTTGCAATCCTGAGGAGGAAGGTTCAAGCCCAGATCGACACTTTTAAGTAAAGAGATTAAAACAAATGACAATATCATTTCTTCAGCTCTGTGATTATTCCATGAAGTTTATTTCTTCCAGTTAACTTTGTTAAGTTTGATGACTATATAGTATTATACTATTTTTTGTGTGTGTTCTCTGTGTGTTCACAAGATGCTGCAACACCAGAATTTCTCAGCCTTGAGATTAATCAATGTAATTGATCCATCCATGGCTTGGTTTGACAGCTAATTCTCAGGTACCTCAAAGATCGGCAGAATGCGACAGTCTCTGACGTAACGCTCAAAGGCATAGTTCTTCGTATAGCCCAGCCCTCCTAGGACCTGCAGAGCCTCACTACAACAAACCCAGGCTCCCTCAGAGCTGAACACCTGCACAGAGAAGACAACACATGAGTACGGTGAGAATGATCGTTTCACACTGGTTTAGCATGAACAAAACAAGACGACAAAGCTGTCTAACCTTGACCATTGCAGCTTCCAAAGAACAATCTGGAACTCCCGGTCTGTCCATCATTCCTGCTGTAAGGTAGGCCATGCTTTCCATCACGTAAGCATTGATTGCCATCAATGCAAACTTCTCCTACAGTAACAGAATGAACAGGCTCACTTATGACTCCACTGAACACAAACCAGTAATTTCACAGACAGAACATATGACAGTACTTGAATCAAACCAAATTCACTCAGGCGTTTGTTAAACTGTTTCCTGGTTGCAGCATACTCAGAAGCAAGTTCTACAGAAAGACAGAAAAAACAATAATGAACTCGAGATATATTACAAAACCACAGCCA
The DNA here is from genome assembly GCF_014905685.2 of Nematolebias whitei. NCBI lineage: Eukaryota > Metazoa > Chordata > Actinopteri > Cyprinodontiformes > Rivulidae > Nematolebias > Nematolebias whitei. Next base: position 4,657,013 of record NC_056504.1, read on the forward strand.
TGAACATGAAAAAAGTAGTACCAATCAGCCTTCTGATCATTCCAGCACAGGAGCTGCCCATACTGAACCTCCCAGAGTTCAAGATGTTCATAGCAATCTGCCCAACAGAAAGCAAAGGTTTATAAGCTTTACAGAATCACTGATGACAAACTGTTCTGCTTTAGGGTTGGGTGATGGGCTAAAATCTATTTCATCAACCATTGTCAATCCAACAAACAGGCGGTATTCGATTTGTGCGTTATGAAGAGATGGACCAGGTCATCTCCAACTGTGGCACTAGGACATCTGTCGCAATCCATCAATCAATCAATCAATAATTCAATAAACAAAAAATAAATCAAAACAAACTAAATCACAGATTTGGAATTACTTGAGTTTTTAAAATATTAGTAAGTTGAAAATTCTGATTAAAAAAATGTACCAAACCTGTGCATTCATCTTTGGGTTGATACTAGAAGCTGCAAAGAGGTTTAAAGCTGAGAATGGATATGTAAAGTCCTCCCCTGGTCAGAGTCAGAGCTTCTTTATTGTCATGTGGTTCATGTGGTGGAGCAAAATTATGTACGCAGGGTCCCAGTTACATCCAACAATAAAATGTAAAAAAAACAACGATAACATCTAAGATATGATGACCTTACTGTCACATCACTATTCATCCATTATCTTCCACTTGTTCCGGAGCTGGGTCGCAGGGGCAGCAGCATAAGCAGGGAGGTCCAGACATCTCTTTCCCTAGCCACCTCTTCTAGTTCTTCTGGGAGGACCCCAAGGTGTTCCTGGGCCAGATGAGAAACATATGGCATTTTGCCATAGTCTCAACTCTCACCAGTTCTGCACCACACCGCACCAGTGAAGGCCTGCACACTGCCAGTACAAACCCTCACTCAGCCCGGTTTATGGGATCACCTTGTTTGTGCTTCTAAGCAGACTGCTCACATGGACGATTTTGACGTAAGCACACAGCAGCTGTTGATTGGCCAGCACAGCTACGCCGCTGGATGACCCGCCCAGTAAAACTGTCAACTACATCTGATCTCAACTTCCACTCTGATTGTGTTGACGGATGGCGCCAGAAGAATTGACTGTAATTACAGAGTGATATCAGAGATGATGGCATGGCTGCACCTCGACTTATAAGGAGTGCCGGGATAAGGTAAAGAAATTGAAGTTCGATTACAGGGCAACTGAGGATCACAACTGGCAAAGTGGCTTGAACATTTAGGTCAAAACATTCCTGATGCATCTAAAAAAGTTAAATCTGGTCCTCTGGACATAAAAAAAAAAACAAAAAAACAAAAAAATGTAGAAATGTTTCGTCTCTCATCCGAGAGACTTCCTCAGTCTGAGGAGCTGTTTTCAGCTCAGTCTCTTAAATAGCACCTTCTCAGAGTGGATCAACCAGTTTTGCTGCTGACAACCAAAACCAGCTGCTCACATGCTCAAGAAGGACCATCAGCCTAACGATGGATCATTAGCACACTGATGGCTGTTTACTACTCACAGAGGGCTGAGTGATACTAGCAATCACAGCATTGTAAGAGGGGGACAGTTGAACCCGGAGGCTCCACCCCTGTTTAATGATGGACGATTTCTTTTCACAAAGATGGCCTCCTTTACTCCTCTCTCAAACCATCGTTCCTCTCTATCCAGGATGTGCACATCTTCATCCCTGAAAGAGTGACCGCTGGCCTGGAGATGAGTGTAGACCGCAGAGTCCTGGCCTGATGATGTTGATCTTCTGTGCTGGTCCATCCTTTTTGCCAGTGGCTGTTTAGTTTCCCCGATGTAAGACTGATCACCCTCCTGACACTGAACAACATACACAACATTACTCTGTTTGTGCCGGGGGACTGGATCTTTGGGATGAACCAGTCTTTGCCGTAATGTATTTTGGGGTTTAAAAGCCACTGGGACGTTGTGTTTAGAAAATAAACGTCTCAGTTTCTCTGATACTCCCTCAACATATGGAATGACCACTGGTCTGGGTTCCTCCTTTTCACCTGTTGGCTGACTGGAGTCCTGTTTGGGTTTCTTCTCTGCTTTCAGGAAGGCCCAGTTAGGATATCCACATTGCTCTAGAGCCTGTCTTGTGTGGGATTTCTCCTTCTGCCTGGCTCCTGAGCTAGTGGGGACGCTGTCTGCTCTGTGATACAGAGTCCTGATGACTCCTAACTTGTGCTCCAAAGGGTGATGGGAGTCAAACTGCAAATACTGGTCTGTGTGGGGGGGTTTGTGGTACACCTCAGTTTGCAAATGTCCTCTATCAGAGACTGAGACCTCACAGTCCAAGAAAGCCGACCTGCCATTTTTTACATCTTCTCGTGTGAACTTGATGTATTTATGAGTTGATGTGGTCAGTAAAATGTTGGACTTCCTGAGATTTAATTTTAACCCAGGAGAAATCCCATATATATATATATATATATATATATATATATATATATATATATATATATATATTTTGCCAGTGGACTCCAATGGTTGATTGTCAATATATTAGTCTTAACACCCAACTCTGTTCTGATTACCGGTAGTTTACCTTGAATCCTCCTCCTACTTCTCCTATTACATTCTCCACTGGCACTGGAACGTTGTCAAAGGACAGTTCACAAGCTGAAATAGACAGTTACAGTTTTACTTTGCTTTTGTTTTACTGTTAAATCAGATCATAAGAAGACAAAAATATTTCACATTTTGTCTCACCAGCTTGTGCAATAAATATAGAAAGCTATTTCATTTGACTACAATTCACGTTTCCACTGTGTTCTGGTCCACCTCCCATACCTCTGAGCCCAGAGGAGTTTGAAAAGGTAAATTTTATTTTTTATTTAACCTTCATTTTACCAGGCAGATCCCATTGAGAGCACAGAGCTCTTTTGCAAGGGAGGCCTGGGCCTGAAGGCAGCCTAACATGTATGTTTTTGGTCTGTTTGAGAAAACTGGAGAAAATCCACGAGGAGAACATGCAAACTCCACACAGAAACAACTCAGGTCCAAACCGGGAATTGAACCCAGGACCAGCTGTAAGGCAACAGTGCTAACCACTAACCTGCCATGCTGTCAAGTGAAGTCTGTACTTCACTAATTTTTCAAGTTGTCATGCTCACAACATGCACAGACAAACAAACGGACCGATTAAAGGAACTATCAATTCCCCACATTCGCTCCATGACGGGGACAAAAAAACTTTAATGTTTGTCGTCTAGAGGTAGACGTGAAAATATTTATCCGTTGTTGATGAACATTGATTTTAAAATAGTTTGTTTTATTCATGCAGAAAAACCTCTTTTACCCAGAATATAATAATCACAGGCCGTTAGCTCTCATTTCAAATAAAACATTTTAAACCTTCTTCTTAGGATCAATTTCACAAACTAAAACTTAATAAGTTGCAGATCTGAATACAAGTTACCGTTATATGTAAATAAAACAAGCTGATGAGACAAAATATAGAAGACAATACAAGTAGATGATGAGGTCTTTATCGTTCTACTGTTCCAACTACATTTTGGAGTTATTTAACTGAACAAAAGGCACCAATTTGACATGAACAATACTGAAGTATGCATAAAGTCTTACTATTGGAACCCCTGATGCCTAGTTTGTCCTCAGGTTTGCCACTGGTGACGCCACCAAAATCCCTCTCCACAATAAAAGCAGAAATCTTATCTTTCTTTACGCCGTCTACTTCCACTTCTGTTCTGGCAAATACTGTCATAACATCGGCCATTCCTCCATTTGAGATCCATATCTGACCATAAAAAAGTGAAATGTTTTAATGGAGAATACAGAGTCAGGGAAAGCATCTGGGTGTTGGATTCAGCTCACCTTGGAACCACTGATCAGGTAATGTTTTCCATCTTCAGAAAGAGTTGCACGAGTCTTAATGGAAGCTGCATCACTTCCACTGAAAGGATTTAACGTGAAGAGAGATTAATTACAATACAGTAGTCCCTCGTTTATCACGGGTGTTAAGTTCCCAGCCCCCCCCCCGGGCGATAAGTGAAAAACCGCGAAGTAGGGACAGTAGTAGTACAAGAGAAGAGAAGCACAGCAGGACATCGAAGGGTTAAAGAGCAGAAATGTACTTCTTGATCATTTACACTTAAAACAACTGAACATAGAAGTTCTAAAATAATTAAAAATCACTTTTAACACTTTTATATTTTGTGATTATGCTGTGGCTGAGTGGTTAGAGCAGTCATCCTCCAATGCAAGAGTTGGGGGTTCGAATCCACCAGCAGTCACATGCCGAAGTGTCCATGGGCAAGACACTGAACCCCTCGTTGCCTCCGATGAGTGTCCCATTGGTGTATGAATGTGATAAAGCTCTGATTAGTCTCTTTAGAATGATTTGTTGAATGAATGAATTAACTTTATTTAAAAAGGGACAATGCACAACTCAAACATAAATGTCACCATTTGATGCGCTGTGCCAGATTATAGCAAAAGCTAATTGAAATCTGCAGTCCTTAGATAAGTTAAAAAACGAAATAATCTAGTAGAGCTGTATGAATGGGTAAATGAGGACACAGTGTTGTAAAGCGCTTTGAGTACCTTGATAAGATAGAAAGGCGCTATAAAAGTACAGTCCGTTTACCATTTTACGATGTGACATACTTTGAATTTTAAGATGGAAGACAAAAGTCGATCAGTGCATCTGGACAGCAAAGGATTAAAACCCTTCACAAAGCTGCTGCAGCACAGAGGAGAAATGGACATTTTTAGGATTTGAACTTTGACCATCTACCATCGACATTAGCGAGGACCCTCACCATGCATACCACAAGAACCGATCAACAGAAGACTCCATCTCCTCTGGGGTCCACACTGCTCTCACCCACCTGGAGCAGAAGGACTCCTACGTCCGTATGCTCTTTGTGGACTTCACATCCACCTTCAACACCATGATCCCCCAAACCCTGATGGACAAACTATTCACACTAGGACTAAGCCCCTCCATTTGCAACTGGGTCCTGGACTTTTTAACAAACAGACCACAGTCAGTGAGGATCCACAACCTCTCCTCCTCCACCATAACCCTCAGCACTGGCTCTCCTCAGGGATGTGTGCTGAGCCCCCTCCTGTTTACTCTGCTCACATATGACTGTGCACCTACCCATCCAGGCTGTCACATTGTAAAGTTTGCAGATGATACAGCGGTGGTGGGATGCATCACAAACAATGATGAGTCCAGCTACAGGCAGGAGGTGGAACACCTGGAGAGCTGGTGCAGAGTCCCAAAAAGCTCTACAGTGACTGGTCTGAATGACTATCGGCTAGTGGCCCTCACGCCGACAGTCGCTAAATGCTTCGAAAAACTGGTCATTATTTTTTAGTTTTTACTAGATATTGTAAATTACACTTGTTTCCCTTTCAATACAACTGAATCAATCCACAAATTAAATTAAAAAACACTACAGGATGCTGCTCCAGTGTGTTGTAATTGAAGAATGTTTAATTCAAAACTTTCAAATAACAAATTACATATCACTAGAACAATTTACATGCATATGTGATGAGCTTGGGTATGGATGTTATTTTTATTTTATAAACTTACTGCAACACAACATCAGGACTTTCACCCAAGGACATAATTTATACAGAAAAGACACTTGGGTTTGTCTACAAGTAAACAGGAGACTGTTCCAAGATACAATATACATTTTATTAACACTAAGTTAAAAACTGATTCTAATGGAGGCAATAATGATTCTTACAATAAATATTGAGCCAAGGCCGAGGCTTTCCAGTGTTCAGTCAACTAAAAGACCAAAGGATGGTTCAAGGTAACACGAGCAGAAATTCACCCACAAGCTGTGATGCACGAGACACGAGTGGAACAGAACCTACACGAGACTGGACTGCACCTTCAATCAATTTAGACAATTTAGAGTTACCAATCAGTCTAACATGCATGTTTTTGGTCTGTGGGAGGAAGCTGGAGTACCCAGAGAAAACCCACGCATGCACGGAGAGAACATGCAAACTCCACCCAGAAAGGCTCCCGGACCGGGATTTGAACCGGGGACCTGCTCGCTGAGAGGCAGCAGCTCTACCCGTTGCGCCACCGTGCTGCCATTTTAGATTTCAAATTGAATTTTTTTTTGTTTACATTTCATTTTGTAGAAAACTTTAAATGCTGAAGATGAACTAAAAAATTAACTAAGATAAAATCATTGACAGTTTTCAGAAAAAACGTAGTCGATGAATTTATCAAAGTAAAGGTAGTTGGATACAAACCTCCCTGCCTCCGTCAGACAGAAGGCTGCTATGTGCTCTCCTGATGCCAATTTGGGCAGATACTTCTTCTTCTGAGCTTCATTCCCAGCAATCAGAATGCCCTGAAATACCACATTAAAATCGTCTTCCAACGTTGTTCAAAAACATCTTTACAAAGAAAAACTCCAGTATTTAAATTTCACCTTGAGCCCAATGGCTTGATGTGCAGCCAGAGTTACAGCTATGGACCCGTCTAATGCTATGATCTCATTGAGTCGTGCATACATGGTGTGAGACAGTCCCAGACCCCCTGGGATTAAAACATAACAAACAGAAACCATTAGTCCAAAACAAGTCGGAACCATTGGAAGGACTTCACACAAAACCTTAATATTTGATTTACAGTGGTGCTTGAATGTTTGTGAACTCTAGCATTTTCTGTATTTTGGAATAAATATGACCTAAAACATCATCAGATTTTCACACAAGTCCTAAAAGTAGATCAAGAGAACTCACTTGCACAAACGAGACAAAGATATTATACTTGGTCATTTATTTATTGAGGACCATGATCCAGTGTTACATATATGTGAGTGGTAAAAGTACGTGAACCTCTAGGATCAGCAGTTAATTTGAAGGTGAAGTTAGAGTCTGGTGTTTTCAATCAATGATGATGATCAGGTGTGAATGGGCACCCTGTTTGATTTAAAGAACAGGATCCATCAAAGTCTGCTCTTCACAACTTGTTTGTAGAAGTGTATCATGACACGAACAAAGGAGGTTTCTGAGGACCTCAGAAAAAGAGTTGTTGATGCTCATCAGGCTGGAAAATGTTACAAAACCATCTCTAAAGAGTTTGGACTCCACCAATCCACATCAGACAGATTGTGGACAAATGGAGGAAATCCAAGACCCGAGGAGTGGTGGACCAACAAAGATCACTCCAAGAGCAAGGCGTGGAATAGTCGGCAAGGTCAAAGGACCCCAGGGTAACTTCTAAGCAACTAGAGCTGTCATTTCTAACCTGAACCCAGAACCCAGCCTGGCCCAACGTGGATTAGGGCCAGGCCATAATAATGTGCTTAATGTGTAGGCCGGGCCAGTGTCGGGCTTTTGATGTCGTCAGCGGACGTGCATGGCTGACGTTCCAATTATATGGCAACATGGCATGCCATATCATCACCAGCCGCACACGGCCATTTGACCGCGCGCTGACCAGCCTTGAAAGAGGTAAAATGTTCAGTTAAAGTAAAGAAAGTCATTCAAACAAATGAGAGAAACAAATAGTATTTCCTTTAGAAGGTGTGTGTGTGTGTGTGTGTGTGTGGGGGGGGGGGGGGGGTGTTCGGACCTGTAATTACTGTTAATTTGTCGGGTTGGGTGGGGTTCAGAAATGATAGCTACGGGCTGGGGCCAGGTTTTTGGGAATGCAACTCTATAAGCAACTGAAGGCCTCTCACATTAATGTTAATGCTCATGAGTCCACCATCAGGAGAACTGAACAACAATGGTGTCATGGCAGGGTTGAAGGAGGAAGCCACTGCTCTCCAAAAAGAACATGGCTGATCGTCTGCAGTTTGATAAAGATCACGTGGACAAGCCAGAAGACTGTTGGAAGAATGTTTTGTGGACGGATGAGACCAATATAGAACTTTCTGGTTTAAATGAAAATTGTTCTGTTTGGAGAAAAGAAAACTCTGCATTCCTGCATAAGAACATTATCACATCTGTGAAACATGGTGGTGGTAGTATCATGGTTTGGGACTGTTTTACTGTGGACCTGGACGGCTTGCCATCATTGATGGAACAATGAATTCTGAATGATATCAGAGAATTCTAAAGGAAAATGTCAGAACATCTGTCCATGAACTGAATCTCAAGAGAAGGTGGGTCATGCAGCGAGACAATGACCCTAAGAACACAAGATGTTCTACCAAAGAACGGTTCAAGGAGAATAAAGTTCATGTTTTGGAATGGCCAAGTCAAAGTCATGACCTTCATCCAATCCAGATGTTGTGGAAGGACCTGAAGTGAGCAGCTAATGTGAGGAAACCACCAACATCCAGAGTTGAAGCTGTTCTGTACGAAGGAATGGGCTAAAATTCCTCCAAGCCGGTGTGCAGGACGGATCAACAGTTACCAGAAACATTTAGCTGCAGGTATTGCTGCACAGGGGGTGGGGGCACACCAGATACTGAATGCAAGGTTAATAAAGACCAGTTTGTGAGACTGAAGGGTTGTGTGTCTAACCAGGTGGTCAGTAGCTCAGGAGCACCACAGGGGACTGTACTCGCACCATTCCTTTTCACTCTGTACACCTCAGATTTCCAGTACAAAACAGACTCCTGTCATCTGCAGAAATATTCTGATGACTCTGCAGTGGTCGGGTGGATCAGAGATGGACAAGAAGCTGAGTACAGGGAACTGGTGGACCGCTTTGTGGCATGGTGTGGAAACAATCATCTCATCTTGAATGTGAACAAAACAAGGAGATGATTGTAGATTTCAGGAGAAACAGGAACAGGTCCAACCCTATTTCCATCATGGGAGAAGAAGTGGAGGTGGTGGAGAAGTATAAATACCTTGGGATTCACCTGGACAACAGACTGGACTGGAGATGCAACAGTGAAGCGTCTACAAGAAGGGACAGAGCAGACTGTACTTCTTGAGGAAGCTGAAGTCCTTCAGCGTTTGCAGCAAGATGCTGCATATCTTCTATAAGTCTGTTGTAGAGAGCACTATCTCTTCTGCATCATCTGCTGAGGGAGCAGCACCAGAGCAAGAGACTTAAAAAAGATCAACAAGCTCATAAGGAAGGCTGCCTCAGTTCTGGGGACTCCTCTAGAACCTCTGGAGATGATTGTTCAAAGAAGGATTCTTCATAAAATGAAGAACATTATAGACAACCCTCAGCATCCTCTTCATCAGACTGTCATACAACAACAGACTGTCGTACAACAACAGACTGTCATACAACAACAGACTGTCATACAACATCAGACTGTCATACAACAACAGACTGTCATACAACAACAGACTGTCAT
>NC_056504.1:4666288-4670837 GCF_014905685.2 Nematolebias whitei
GTCATACAACAACAGACTGTCATACAACAACAGACTGTCATACAACATCAGACTGTCATACAACAACAGTGTCTTCAGTCAGAGGCTTCTTCAGATCTGTTGTAGGACAGACGCTACAAGAGATCCTTCCTGCCCACAGCATCAGCATCTAGAACAACTCATTAATGAAACCAGGATGACGAGTTACAACAACATTTAATTTCCCTCTGGGATTAATAAAATATTTTTGAATTGAATTGAATACACCAAAGTTCATGCTCAATAATCCAGACACAACTCCAACAATGTTCAGTCAGACATCTGGACAGTTTCTTTTTTCAAAACACTTTGGTGTTTTGAACCATTTTGACATGGCTGCCTTAGAGGAGTTGACGGGGGAGAGGGTGGGCCCCAGAAACCTCTTTGGGAGTAGGGCTGGGCCATATCATATCATTCACTATAATACCAGTAAAAAAACTTGCCCGGGAACATAAATGATATCATGACATGCTAATTTCATGACGTAAGTACGTCATCCCACCACGCAGCGGATTACAGTGACTGCATCAACCACCGATTTATGGTGAAGTTGGACCGCGGAGCCACCGGAGTCTGACCGTGCACCAACAGCGACTGGGAACTGTGCAGCTCAAACCTCGAGACCAGCTGCTTTCCTGAGGAAACTGGATGATGGCTGTTCTGATCATCAGTCCTTTCAGGCAGCATTTCATTAGTTTTCAGCGTTTGTCACAAGTTTTGGAAGTTACAGCTCATTTAAAGGCAACATATTTTTTCTTGTAGGTTACATTTATGCAGACCATAAGCTTTAATTTTATTTAGTTTTTCTTTTTTGGGGGGACTGCGCCTGCACTTTAGTTTTTGTGGTGGATTTTGTTCTATATTTTGTGCATACTTTTTTCATTTTTATTTAGTAATTTTTATACTGAGACTGAATACTTTACTAAATAAAGTAATTGCAGTAAAATTAATCCTTGTTTTTTCTTAATACTGCAAAGCAACAAGTTCATTTTGTCAAATGAATAACTATGATTTGTTACATCACAACATTTATTGTTATTAAGGATGCATGATATTGGATTTTTGGCCGATACTCGATATGCTAAAACTTATTTGGCCAGTAACCGATGTGATACCGATATTGTATACACGTTATTTTGTCAGAACATAGCATCTTATTTAGGATTATCTGATACAAAAACTGTGCAACAGCTGTAAGAGCTGGTGACATATGTTCAGTAACAGACATATGATATGCAGAGCACTTTAACTTATATTAAACAAAAAGTGTTAAATGTTATTTATTAGCATTAGTCGCCTGTGATGCTGTCTCACTTCTTGTTCCAGGTTCCTATAGCTGCAGTGTGGATCCTCTGCACTCCTGTGCATGAAGGACAGACTCTTTAAAGTCAAAGTTTTTATCCATTGATCCGTAAGACTAATCATGCTAACGGGCTAACACGACGTCCAGATGTTTGTGGTAAAACTCACCCAACAAGTCGTGCTATCGGCTGTTAGCTTCTCAACGACATCGGAAATGACGGCTCGTAACTCAGGTAAGGCTACGTCGGAAAAATATCTCAGACTGCGGACGATGTAGCGAGGCTCAACATGGTCCAAAAAATCTTGGGAATCCGACATCCTCACCAACGAAAAAAGAAACTTCCACAACGCAGACATTTTGGATTTTCCTCTCCGCCGTGAGATCGGGTAGACGAACGTGATGTCATCGCGTTGCGCTGCCGCTGCAGGTAAAGACAGCGCCTTTTATATCGGCGAGTTATTTTAATGGCATGGCCGATGTCCGCTATTGAACTTTAACACTAATATCGGCCGATACCATGCCGATAATATCGTGCATCCCTAATTGGTATCGTCAGAATGTTCTGAAATATCACATTATATTTGAGCCATATCGCCCACCCCTATATGGGAGTATGGTGCTTGTGGGACTCCAGTTTGTTTGTGGCTCCTCAGACTGAAGAAGTCCTTTGGATGAAGGACGAAACATCTCAGCAAAATAAAAAGAAAGAAATTGTCCAGATGACTTGACTGAACATTAAAGATTCACATACTTTTGCAACTCAACTAAATATGTAACATTGGATCATTTTCCTCAATAAATAAATGACCACGTATAATATTTGTCTCATTTGTTTAACTGAGTTCTCTTTATCTACTTTTAGGACTTGTGTGAAAATCTGATGATGTTTTAGGTCATATTTAAGCAGAAATATAGAAAATTATAAAGAGTTCACAATGTTTCAAGCACCACTGTATGAAGCATCCTTTAAACTCACCATACTCCTCAGGAATCATAATTCCAAACAGGCCGAGCTGTTTTAGGCCATCCAGTGTCTCAGGTGGAATTCTAGCTTCTTCATCAATCTTTGCTGAGTCAACTAAAAATAAAAAAACATTACTCAGCTTATGAAATACCTCTTAGTTAAGACTCAAAAAGATCATTTAACGTATCGCTACACTCACCTTCCTCGCTGAAGAATTTCTCCACAGGAGTGACGAACTGTTTGATCTCCTCCAGCTCCTCGTTTCCAATTTCGGGATAAGGAAAGACCTCGGCCTGCAGCACAAAACACAGAATCTCTTTTAACAAAGATACCAGTAATACCAGTGGATTTACCGTCCATGAAAAACAACACCACTGAACAAAGTGTGTCACAAGAAGGTCAAGATGACAGAGGATAAAACATGGATGAAATAAATGTAAACCATCTGAAACAGGAGAGATATGTTCCTGCCTTCTGGTTCCTGTTCAAAGACACGCAGCAGCGTTCTGGACTAACTGCAGGCGCTGGAGAGCCGACTGTTCAAGAATGACCATCAAGGTCAAGGGAATGTGTATTATTTGCACTCGGCATGCTCCATAATGTTCACTGCTCTTTTACTGTTTTTGGTGAAGTGTTCTATGGTCCTTACTCTATATCAAGGGTCCAACTCAAGGCCTGGGGGCCAAACGTGGCCCTTGTTGACATCTTATCTGGCCCCCAAGATGTTACTTTAAATGTAAAATACTTTATCGCTTTAATTTTTTCAGTAATCTTTGATTATGATGTCAAAAGTGCAACAGAGAACGTCAAATGAGACCAATCAAATTCTTGTTGAGGAACCTGCAGCCAAGAAAAGATGTTGGTCTCTGACTTGAGTTCATGTAGATTCTGAAACTGGCCCTTAGTTTGAACAAGGTTTTAATTTTGGCTCCTTTTGTAAGTGAGTTTGACACCCCTGCTCTATATAATAATCAGTCTTCATGTGACCGGTCAGTAAATGGACTGACTTTTTTTCTGTTCGGGAAGTGAGAACGGGTCAGAACCTCAGACAGGTGAATACACGGATAAGTATGGACCTGTAAATGCACTGATCTTCTGTGACTGCTGGTCGTTTTCCACAGCTTTGTAATTAAATGTGAAGATTACACCTGGTAGTTTTGGGAATCACTTTTTTCCCATCACAATGACAAAGAGCTGCAGCAGTCCAGTCCAGAGGAGATGATGGTGTGGGTAAATATTGTGAGGTCTTGTTGAGGAATAGAAGATTTCTCTTTGGCAATTAAATTTCAGCAAACCAAATGACAAGAGTACGATTTCCAAATAAAAGACGAGATAAGATAAAAAAACAATTTCAGTCCTGCTTTCGTTCAAGTCAGAAAGTTCTGGTCACCCAGTATTTGACGTCTTGGAGACAGTTTAACAGAGGCTGCAGTGAGGCAGAGACATCCATTTTAATGGGGAAATTTATTTGAATGTCATTGGCAAAACAATTTTATGCTTTCTAAATATCCACCCAAAAGGCTGCATAAAGAAACAAAACAGAACTGGGCTCAAAATTGTCCCTCGACGAACACCACAACAAACAGGTGACGGGAAAAAGTATTCTCCCATGGACACAGAAAAATAACGTGGCAAAACCGAGCCTTTAAGACCAACAACACGCTCAAGTCTGGATAAAAGGATGCTGTGACTGAGCGCATCAAAGGCAGCGGTTAAATCTGAAAGAATTAAAACAATCTGCGCCAACAGTTAAAATGAAGAGCAATAAAAACTCTTTAAAGTGTCAGTGCCTTGACGGGACAAAACCAGACTGGAACTCTTCACAAACTTCATGATAATGTAAAAAGGTCAAAAGCTGATTAACGGCAGCCTTTTAAAATATCCTGATGCTGCTCAATAATCCAGGTAGAAAAATCTAAAAAAGTTCAATCTGGTCCTCTGGACATTCAAAAAACAAAACAAAACAAAATAATAGAAACGTTTCGTCTCTCATCCTGAGGACTTCCTCAGTCTGAGGAGCTGTTTTCAGCTCAGTCTCTTAAATAGCACCTTCTCAGAGTGGATCAACCAGTTTGCTGCTGACAACCAGAACCAGCTGATCACATGCTCAAGAAGGACCATCAGCCTAACAATGGATCATTAGCACGATTTCTTTTCACAAAGATGGCCTCCTTTACTCCTCTCTCAAACCATCGTTCCTCTCTGTCCAGGATGTGAACATCTTCATCCCTGAAAGAGTGACCGCTGGCCTGGAGATGAGTGTA
>NC_056504.1:4671237-4672932 GCF_014905685.2 Nematolebias whitei
AGTTTCCCCGATGTAAGACTGATCACCCTCCTGACACTGAACAACATACACAATATTACTCTGTTTGTGCCGGGGGACTGGATCTTTGCTCCAACAGTTGATCTTTCTTCACCAAGCTGCTTGTAATTGCCCCGTAGATCTTTCCAGCCTTGTGGAGGTCTACAATTTAGTCTCTGGTGTGTTTGGACAGCTCTTTGGTCTGAGCCATGTTAGTAGTTGGAGTCTCACTGACCGTGTGGGGTGGACAGGTGTCTTCATGTGGACAGGTGTCTTCATGCAGCTCACCACCTCAAACAGCTGCTTCTAATTTAGAATAAGTGGAGTGGAGGTGGACTTTTTAGAGGTGGACCAACATGTCTTTGAGGGCCAGAATTGTTGTTCAAAAACTTATTTGCAGCAGTAACACACAAATAAATTGTTTTAAAAATCATACATTGTGATTTCTGTTATTTTTTAAATATAGATTATGTCTCTCACAGTGGACATGAACCTAAGATGAAAATTTCAGACCCCTCCATGATTTCTACGTGGGAGAACTTGCAAAGTTGCAGAGTGTTCAAATACTTATTTTCTTCACTGTATGTATTGTGTAACCATGTATGTAATGTGAGTATGTGTATGTTTTATATACATGCATATTTAAATACACGGTAAATGTCTGTATGTGTACTTATATGTGGACGGTAGGTATCTGTCATTATGTAGACTGCTGAGTCTATGAACAGGGTAGGCAAGGATAAGCCTCGGCTTCAGCCTATTCCTTTTTTGGTAAATAATTTATTTACCATTTTATTCATAAAGCGAGTCTGAAACCCATCTTTTTAGATCAGTTTATTCCTCTTAATTTATTCAGGTGCACTTATGTTTTTATGTTGGATTACATAGTCATTTACAACAATTACTGATTATTCGTTGTTTTAGTTGTATAGTGTCCATTATTGTCCAGAGATGCAAGATTTTTAAGTAAAACAAATTATAATCCATCTGATCCTCTTCAGTTTTCTGAACATCAAAGGGAAGTAGGCTAATGAACTTTTAATTTGTGAGCTATAGGCTAAGAAATGAAGTCTTGCCAGGAAGTTTCAAAACAAAGTTCTCAAGATGACAACAATCATTGGACACACTAAAAATGATGAGCTAACCCGTCCCTATGGGGCACCCATACTAATGGATTTGGGTTCAGAGATGGTTCTGTTAACGCCGATGTGCTGACTTTGATTAGCTAAAAATGATTTACTCCATCCAAACACCCACACCTGCCTCCACCCTCATTTGCCCCACTCTGCTGGGCCCTTGAGCAAGGCCCTTAACACCCAAGATCTGCTCCCCTGGACACCCTAGATGGCGGCTCTCTGCTCCACTCAGAGGGCTGCTGTGGTAGCTCGGTGATCTGAATTGATTTTAAGATTCTTCTGCTGACATTTAAGTGTTAACGGCCTTGCACCCTCATACCTCTCTGACCTCCTTCATCCTTATGCTCCTTCTCGGGCCTTGAGATCATCAGACCAGCTGCTTTTGGCCGTACCAAAAATCAGCTGAAGCTCAGAGGAGGTCGAGCATTTTCAGTCATGGGCCTAAACTCTGGAACAATCTGCACATCAACATTCGACAGGCCACCTCAGTCTCTACTTTTAAATCTCTCCTCAAAACACATCTGTACTCACTGACACATCTGTACTCAGACACATCTGTACT
>NC_056504.1:4672942-4681198 GCF_014905685.2 Nematolebias whitei
ATCTGTACTCATTGACACATCTGTACTCACTGACACATCTGTACTCATTGACACATCTGTACTGACACATCTGTACTCACTGACACATCTGTACTCATTGACACATCTGTACTCATTGACACATCTGTACTCACTGACACATCTGTACTGACACATCTGTACTCACTGACACATCTGTACTCATTCGTATTTAACACAGTGTGATCTCATTTGGTATTTCATTGTTGATGATTGTGTTCATCCATTTTGCTTTTACTCCCTGACATTTAACACAGGGTGATTTGATTTAGTATTTCATTGTTTCTCATTATATTTAATGTTTTTATGCTTTTATTCATGTTGCTGTAATATCTTGTTATTAATATTTGATGCTGTGATCTTTTTTGGTAAGCACTTTGACAACAGTTACTGTTTGAAATGTGCTATATGAATAAATGTGACTTGACTTGATCTGTGGTTAAATGGACTGTACTAAGTAGTGCCTTTCTATCTTATGGAGACACTCAAAGCTCTTCACAACAATCTGTGTCTCATTTACCCATTCATACAGCTCTATACTAGATCTCTACAAAGCTAAATGAACAAATCATTCTAAAGAGACTAATCAGAGCTTCATCACATTCATACACCGATGGAACACATCAGAGGCAGTGAGGGGTTCAGTGTCTTGCCCAGGGACACTTCGACATGTGACTGCTGGTGGATTGGAACCCCCAACTCTTCATTGGAGGACGACCGCTCTAACCACTCAGCCACAGCCGCCCTGGTTGTGTCAGGAAGTGCCACTTAGTTCACTGTGGCAACCCCTGAAGAAGGAGCAGCCGAAAGAAGAAACGATCAATAAAACATTTTGAAACTCATCACCGTTAGGTATGGAACGAGAGGAGGTTGAGGTTTGATAAAAGCAGAGCTAAAATCAGCTGTTAAATCAAGTTCATCTGTTGAGCATGCACACGACGAGGATTACTTTCTAAGAGCTTCTTAAAAATCCATCCAATGACTCATGACATGTTCTAGTAGCAGAAAGACAACACACACACGCACACACACACACACACACACACACACGCACACACACATGCCAAAACACGCACACACACACACGCACACACACATGCCAAGACAGTGGAAGGACCAGACCTTTTTCTTTCAACCTTTGTTTAGACAGTTAGTACTCACTAACTTAGTATACACAAGATAGTATTTATTAGACAGTTAGTATTCACTAACTTAGTATACACAAGATAGTATTTATTAGACAGTTAGTACTCACTAACTTAGTATACACAAGATAGTATTTATTAGACAGTTAATCCCACTGAGCCTCGAGGACTCATTAACAAGAGAGACCTGATGAGACCTTGGCTGCATGTGAGTGTTATGAATTTTAAAACAGGATCTTATGTAAAAGAGCATCAATAAAATCTTTTAAATGGTACCAAGATCCTGTGTGTGGGTTAAAAACAGGAATATTACAGTTGTAAAGTTTTAAATTATGGCATAACGACCAGCCTGGTTCCTCGACTAAACTAACTCTTTGCTCTGGGTCAGGTTCATTTTGAAGATAAATTAGACAAGATACCTTTCTGCTGCTGCGGTTTAAAATAAAACTTGTCCGACCGTGCCGGTTAGCAAGGCGTGAAGTAAAAGTGTTAGACGTCTCTGATTACCTTATTCACCTGCCCGAGGAACAAATCCTTGGCATAGGCCAGGTTTCTAGAATGGGTTCTGATGCACCTTCGCTGCTGAACTCCGACGTGCCGCGCATGGACAAGAGTTCGGTACGAAAAGGTTCTGGACAGGACAAGAAACCTGTTCACATTCATCTTTCTGTAGTTAAAACAACAACTACAGAAACAACTCGCTCTACTTTGCACGGTGTCTCCAACGCCTTTCACCCGTTTCTGTCGCGTACTGATGACGTATGTGTTCACGATGCTTTTTTTTTTTTTTTTGGCTTTATTGAAAAAACAAAAAACAAATACAAAACGTAACATAACAAAGAATGTAACAAGAAAAACATGTTCACAGTTTGTTAACAAACAAACTAAGCAGAAATTATAAATAGAAATAAACAATGAACAATTTGAGGAAACAGCTAAATAAAAATGTTACAAATGCAAGAGGAGTTTCAAGTCTTAAAATAAGTTATTAATAAACTGGTATGAGGATTGGGCTTTTGGAAGGTTGCAGCGTTTAAGCACTTCCTTAAATAAAATTATTTAATTTAAAATATGTTGAACAAGGGGGTAATTTTCAGGAAACGGCATTTGTGGATAAAATAACATAGCCATAAGGATTAAGTTGTTGTTACCGTAATTTAAAACTTCATTCCCCGTTAGCAGACCAAATTTAATTATATTAAAATTTAAAGGTGGAATAGAACTCTTAGATATAATCCAGTTCTGAAAATCTTTCCAAAAAGCATTAATGGAACTGCAATAAAAAAAGGTGCTGTCTCAATATCTGAATTACAGAATACACATGAATTGGTATCTATATTAAATTTATTTTGCAGAAAGTCATTGCAAGGATAAATTTCATACATAATTTTGAAATTAATTTCTTTAGTTTTTTGTGGGAGTGGATAGGAAAGGTATTTGGATTAGATTTTTTTAGAGGAATTATCATAATTTTTAAACAAATGTTTTCTTCTCAATGTACAGGGGAAGAGAATTGAGGTTAGAGTATTCCTTATGAATTTATTATTACATTTTTTTTATCTATAAAGTCACAACCATTTATAATCAAAGAGGTTTCTTTGGATTAACATTCAAATATGTAATCATACCTTTAATCATCTGCATTACAGCAGGAGGAATGGACTTTAACACTCTCTCAAATTTAATTTTAGTAGTTTAATGTGTATTCTTCTATAAAATCATCGTATGATAAAAGGTTGCCATTTTCTTTCATAAAGTGTAGAACAGACCAAACAACAAAGTCCAAGCTCAGTAATCCAGGTATACAATCCAGCATTTTTCATGTTGGAACAGACCAAACACCTTTCTCCAACCAACCTTTGTAGAAGAATGGTTTTTGTTTTATCTCGGTGCATCTCTTGTTTTAACTCGGGACCGAATGTGGTGAAAAATTATCTTTAAACACAAGTTTTCAATATTGAAGAACCTGTTTATGAAAGTCTGATCATTTTATCAGTAATTTAGAGATTTCAAAGTCGCAACTGAACAAAAATGAATCCCACCTAACTCTTCAAAAATCTTACGAGGAAAAATATACCAAAAGCTTTCAAAGTTTTTTATGAAATGTTGCAACCATTTGAGTTTGATGGTTCCTTCACTGGCCCTGTGATGGACTTGCGACCCGTCCAGGGTGTACCCCGCCCCTCCCACAGTGATTGCTGGACATGGGCACCAGCGACCCCCGTGACCCAAAATGGAATAAACGGGTAAAGATAATGGATGGATGGATGGTTCCTTCACTGGATCATATTTAACCCCCTTCCTCTAAAGACTGAACTACATCAGCTCTTCTAATACAACAGCACCTGTTTCTCCAAATGAAATTAAAACTGTCCTGATTTATCTTCATCATTTTATCAGATATGGGCAGAGTAAATAAGCTGAGATAAATTTTCCATTTTAGTGAGTAGAACACGTCCAAAAATGGATACATCTCTTTGGAGCCAACTGTTGAGAAAAACTTTACTACTCTGGAGGCTTCAATTCATTTTTTATCTTTTGAAATATTAATTCCTAAATACTTTATCTTTTAGTAACAGGGTTGTGTCATCAGCTAGTTGCGTAATTACCAGAGAGTTTAACGGTTCAATAGTTGAATTATTTTTAACAAAATTTGTTAACAGTTGTGCCACAGTAATTAACAAAAGAGGTGAAGCAGGACAACTTGACGGATTCCTCTTTGGATATCAAAACGTTTAGAGGCTCCAGATGGTAAAGATATTGAACTATTAATGTCCGTGTAGAGCAACTGAATCATTCTGTTAAACTTTTCTCCAAAACCAAAAGACTCCAAAGCTTTTAAGATAAAGGTGAGCTCCACCATATCGAAGGTTTTGGAAAAATCCAAAAATAAAATGACTCCATCCTCCTCCACCAGATGTTCAAAGTCCAGCAAATCTAAAACCAGTCTCAGATTATTGTGAATAGATCTCTCCTTTAGAAAGCCAGCCTGTGTGTTACTCATAATCTGACATAAATCATCTTTTAGTCTGTCTGCAAAAATTTCACTAGAGTCTGATTTATGTTTGGACAGTTTTTGTCCTGTTGAGCTCTGAATTGTCAAAAATAATAACCTCATCCAAACCATCCACATGCCTGCTAGATCCCATCCCAACCAGAATGTTTAAAGAGGTATTTCCACTAATTAATGTCCACATTTTGGATCTACTTAATTTGTCTTTAATGAATGGTTATGTACCACAGAGCTTTAAGGTTGCTGTAATTAAACATTTACTTAAGAAGTCTGATCTTGATTCAGAAATTCTGGCCAACTATAGACCTATATCTAATCTAACTTTCATCTAAAAAATTCTAGAGAAAATAGTTGCAGGTCAGTTGCGTGAACATCTACAAAGAAATAATCTGTTTGAAAAACATTTTACTACAGAGGCTTGAATATGATATTGGGATTACAGGAACAGCTCTAAATGGTTTAAATCATATCTATCTGATAGATTCCAGTTTGTAAATGTAAATAATAAATCTTCTTCATACACCAAATTAGTCATGGAGTTCCTCAGGGCTCAGTGCTTGGGTCAATACTCTTTACTTTATATATGCTTCCATTAGGTAAAATTATTAAACAGCATGGGATAAATTTTCATTGTTATGCTGATGACACACAGTTATATTTTTCCATTAAACCCAATGAATCCAATCAGCTACTTAGACTACAAGCATGTCTTAAAGACATAAAAACCTGGATGAACCTTAATTTCATCCTGTTGAACAGACAAGACTGAGGTTTTGGTTTTTGGACCTGAGCACCTTAGGAATGAATTTTTCAGTCTTTCTCCCTCCTTAGATGCATTAATCTGTCCTCCAGCTCTAATGTTAAAAATCTTGGTGTTATTTTTGATCAGGACATGTCTTTTATCCCCCACATTAAAAACGTTACTAGAACCTCCTTCTTCCACCTGCGTAATATCACTAACATTAGAAACATCTGATCTAAAGATGATGCAGAAAAACTGATCCATGCATTTGTCACGTCTAGACTGGACTATTGCAATGGTTTATTATCTGGGTGTCCAAATACTTCTTTAAAACGTCTTCATGATGCAGGTGGCCCTCTTCCTGCATCTGGAGGTGTAGATGTCTGTGATGGTGGGGAGACTGACTCCAACATCTTCTGTGCAGCCTTCACCACTCTCTGCAAAGCTTTTCTTTCTGCAGCTGTGCAGCCTCCATGCCACACATTGATGCTGGAGCACAGGATGCTCTCCACTGCACACCTGTAGAAGGAGGTGAGGACTGAGCTTTCCAGACCAGCTCGTCTCAGCCGTCTGAGGAAGTAGAGTCTCTGATGAGCTTTCTTGATCAGGCTGGTGGTGTTGTTGCTCCAGCTGAGGTTGTTGTTCATGTGTACACCCAAGTACTTGTAGCTGGAGACCACTTCCACCGCAGATCCTCTTATGTTCAGGGGGGTGTAGATGTTTTTGTTCCTTCTGAAGTCCACAATCATCTCCTTCGTCTTCTTCACATTGATGTGAAGGTTATTCTCTCTGCACCAGCTCTCCAGGTGTTCCACCTCTTGCCTGTATGTGACAGCCTGGATGGGCAGCTGCACAATCATACGATTTCGGAAATCCGAAAATCGTCCATCATTAAACAGGGGTGGAGCCTCCAGGTTCAACTGTCCCCCTCTTACAATGCTGTGATTGCTAGTATTACTCAGCCCTCTGTGAACAGTAAACAGCCATCAGGTGCTAATGATCCATTGTTAGGCTGATGGTCCTTCTTGAGCATGTGATCAGCTGGTTTTGGTTGTCAGCAGCAAACTGGTTGATCCACTCTGAGAAGGTGCTATTTAAGAGACTGAGCTGAATACAGCACCTCAGACTGAGGAAGTCTCTTGGATGAGAGACGAAACGTTTCTACAATTTATTTTGCTTTGTTTTGTTTTGTTTTTTTGAATGTCCAGAGGACCAGATTTTACTTTTTTAGATTTTTCTACCTGGATTATTGAGCATGCATCAGGATATGTAGAACCACTAGATTTTTTTTTTTCATTCAAACTTTATTCATACAGGTTAATCCCATTGAGCCTCGGGGACTCATTTACAAGAGAGACCTGGTAAGAACTTGACTAACCTGGTACTGAGGAACAGCTTCTACCATGAAGCTAATAGACTCATAAATCCCTAATCAAAATTATCACTGTGAAAAAAAATCACTGTAATGCCACTTGGTTGTTGATATGTGCTGCTGACTATCCATGTTGCTGATCTCATGCTGCTGATTTATTTCATGCTGCTGTGTTCATTCGTCCTCATCTTGTCACACAGACTCATGTTCGTGCTGCTGTTTTTCAGCGTATTGTTATTGTACTACTAGAGTATTCTTAGTTTAGTGTATTTCTTAGTTCATATCTTAGATCTTATTACTGTTTTTCTTTACAATTTATACTTTGTTGGATGTAACTGGGACCCTGTGTACACAATTTTGTTCCACCACAACGACAAATAAAGAAACTTTGACTTCGATCAACAATCAACAATCTTTATTATTTGAGAAAACTATGCTTTCTAGTTTTTATATTGCTTAAAATAATAGTTTCGTCCCATGACTGGGGTGGCTGAAGATTAATCTATGGGGGCCAAGACCTCCACTGTCCACACCCTGGCTCCTCCCCTTCCCCTGGTGGTGGGTAAATGTCTCCCTCCACCCACCAGGATCTGTCACCCTGTGCTGCTTACATACATTTTCTGTTCAATACCAGTTCAGAAAAACACTTCTCTCCAACACTACAAACATTCACTGTTCAAATCCCTCAGAGACAGGGAGCTTTTGAGAACTGCTTATTGTCCTTGATCGTGTGAACAGCTAGTTGTGGATGTCAACTGGTTGATCCACTATGAGACGGTGTTGTTTATACAGCTGACCTGAATACAGCTTCTCAGACTGAAGGACTCTTTCAGAGGAAAGACAAAACGTTTCTACAGTTTTTTGATTTTTAACCCATCCAGAGGACCAGACTTAACTTTTTTAGATTTTTCTACCTGGATTATTGAGCATGCATCAGGATAACTGCTTGTTTAATTTGTCAGTATAACAGCATAACAAATTATGGAATATGAAAACTGATTGAAAATCAGATCCAAACACTTTAAGTACAGCTGATTGAAGTGATGATTGTTTGTTGTTACTCCAGAATCTTTTCCTGATTGTCACACAGCCGTTTACTGATTCTCAGTCCGTAAGAAAGAAAGTGCTGTGTGTTGTCATCACTGTACGTTCCCATACAATGACATTAGTTCTCTGCATTTAACCCATCACACCTGAGATACACCCAGGTGGAGCAGGGGCAGCTGTGTCAGCATCTGGGGATTTGGCCTTGCTCAGAGACACCACAACATGTGGGCATGGTGGGGAGTTGAACCTGTGACTTTCTGGTCCCAGGTGGGCCGCCCTACCTCTACACCATCTCGGCCCCTTAAAGTCTGCTCAGTCAGAATAATCCTGCAAGCCTGAATAAAGCACAACTGGATTTTGAAACTGAAGACACCTCTTGGATGAAAACTGAAAAAGGTTCAGGAACAAAGAAAGGACATTCGTCTTTTAGTCAGTGAATCAGAGTTTTGGAAACCCAGCGTCCAACTGGAGCTAAACCTGCATCTGCCAGTATCCTCCGCCTCTCACACAGTAAAGATGATGGATGATGGATGATGGATGGATGGATGGATGGATGGATGGATGGATGGATGGATGGATGGATGGATGGATGGATGGATGGATGGATGGATGGATGGATGGATGGATGGATGGATGGATGGATGCTTACAACAGCCATGGACAGATTGAAGGGTATCCAATTCCCCCTCTTTACTCATCAGCAGGGACAAGTAAACTAAGGTAAACTAAGGTAAACACCAGTAAACAAAGGTAAACTAAAGTAAACTAAGGTAAACAACAGTAAACAAAGGTAAACAAAGGTAAACAAAGGGTAAACAATGGTAAAATAAGGGTAAACAAAGGGTAAACAAAAGTAAACTAAGGTAAACAAAGGTAAACTAAAGTAAACTAAGGTAAACAACAGTAAACAAAGGTAAAC
>NC_056504.1:4681208-4684217 GCF_014905685.2 Nematolebias whitei
GGTAAACTAAAGTAAACTAAGGTAAACAACAGTAAACAAAGGTAAACAAAGGGTAAACAATGGTAAACTAAGGGTAAACAAAAGTAAACTAAGGTAAACAAAGGTAAACTAAAATAAACAAAGGTAAACTAAGGTAAACAAAGGTAAACTAAAATAAACAAAGGTAAACTAAGGTAAACAAAGGTAAACTAAGGTAAAGTAAAGATACTCTGTGTTCAGTTCATCTCAATTCTTGTGGACACCTGCGTTCACCTGAAACAGAGGAGGAAATGGCAAAAGACACGCGGGGTGGACAACAAGACAAAACTACTGACAACAACAAGCATCAGATTTGTTCTTAAACAAAAAAAACATACAGTACACATTGTAGGTTCACAATAAAACCATCTCATGAACAGACTAATCTCCAGAATTTTATATGAAATAAAACAGAGCACTTGTTTTGTCCCCCCCCCCCCCATGGCAGATCATCTGCAGGATGGTCAGGAGGTGCAGTCAGCCTCACCATGTTGGTCAGAAACCTGATAATAAAATGATTTTTGTGGTGAGAAAAGCCCAAAGGTGCAGCCAGTGTCACACTTGGATGACTCTTGATTTTTGTGCTCAGTCCTGTAAGACTTCCACCCAGTCACCAAACTCAGGACGCAGAGAAACATGAGCCTTTCATTCATAAAATGTAATGAACTCCAACTTTTAAACCGAGGGCTGCTGGGGAGAAGCGCAAAGGACAGGGTTAGCATTTCTGGCTTACCAACCTAAAAGCCTTAACTTGTTTCCTTAAAGCCATTGTCTCAGCAAGCAGGGACTAGCTGGCAAGAGTCAAGGAGGGAATCTACAAAACCTCTTCCAACTTTTGCAGAGGCTCCCAGTTTCCAGGCATGAGCTGCAGTCGCTTTAGTTCAAAACGTGTCTCCAATCGGCTTCAGGAGCAGTTTTGAAACGCACAAGTCTACAAGCCGTGCACGCAAAAATCCACTAGGATTTACAAAAACTTGGCTTGGTGTCTAACGCTCCAAAGAGAAAGTCACATATTACGTTGTCATAGTTTGGAGCCTCCAGCAGCATTTCTGAAAGTCTGCACAGTTTGTTGAAGCATGTGAGAGGTTTGTTGTCTTGTCACTTGAACCTTTGAACATTTTAAAAAAGCTTTGCCACGATGATTAGACATTAAGCAATAGTGGGTACTAAATGAGGAATTGCTTTCAGTAACTGGCACATTTATTCCAGAGATATGAGCGTGCACAATGAACTGCAGCTGCGTTAAACACTAAGCTGCTGCTGAGGCTGGACGAGCAGCTGAACTCCACGCACGTTGTGTTATTTATTATTCTGTGAAGTGCTCGGGACACGAACGACGCTTCCTGTTTCAGACTGGTAGTTGTGGTCTTTGTGCGTGCTCTTGTGTTGTTGTCGATTGCTCTGGACACAGGCCTGGACTGAGCTGCACCACCCTCACACCTCCGTACTGAAACCACTATTCTTGGGTTTGATGCGGCCAAGAGCCTGAGCTGGAGGTGGTGGTAGCCCGTGGAGGTGGCTGAGTCTGTGCTGGTAGGGCAGGTGCTCCGAGTGTGGTGGTGGGTGGTGGTAAGGGGGTGGGGTTGTGTGACAGAACTCGGCATGCTGTGGGTGCACTGGGACTGGCGTGCCTGTCTCCCCCCGGGCCGTTTGATGCAGTTTGGAGGGGTGGGGGGTGGGGGACTTCAGCCGCCTGGTGCTGAGCAGAGATCCGAGCAGAGAGAAGGAGCTGGGCAGGGACCGGCCGCTGTGGCGGGAAGGGCAGTCTCTGCTGGGAGGGGGTCTCCGCCGCATGACAGCACTGCTAATGATGGAGCCCTGCAAGGAGAAGGCTGTCAGATCACATGGAGACACAACGTGCACTAAATCAAACTTCTCTCCCAACAATCAGTCCAGCCAGACAAACATGGAAACTAATGTTTAGTTTTACTGTGTTTGAATATGACGTCAAACTGCTTCATGCTCAGCCTCTGTGAAATGAACACGTACGTGCACGTTACTTTAATCCTCAAGGCCTTTTTAAAATCAGTATGAACTTTTATGAAAATAGACCCCTCATAAAAGTAGAAACATAGACTTTAGGAACCTGTCTAACTATAGATGATATATTTTAAATATTTTTTCACACATTTTATATTTTTTGGTCATAACAACACACCATAAGAACTCCTCTGCTTCCAACACATGAAGTTGTTATTTCCCATATTTCCTTCAACGTGCACTAAAACATGCCACTGATTAGAACTTCAGCTGTTCAGATAGTTTTGTGTCATATCTGTCCGTATTACAGGTGTCTCTTATAAATGAGACTATCTGTCTAAATAAAAATTAAATGTATTAAAAATCTGGTTGAAACCAACAAAGTCCATGCTCAATAATCCAGGTATACGATCCAACAGTTTTCAGTCAGGTCATCTGGACACTTTCTCTTGTTTTGTTTTTTTTGTGCTGAAACATTTCACCTTCCATCCAGAAGGCTTCATCAGTCAAAGAAACACACAACACAAAACTGCCCCTCCCCCAACAGCTTACTCCAAAGTGGATAAAAACAACAACAGCAACAATAACAAAACAGTTATGTTGGTGCTAAAATGGTCTCTGGGACGCCCCCTCTCCTCCGAACGAAAAGAAACCGTCCAGATGACCTGAGTGAAAATTGTTAGATATTAAAAATGTGTAATTTTCAAAATGTTTTCATTTCAGTTCTGAGTGTTTGAGGCTAGTTTAGAAATTGTTGGAACTTGCAGCTTTTTAAATGAAAAACTATTCTAAGTTATTAATTGTTTTTGTTTGTTCACCTTTGCCCACTTCATACCTGTATCAATCCACATCGTACCCACCTCATCCCACATCGTACCCACCTCGCCCCACATCGTACCCACCTCGCCCCACATCGTGAGCACATCAGCCTACATCATGTCTACCTCAACCCACCTCGCCCCACATCGTACCCACCGAGCCTCACATCATACCCACCTCGCCCCACATCGT
>NC_056504.1:4684317-4690932 GCF_014905685.2 Nematolebias whitei
TCGTACCCACCTCGTCCCACATCGTACCACCTCGTCCCACATCGTACGCACCTCGTCCCACATCGTACCCACCACGCCCCACATCGTACCCACCTCGTCCCACATCGTACCCACCACGCCCCACATCGTGAGCACATCAGCCTACATCATGTCTACCTCAACCCACCTCCACCCACACTGAACCCCCCTCAGCCCCGACCTCAACCCATATCGTACACATAGGCAACATCATGCCCACCATAGCCCCAGTTTTACCCACCTCTGTCAATGTTGTACCCACCTCGGTCCATTTTGTACCTACCTTGGCAGCAGTGCTTGTGTTTGTGATCTAACCTCCTGCCCTACACCTTAAACATATTATATGACCTAAAACTTCATCAGATTTTCACACGAGTCCTAAAAGTAGATAATGAGAACCCAGTTAAACAAATGAGGCAAAAATATTAAACTTGGTCATTTATTTATTGAGGAAAATGATCCAATATGTGAGTGGTACAAATATGTGAACCTTTACTTTCACGGCATGCTGTGAGCCCCCCCCCATCTCCCGTGCAGCAATACCTGCAACTAAATGTTTCTGGTAACTGTTGATCCGTCCTGCACACCGGCTTGGAGGAATTTTATCCCATTCCTCCATACGGAACAGCTTCACCTCTGGATGTTGGTGGTTTCCTCACATTAGCTGCTGATTCAGGTCCTTCCACAACATCTGGATTGGATGAAGGTCATGACTTTGACTTGGCCATTCCAAAACATAAACTTTATTCTTCTTGAACCGTTCTTTGGTAGAACCACTTGTGTTCTTAGAGTCATTGTGTCGCTGCATGACCCACCTTCTCTTGAGATTCAGTTCATGGACAGATGTTCTGACGTTTTCCTTCAGAATTCTCTGATGTCATTCAGAATTCGTTGTTCCATCAATGGGATCTATTGGGATTGTTGCTACAAGCTGTTCTGTCCCTATACAAGCTCATTGTCACCAATTCCGTTCTCAACTTTTATGGACAGAATTTCTCAGTGCAGACAGGCTGTCTGGTTCGGTGTCCTCAGGAGTCCTTCTCTGTTATTTACAGAAGATGTGGTCTTGTTGGTGTCATCGTGCCGTGATCTTCAGCTCTCACTGGAGCGGTTCGCATCTGAGTGTGAAGCAGCTGGGATGAGAATCAGGCCATGGTCCTCAGTCAGAAAAGGGTGGATTGCTCTCTTCGGGTCGAGGGTGAGGTTCTGCCTCAAGTGGAGGAGTTCAAGTATCACAAGGTTTTTGTTCACAAGTGAGGGAAGAATGGAGCGTGAGATTGAAAGACAGATTGGTGCAGCGTCTGCAGTACTCTGTGCCAGTCCAAGTAGAGAGCTGAGCTGTAAGGCACACTATAGGGTGAGAAGGTCAATTATTCGAGAGCGACTCAGAGTAGAACCACTGCTCCTCCACATCGAGAGGAACCAGCTGAGGTCATTCAGGTATCTGGTAGTAAGGATGCTTCCTGGGCACCTCAATAAGGAGGTGCTTTGGGCGTGTCTGACTGGGAGGAGACCCTGGGAAGACCCAGGTCACGCTGGAGAGACTACATCTGTCAGGTGGCCTGGGAACACCTTGGAGTCCTCCCAGAGGAGCTGGAAGAGGTGGCTGTGGAGAGAGACGCCTGGACCTCCCTGCTCAAGCTGCTGCCCCCGAAACCTGACTTCAGAACAGGAGGAAGATGATGGATGGATGGATGGATGGATGGATGGATGGATGGATGGATGGATGGATGGATGGATGGATGGATGGATGGATGGATGGATGGAAGGATGGATGGATGATGGATGGATGGCATTCAAATTGTATTGTATCATTGTGTGACTCTTTTTGAGACTGATTTATCGTCATAGAGGTAATGTTGTGTCATAGCCTTTTAGTGACGCAACATAATTTCTGTTCAATGAAATTTGTTCAAAACATAAACTGCTGAAGCAGAAAACAGAGGAAAAACTAAAGATGTGTGTAGTCAGAATGAAAAACACAAAGGTGACCAACAGCTTGGTGTAAAGTGCTTGCAACTTACTTCCACACTGCTGTCTAGAGATCCTGCACTGCTGCTTCTCCCACGCTTTCCTGCCCACAACATGGGACATGACATGTTAGACAGTCTGCTATTGCAGGAAGCTAACAGTCTAAGGTGGCACGAGAGTAGCTAACTGCTGTCTGTCATAGGCACTAAAATAGATTTGCACTGGGATGGCCAACCAATCTGTGCTAACAAGGCACTGTGGTCAATGTTAAAGGACATCCTCACATATATCAACCCAAACCTAAACTCAAGAAGCTGTTGCTGTTAAAAAGATCAGAACCTGCACTTCCAAGAATGTTGCATTACATTTCCTAGTTCAGTTATATTTCATAAAAATGCATGAACGAGTGGTAGTATCCCGATGTCCTCCATCACTGAGGGGCTGGAATGGTGAGTGTTTTTTCAGTTTTGGAGAGAAGTGTTTTTTCTGGACTGGAATTGAACAGGGAATGAAAGTAAACCTTAATGTTTTTGGTGCAAGATATTCAAGTGGGGAGGAGTTACACTGTGGAGAAGAACAGAGGGAGGTGTTGTATATGTATGCATATTTATTGTAACTAAATTCCTTTAATGAAACCAGGATGATGAGTTACCACAACATTTAATTTCCCTCTGGGATTAATAAAGTATTTTTGAATTGAATTGAATTGAATAACAAATGCCCCTCACAAGTTCAGATGTTGGTGTTGTTGGGAATGATTTGAGTGACCACTGTGCAATTACGGTGGTCAGAAATGCCACAAATACTTTTGAAAAGAGACTTTAAGCATTTTTATGAGCAGACTTTTCTGCACGATCTGGCTAAAACTGAGTGGAAATAAATTTCTCTCTTTGATGATGTTGAGTTGGCATGGACGTTTTTTAAAGATGAATTTTTAAAGGTAATACACAAACATGCACCTCTGCGTAAATTCAGGATAAAGGGGCGAAATAACCCCTGGTTTTCCACTGAAATTAGTAATCTCCTCAGACAGAGAGATCACGCATGGGCTAAGGCTAGAAAAACAAAATTGGACGCTGACTGGATTAACTTTCGTCAACTTCGCAATAAATGTACCTCTAAAATTAAAAAATCTGAATTTTATTGATCAGAAACCACCAAAAATCTAAATGATCCAAAGAAGTTTTGGAATACTGTGAGATCGGTTTCTGGTGGTCTGCCTTCTAGTGAAATGCCAAACTTCTTCTGATAAATGTGCCATGTTAAATTATTTTAATGAACCTCACCCCATCAGGTGCTAATGATCCATTGTTAGGCTGATGGTCCTTCTTGAGCATGTGAGCAGCTGGTTCTGGTTGTCAGCAGCAAACTGGTTGATCCACTCTGAGAAGGTGCTATTTAAGAGACTGAGCTGAATACAGCACCTCAGACTGAGGAAGTCTCTCGGATGAGAGACGAAACGTTTCTACATTTTTTGTTGTTGTTTTGCAATATGGCAGCAGCATTCTTGAATTTTTACGTCGCAGCCCAAGTTTCAAAAGAAACTTTTCTTACACCTAGATGTAGCCACACACCAAAATGGAAGTGAACACCTCATTTATGTTTCATGCTCACACAGACAGACCAAGTGA
This sequence comes from Nematolebias whitei, assembly GCF_014905685.2. Classification (NCBI taxonomy): domain Eukaryota; kingdom Metazoa; phylum Chordata; class Actinopteri; order Cyprinodontiformes; family Rivulidae; genus Nematolebias; species Nematolebias whitei. The sequence continues at coordinate 4,687,938 of NC_056504.1, forward strand.
GGGAGGTTATTTCCAACTTCCCCTCTTCGCTCTGTGACGTGGAACAATAACTCAAAATCCAAACTTTTCAGCTTTCGTCCGACGTCCATTCTCCACCTCCCTTGGAAACGTCTCCATCTTTGACTGAGGACCTCCAGTTCATACTCGGCACAGATGTTTCTGTTTTTGGTGATGCCTGGATCTTGCACCTTATTATGTGTTGGACTGTCTCAGGGACAAATTTGCATGTGTGCACACATAAATGATTAATAAATAAAAGGATATCTGCTTTACCTTAAATATGCATGGTAAAAAGTGAATTAGTGTCCAGGCTCGACAAAAACTCCAGTTCACCTTTTTACATACTGAGTTGCTTGTTATACACTATAAAGCCTATTTATTTACAGAATTATAAAAATGACTACATCATATAAGTTTAAGTTCATAGTCTAGGTGCAGTTTACTACAGACACTGGTAGCAGTAGCTCTGGTTAAACTAAGCAGAAATATATAATATTTCAAGTGTAGCTAGAGTGACTTTAAGTACTTGGTATTTGTTGTCAATGAGTTGAATTCTGTCTAACTAGTGTGAAATGACAGCTTGTAAAAGTTTTGTTAATTTATGTTTTATGACCTAATGCTTGAATCACAAGTGCAGACCATCAGCCGTTGATGAAAATAAAAAAACTTCAATAGCACCTCTTTGTTGCTGACGTTTGACCGAGCTTAGAGGGAGATTCATTACCGCAATCTCTTGCCCTCTATGTTCACAGTTGACGTGATATATTTTTATTCAAACAAAATAAAACTATTGCTTTTGCATTTTTTGAGTGATGGTACAGCTAACAGCTTACACAAAATAACGTAACAAACAGTCAGAGTTTTAGTTGTAGCACCTAGCAAGATGGCAGCCAGATACGCCTTGAACTGTTGGCGGCAATTTCAGTGCTTGTCTATTTCAGTGGTCTAATTATTAGAGGCAGTGGGAGCAAAAAAGGAAAGGTGCCGAAACAAAGTCAGCATCTCCAGTGTCTCCCAGGGAGGCGATGGTTCATTTACAGAACGCAGGAGACCTTCACAACAAAATGCCTTAAAGTACCTGTGGCATCAAATTTCAGAAATAAATATGAATGCATTTTGGAAAGACAATGTTATTAACACTGTTGAGATATTCACATACAAAGTAACAAGAAGTGACGTCAAAGGGAAGCGCCTGCATGTGAACAGAACACTGCTACGTCTAACAGCACACAGCCGAGAAGAACCGGATGTTTCTTTGGATTATTTTGAGACAAAGTGACAACAGGAAGAGTCAGAGACCAAATAAAAATACTTCAATAAACAGATACCAGAAAGTTTTCCTTTGTAAAGAGTTCCCCTTTGATGTCACTTCCTGTTTCTCTTTGGCTTCTCCAAGTTCAAAATAAAACATTTTATGGTTATGTGATAAAAGCCTGTGCTAATTTCTTTTATTTGTAAGGTGTTTGTCACAGGCACTTCAAGAGATACCAGTTAAAGCATTTTAGGTGAAAAACTTGAGAGAGATTTTTGAAAATTTAAATGGTAAATGGACTGCCTTTGTTTAGTGTCTGTCTATCTAATCAAGATACTCAAAGCTCTCTACTGCTGCATTTACCTCCAACACACACGCTCATACAGCACTCTACTAGAGCTCTACAAAGACCATCGGAATCTGTAGAGACTAATCAGAGCTTTACCACAGTCATACACCGATGGGACACACATCTGAGGCAACGAGGGGTTCAGCGTCTTGCCCAGGGACTCTTCAGCATGTGACTGCTGGTGGATTCGAACCCCCAACTCTTGCATTGGAGGACGACTGCTCTAACCACTCAGCCACAGTCGCCCCAATTTATTTTAAACAATGAGAAGTCGAGAAATCTTTAGTATTTGTGTCCCATCACATATGATAAGTGATTAAGTCACATTTACAAAAGATGCCATTCTGTTTTTTTAGTTGCTTTTTACATTTTTCCTAACAGCTCAACTGATTTTGAGCTGGTGTTGTAAAGGAGCTAGTTTTTAAGTTGTATGTGCTGTTTTACACGTTCAAACAAGTCAACATTTGTGTTTCTGCTGAATATTTATTGACTGAGCTTCTCCTAGCTGTGCCTGAAACAACACATCACTGTGCGGCTGTGGCTCAGTGGTTAGAGCAGTCGTCCTCCATTGCAAGAGTTGGGGGTTCGAATCCACCAGCAGTCACATGTTGAAGTGTCCCTGGGCAAGACACTGAACCCCTCGTTGCCTCTGATGTGTGTCCCATCAGCGTCTGAAAGTGATCTAAAGCTCTGATTAGTCTCATTAGAATGATTTGTTCAATTATCTTTGTAGAGATCTAGTATAGAGCTGTATGAATGAGTAAATGAGGCACAGATTGTTTAAAGTGCTTTGAGTGTCTCGATAAGATGGAAAGGTGCTATATAAGTACAGTCCATCATTTATCTTGCTGCTAAGACTGACTACAGTCATCTAGTGCACGTTCCTCACAAATGGCACAGGATTATCAATGGATGGTCTTTGTTAAATGACACCTGGCTCACACTCATCTAAGCCTCAGCTTCTTGAGCTCACAGAATCTGTTGCTGTGGCCACCGCCCAAACCAGACTGTCCCAGGAACCTGGGTTTTAGTTGTTTCCTGAACAATAAGAGCATCATGTTGTAGTATCTGTCCTACGCTGTCTAGAAAGAGGGCAGAACAGGAGACAAAGTGTTAAGTTTGGGATTTTACCTGCATCAGAGAGATTACGCAAGGAGCTGCTGAAGGTGCTCCTTCTCAGACCTTCACCGGTGGCGTAGCTGTCGTCAAGGCTCAGGTTGTCTTGTTTGGTTTCCTTCTTTAACCTCAAACACTGGGGCATGCTGGACCTCATCACATCTTTCTGTTTCTCAAGCTCAGCTGTGCCAGGAGCGTACATGCAACATCAGAAGAAATCTGGACTTCTTTTCTTTGTTTTATCACATTTGAAATAATTGTTACTTTTGTAACATATA
>NC_056504.1:4691332-4718901 GCF_014905685.2 Nematolebias whitei
TATATATATATATATAAAAACTTACATTCATTTTGGTACTTCTCCATCTCTTGGACCTCTGCAATAGACTCTTTCAAATCATCAGTGAACTTTTTGCGATCCTGAGGGTTGGCAGCATTGAAATTGATGAGGACTTTAATGTCCGCTGCAGGAACGGCTGAGGTCAGCCGAACTCCATGGAAATAATCTAAAGAAACCAAAAGCCAAGCTGTTACAAAATGCTGCTGAAAAGCACCAGCGGATGACCTTGCATTTGCAAAAGAGTGAAACAATATTAAATATAAACGTGCATACTTTCTGTAAATGTCACATTGTCTTATAATAGACAGATATTTGTCTGTTTGGACGTGACCGTCTGAAGAAAGTGTTTACAGAGCATTTGAGAAACATTTGAGAGAGTCAGACATTCTTTATTGTCATGCACACAACATGTGGTACATGTGTTGGAACGAAATTATGTACACAGGGTCCCATTTACATCCAACAATAAAATGTAAAAGAAAAACAGTAATAAGATCTAAGATATGAACTAAGAAAAACATCAGCTAAAAATGCTGAGCACTAATAGCATTAAAACAATAAACACAATATGCCGAACAGCAGCACGAACATTTGTGCCTCCTTTCAGATTTGTTTTGTTTTGTGTCACATTTTAATGTTCTACATAATCAAACAATTGTTGATAGTAAGCAAGGAAAACCTGAGTACCGGTAAATACAAAATGCAGTCTTTAAAGGATGATTTCGTCATCCCAACGACCCACCAACTGTGAGGAAGACCATCAAAGTTGGGTGTTTTGCAGGCCACGCGGCTACGGAAGGTCCCTGAGAGCACCAGTCCCTCACAGAACGTCACCTCACTGGGGTGTAAAGAGCCAGAGCTTGCATGTGAGGTTGAGTAATACTCATTAGATTTGGTTGGGCTCACATCTCCACCTCGGTGTTGGAGTTTTCTGACTTTGTGCTTCTGTGCCAAACAGCAGTTCAGATAGAGTCTCTGGATAGTACCCTGGAATGGGTGTTGAATTCTGGTTTTCTCATGTTTGAGTTTAATGCCCAAATGGGCAGTGATGGAGAAATGAGGAAGGGGTGTTTGGGAGGAAAGACCTCCTGTATCTGGACCCTGGTGAGGTTCTGTTATTGGACTTCAGTGCTAGGTATGGGCTGTCTATAACAAACACCATGTTCAGTATATGGCGGTCCAGAAGGGAAGTATCAAGTTTACTTGGTACCAAGCCACCTTAGGTCAAAGGTCACTGATTGAATTTATAATCATAATGTGCAATCCTCTGTCTTATGGCACTTTGCTACAGCCTCTACACTCATCGGTTCCGCACCATACCACACCAGTTAAGGGCCTGCCCACTGAAGGTACCCACCCTCACTCAAACCGGTTTATGGGACCTTCTTGGTAGTGGTTCTAAGCGAACTGCTCTGAGGTGACAAATTTAACAAAAGCAGACCGCAGCTCTTGACTGGCCAGCAGATATACATCACTGAATGACTCACCCAGTCAAACTGCAAACTACACATGAACTGCTGTTTCCTCTACAATCATTGTAGTGTGTGGGATAGTTTGTTTTTCCAGTTTTCTAGTTTCTAATTCAGTATGGAAGCTCCAAAAATAGTGCCACAGACCAATGTTGAAGTCCAGACTTTTCATGGTGGAATCAGCATGAGCTGGACGGCGCTACAAGAAACAAGCAAATTTACTGTGAGATATCAGAGATAATGGTGCGGTATGGCTACTCCAGACCTTTAAGCAATGCCAGGACAAGGTAAAAAAATTTGAAGCCAGATTCAATTACGATGTCTGCCCACTTTGCACTGACGATCCTGCCCACAGAGTGGGGAAACAGGTCAAAGTGGCAAATCACCTACGCCTGAGAAGAACCGATGAGACGAGAACTGACTGAAGTCACACTTTTCAATGGCAAAATAGCTTTTGTCACCTGAGTAAAGAAATCTGTCAGCTAATCACCACGAGGCGGAGTTGAATCCAGTGGTAAGAGAGGCTGCAGGACAGACCTGGTAAACCCAAACAAGTAGTGAACGTGAACTGGGAATGCCTGGAGGAGCCCCTGCTCCAAGAGATCTGCATCTCACCCCTTCGGGAAAGTTTTTCACATGTTCCGTGGGAGATCAGAGACATGCAACATACTCTGTCAAAAGATTAATTATCTGTCCTTATATAAAACATTCCTGATTTTGCTTCTCCATTTTAATCACATTGACTGGCAACCAGGATGTCATGAAAAATCTCATTCAATTTTGGAAGATGTTACACTCAAAGTATGTGCTTTGAATGACTCTCAACTACTACCACACCAAATCTTAGCCCAATATCAGTAAAATCGACAAGTTATAGCCATTTTTGTGTTTAATAATGTCAATTAGTTTTGGTGGCCATCCCTAATTGGATTGTCAGTTATAGATCCAATAATAACTTTCTTGGAGTTTCAATAAAATTCAGCGGTTCATAAGATATTTTGTGAACAGATAGTGTTGATTTCAACAGCTAGGGCCAAAGTTTTTAACATAGATTTTGCACAATGTGTAGCATTTGGGGTGAGTGTTGTGAATAACCTACCACCCAACCACATGTTAGTGTTAAACCAGCAAACATTAACTAAATGTCTGTAAAACTCCCTCAATTATAGCCACTTTGGGTTTTTTTAAGGTTATTCAACTGTGGCAGCAATTTAGTATGAGTTGAAGTTTAAAAGTTGTAAATGTACCTCCAATAATTTATTTTCCCTTGTTTCATTGAAAAAGAATTTATGGTTCATGAGATACTTTGGTGACAGACACACGTAAACACATGCAGACACAAATGTTATCAGCAGCCTTCACATTTTGGTGGCAGGCAATAAAAATAAAACGAGACTTACACTGATTCTCAAATAGAAGTAACTGCATGCCATTTAGTGAGAACGACTGACGAAAACTGTATGAAACAGAGTTCTTCCTCTTCTGAAAAATTTTTGTAACCTGAAAAAAAACATAGTTGATTTAGGTTAATTCATACATCCATATTTTCTCTTTAGATCCATGTGTGCCATACCACTAGAAGGTCATTGAAGAGGAAGACCTCCCTCTGATGAAAGCCCAGTTTTTGTGGTTTGTTTGTGTCGGGTACTTCAAACAGCCTGCAGTAACAAACCAGCCTCCGATGAGGGAGTGACAAAATCTGCAAACAAAAGAAAATCATGTCTGAGTCCATCTGCCTCACATTAGACATTCACATTATTCTACAAAATGTACAGAAAAATGTGTGGGATTTCTCCTGATATTCCGGTTTCCTCCCACAGATCAAAAACATGCATGTTAGGCTGATTGGTAACTCTAAATTGTCCCTAGGTGAGAATGAAAGAGTGAAGAGTTGTTTGTCTTGTTTGTCTCTATGTGTCCCTGTGATGGACTGGAGACCTGTCCAGGGTGTCCCCCGCATCTCGCACAGTGATAGCTGGACATGGGCACCTGTATGTCCAGGATGGATGGATGAATGGATGGATGGTTATATGTATGTCTGTATGGATGGATAGATGAATGGATGGATGGTTATATGTATGTCTGTATGGATGGATGGATGGATGAATGGGTGGGTGGATGGATGGATGGATGGATGGATGGATGTATGTATGTATGTATGTATGGATTGATTGATGGATGGATGAGTGGGTGGGTGGATGGATGGAAAGATAGATGGATGGATTTTTTTATTACTTTCTTTGGTGTCACATGTTTACATACTGTACAATAAAGAATACCATGTTTTTGAAGTTTTTGAGGAAGCTCAGGTAATGATGTCATGGCTTTAGAAGCTTTTGATTGGTTAAGTGACAACATCAGAGTCAGAGTCAGAGTTTCTTTATTGTCATTCGCACCTCATGTGGTACATGTGGTGGAGCGAAATTATGTACACAGGGTCCCAGTTACATCCAACAATAAAATGTATAAGAAAAACAGTAATAACATCTAAGATATGAACTAAGAAAAACATCAACTAAATATACACTAAGCACTAATAGAATAAAAACATTACATCGAACAGCAGCACGAACATGAGTCTGTGTGAGCAGATGAGCACGCCTGAACACATCAACATGGAATAGATCAGCAGCAACATTGAAACAAATCAGCAGCAAAATGAAACAGATCAGCAGCAACATGTGATTTTTCACAGTGATTATTCTAGTTAGAGATTCATGAGTCTAACAGCCTCAGGGTAGAAGCTGTTCCTCAGTCTAGTGGTTCTACACTTAATGCTCCTTAACCTCCTTCCTGAGGGGAGTGGGGCAAAAAGTGTGTGTGCTGGGTGGGTGGGGTCCTTCATGATGCAGGTGGCCCTCTTCCTGCATCTGGAGGTGTAGATGTCTGTGATGGTGGGGAGACTGACTCCAACATCTTCTGTGCAGCCTTCACCACTCTCTGCAAAGCTTTTCTTTCTGCAGCTGTGCAGCCTCCATGCCACACGTTGATGCTGGAGCACAGGATGCTCTCCACTGCACACCTGGAGAAGGAGGTGAGGACTGAGCTTCCCAGACCAGCTCGTCTCAGCTGTCTGAGGAAGTAGAGTCTCTGATGAGCTTTCTTCATCAGGCTGGTGGTGTTGTTGCTCCAGCTGAGGTTGTCATTCATGTGTACACCCAAATACTTGTAGCTGGAGACCACTTCCACTACAGATCCTCTTATGTTCAGGGGGGTGTAGATGTGTTTGTTCCTTCTGAAGTCCACAATCATCTCCTTTGTCTTCTTCACATTGATGTGAAGGTTATTCTCTTTGCACCAGCTCTCCAGGTGTTCCACCTCCTGCCTGTATCTGGACTCATCATTGTTTGTGATGCATCCCACTACCGCTGTATCATCTGCAAACTTTACAATGTGACAGCCTGGATGGGTAGCTGCACAATCATACGTGAGCAGAGTAAACAGGAGGGGGCTCACCACACATCCCTGAGGAGAGCCAGTGCTGAGGGTTATGGTGGAGGAGGAGAAGTTGTGGATCCTAACTAACTGTGGTCTGTTTGTTAACAAGTCTAGTACCCAGTTGCAAATGGAGGGGCTTAGTCCTAGTGCGAGTAATTTGTACATCAGGGTTTGGGGGATCATGGTGTTGAGGGCAGATGTGAAGTCCACAAAGAGCATATGGACATAGGAGGCCTTCTGCTCCATGTGGATAAGCGAAGTGTAGACCACAGAGGAGATGGCATCCTCTGTTGATCGGCTCTCATGGTATGCATACTGATGAGGGTCCTCGTTGATGTTGATGGTTGTTTTGATGTGGGTCATGACCAGTTTTTCGAAGCATTTAGTGACTATCGGGGTGAGGGCCACTGGCCGATAGTCATTCAGACCAGTCACTGTAGAGCTTTTTGGGACTGGGATGATGGTGGCAGTCTTCAGGCAGGTGGGAACTGTTTCCAGGGTAAGTGAGGTGTTAAAGATGTCTGCCAGCACCTCGCAGAGCTGATCGGCACATTCTTTCAACACTTTTCCGTGGATGTTGTCTGGGCCGGTTGCCTTGTGCGGATTAATCCTCTTGAAAGTACTCCTTATTTCTGTTGAGGTCATGCTGAGATGCTCTTCATCAGGTGGTGAGGTGAGTCTGGTGCTGGGTGGTCTGTTCGGGTCTTCAAAGTGTGCATAGAACTTGTTCAGGTCATCAGGCAGAGATGGGTCTTTGGGGCATTGTTCACTCCTTCCTTTATAATCTGTTATGCACTTAATGCCCCTCCACATGCTCCAAGGGTGTTGTGAGGTGAATTGACCCCTGATCCTCTGTGCATATGTGGCCTTGACCTTCTTAATGGGGAGTGGTGGCGCAGAGGTTAGAGAGGTGGGCTTGTGATCCGAAGATCGCCGGTTCACGCCCCGGCCCCGACAACATCAAAATTGTGGGTGGGGTAGGTGAAACACCCACACTTGCCCCCACCCTCATTCGCCCCACTCTGGGCCCATGAGCAAGGCCCTTAACCCCCACCATGTGCTCCCTAAAAAACAGGTCTCTCTTGCAAATGAGTTCTCGTGGCTCAATGAGACTAACCTGGATAAATAAAGGCTAAATGAAAAAAAAAAATTATACCAGCAACTAGCTCTTTCCTTGTCCTTCTCAGCTCCTGTGAGTTTCCAGACCTGAAGGCAGTGTTCCTGGCTTCCAGCAGGGTGCACACCTGTGCATTCAGCCAAGGTTTTCTGTTTGGGTAGCTTTTAACATATCCGATGATGAAGACGGTGTCAGTACATGTACTAATGTATCCCAGAACTGAGGATGCGTATTGGTCCAGATCAAGCGATCCTCCATTTTCAGCAGCTTCTCTGAAAACCTGCCAGTCTGTTCAATCAAATCAATCTCTCAGTATGGGGCCACTGTCCTCTATCAAACATTTAACTTTCTTTTGTACCGGTCTGGAGCGTCTCAGTGGGGGGAGGTAAGCAAGTATCATTAAGATTGAGATGAGATCAGAGAATCCTAGGTGGGGGTGGGGTTCAGCTTTGTATGCATCTTTTACGTTCATGTAAATACGGTCCAGCGTGTTGTTTCCACGTGTTGGTATGCCCACATGCTGTTAAAAGCTTGGGAGGTCTCGAAGGGTGACAGGCCTGTGGCTGAGGAAGTATGTGTGTTATGAACATATTCAACCCATACTAAATGTTTGCACCAATCAGCAAGATTGTTTTCCACCACACACCTCAAGGTTGTTTCTAACCCCTGGTTCCAACGTTCGACTTGTCCGTTAGCTTGGGGGTGGTATCCTGAAGTTGAGCTAACTGTGGCCCCAGAGTGTTACAAAAATTGTGCCATACCTGGGAGATGAATTGTGGTCCTCTATCAGATACCATGTCAGAAGGGATCCCATGAACTCTGAAAACATGCTGAATCACCGCCCAGCGACCTGAAGCGCTTCTCTGGGTGTGCCTTGAAGAACGTAGTGATAAGGCTGAAGTCCAAGATGAATGATCTCGGGATCCATGACCGTTCTTCAGGGCTGTACCCTTCCCAGTCGACCAAATACTGAAACCCCCGACCCCATCACCTTACATCCACGATTCAGCGGACCGCGAAGGCCGGATGGTTGTCGATGAGACGGGGAGGTGGCGAATGGAGGTTGGTGGGAGGGCATAGTGGGCTTTCAGAGATGGGCTTTAGTTGGAACTCGTGGAAGGTGAGATGAATCCTCATCAAAGCAGCAGGTAGCTGGAGTCTGACTGTAGTGGGACTAATTTGATGAGCAATAGGAAAAGTGGGGGGACAACTTACGTGGGGTGTCTTTGAGGTATATGTTCTGGGTCGAGAGCCAAACCCTTTGTCTGACCTTGTAGGATGGGGCTGAGGAGCGCCCCACTGTTTTTAGTTTCCTTTTTGACGTGCCGCATGTTTCTTTCAATTTTGCAGCTTAATACTAATAACTAATAGTTTAGTTATCCTGTGACTTTGCAATATGATAAATGGTAGGAGCATAATATATGCTTCCTATGTTTTGTTGGTCTTTTTTTGTAAATAATTACCTTTTTTGCAGTTTTATTTATTTATGTATTTTTGTATCTTTATATCCTATGATGTCATCAAGTACTCGAGTTCTACTCGAGTTTTATTATGTTAATGTCGAGTTTAAAATTATGTAGTCGTTCAACCCCTAGGCCTGACCCAAAACAACTGTTGTTATCTGAATCTGGCTCCCCGTGTCAACCTTGGAAGGTTGACTATCTCAAATTCTCCTGGATGTTATGTGAACAAGATGCTCTGCTTCCACTACCTGTTCCTTTCCCCAAGGACATCTGTGGACCTGTGTCAGAGGTCTACTGAGGCCGGCTGATAAACAGTGCACCATCACTTATTATGGACTATGGCGGGTGGGGGGGCTATCTGGAACAGTGTTCACGGACTTACAAACGCACCATGCATACACTCACTCACACAGCTATAAACACACCCCTCAACTCGCTGCCTTCGCTGGCCTCCCTCCTTTTGCCCCTCCCCCCAGTGCGATAACCTAGATTGGATGCGAAGCACCAGGCGGCTGTGACGCTTTCTTGGGCGGCCTGTGCTGGGAGCCCCCTCCCACTTCACCCTCATCCACTCCACATGCATATGTTTTATTATGTCATCTGTATGTTGCTTTTTGTGTTGAGGTTCTTTTTTAACCAACCTAACAAGACATGGTGTGAAATTCGATTTGGGTAATTTTCAGCGAAGGTTTTATGGAAATAAAGTAGAATTCTGCTGCATTCAAGCAGCTGAAAGGCAAACTTTCCAACTTACCAGCTTATTCCTGACAATCAGTTTTTCCACACTTTGAACCTGGGAAACATGGTCTTCATTAGTTTTGAGCTCTTGCTTGCGAATCCGCTCATATACCCCCACCAACATCGTTTGGGGAATGTCCTCCCCATCATCCACTCCTGTCAGAGCAACAAAGATGGGGTTATGATCAATTCCAGATTTATGGGTGATGCTGAGCTGCCCATGGACCTCACACAGCAGGTGAAAATCTCCTGCACTTGATTTACAGACTGTTCAGAGGACTGTAGTCATATAATATAGCCCATCACTAATATCCACAAAGTCTGTTCACGTTCACTAAGTGCTTTTCCTCAACAAAAACCCACTATTAACAGAAAAAGTGAATGTGATGGAGAGCAAAGTACCTCGAAGGTTTTTAACAAAGTCTTCCAGTGTCATCTTCCTTTCTGGTTTGATGTTGGGGCTGTACATGTCAGTGTTGAGGAGGATGATGGCAAAGGCAAGGATGAAAATGGTGTCAGGGTTCCTGAACTGTCTCATCATGCCAGGGTTGCAGATGCAATAGCGTTGACTGCAAAGACACAGAAACTTTACAGACAGTTGGATTGTGTTCATAGTATGTAGTACTTATTATCACTGATGAGTCCCAACTTATCCTAACTTATTAACCAGGAGAAACTCATTGAAAACAAAAATCATTTTCAAGAGTATTCTGGCCAAAACTGGCAACAAAACACAAAATTACATTAAAAAAAAAAAACCTTTACCAACAATTATAATCTGCATTTAAAGAAAACAAAACTCTTTACATCTTTTGTATAACAAATGCCACAAAATAAAACTGACTTGTTTAATCCTTGAGCCTACCATCATCCCAGAAAATCCACAACAGCTCCCTGTGTGTACATGGTACTTAAAGAATATGTACTTAACGCAAATCCTCTTACGACATGTACACAGTAAGTACCGGTTACATAATTTCTGAGTACCAGTAACATAATGTTGATATGTACCCCGTATGCACTAAATACAAACCCCATAATTACCAGATACATTCTCTGTAAGAACAAGATATGTCCCCATTATGTACAAGGTATATAACCTGTAAGTAATGGGTATGTACCCTGTAAGTATCAGGTACACAGCCTGTATGTATCAGGCATATACACTTTAAGTAACAGCTACATACCTTGTACTGGGTATGTACCTTGTAAGTATCAGTTACATACCCAGTAGGTATCAGGTACAAACCCTTTAAGTAAAACAGGTAAATATTGTATTTTCTGGTGTATAAGTCACATTTTTTTTGCATAGATTTGTCAGTCCTGCGACTTATATACTTTTTTTCCATATTCATAACAATTTTTGATTGATGCTTTAAATTTCTAAGAACTGCAACAGTGAGTCCACCTGTGCACACTCGCTTCACTCAGCTGGGGCAGGAGGAAGAACGCTGGAAAGCTAGTGGCTCCGGCCGCGACGGATGGATGGATGGATGGATGGATGGATGGATGGATGGATGGATGGATGGATGGATGGATGGATGGATGGATGGCGCCATGCCACCCAGGTGAAATTAAGCTGTTTTGACCATTAAAGTGCCTTTATTAAGGAAAAGTTCAACTGAGACACACCTTTGCTATAATGTCAAGCAAACAATTGTTTGTAAGAGTTAATCTAGTGAAATTTCAAAGAACTGCAACAGCGAGTCCTCCCGTGTGCGCTCGCTTCTCGCAGCTGGTGCAGGCAGAAGAATGCTGGAGAGCTAGTGGCTCTGGCCGTGATGAATGGATGGATGGAGCTGCACCGCCCTGGCGAAATGAAGCTGTTTTGACTGTTAAATAAACGCATAATAGACGCATAATAAACACATAATAAACGCATAATAAACACATATTAAACGCGACGGATCAGCAGTGATGCATCATAAATGTGACTTATACGCCAAAGCGACTTATATATGTTTTTTTTTTCTCTTCATGATGCTTTTTTGACTAATGTGACTTATACGCTGGAATGACTTATATGCCGGTACGGTACCCAGTAAGTATCAGGTACATACCCTTTAAATAACATGTAAATACACTGTATGTATCAGGTAGATACCATTTAAGTAACAGGTAAATAGCCAGTAATGATCAATTACATGCCCGTTATGTATCAGGTAGGTATTAGGTACCCCTCCTTATAGGTATCAGGTATGTACCCAGTAGGTATGAGGTACATGCCCTATAAGTAACAGACACTGTAAGGCCAGCCTTTGAGAACCCAGCTTTGTAGTACTTCTGGGCAGCCTGAAACATTTTAGTCTCTGCTATCTAAAAAGAATAGCAGCCACCAGCTGGTGATCATCAATCAGTCTGAACTTGTACTGAAGATTTTTACCTGTAGGCCTCGATCAGCCGCTCAACCTTCTGTGCCTCTCCCTGCACTCTGATCTGGGCCTGGAATTTCCTAAGTCCTTCATCCAGTTCCAGACCCGAGAAGTCCATTTCATCCACCACACAGCTGGAGAATCAGACATGAATGATTATAACAGTAAGGACACAGACACATTCAGGCATGCCACTGTTAAAAACTCCTCAGAAACTTCACACAAACTGCCTTCCTTGCTTATCAAAAATAATTCAACTGTTAGACTGATAACTCTTTGTTTTTAGTTGCTGACTAGTTTGACTTTGATGTAAAAACATTTGAATTATTAACCCTACACGATTTAATTTAAACAAAATATTTTTTTCTAGTTGTTCTTCCGACACATTTAAAAAGTTAAGACGGGGGAAATTTTCTTGCTAATAAAAGAAGTGACTCACCAGTTTAGCACTTTAATACGTTGATAGGTACCAAGTTAGGTAGTGTTTGTTTGTTCTTTGTTGTTAATTGTTGTTTTATTATCACACAAGTGTACAGAAAGATTATACAGTACAGTAAGAAACACAAGTGTACCACAAAATTGACAAATGCATAAACAGCTTTTCAAACATTCACATTTCAGTTTACAAGTAAGAATATTCTGAGCACACAAAAATCAACTGCATGTGCAGTAATCATCTGCTGTGCACGGATCAGCTGCCTGTGAATGTGACTTTTAACTTTATTGATGCTCCAGATTCACAAATAATGCTGCATTCAAGGCTGGGAAAAAGCTGGGAAATCTAAGCCTTACCAGGTTTATTGTTATTGTGAAAAGACTCATTTCTAACTTGGCACAATAATGTATAACCCCATATATTTAAACACATTTATATTAAAACACATCTATATTAAAACACATATATTAAAAATATCTATATTAACAAAAACATATGCTTACATTGACGTTACTGAATTCCAAAAATGTTAATTCTGTGAACTGTATGATTAAGATAAACACCCTAAAATGAGCTTATTCTTCATGTGAAAGATTTATCAGGAAAAATACATATTTTACTAGAAAATATATCTTCCTAGTAGCTTTCCTACAAGTTTTCCTAAGTTTGTAATTTTTATTTCAGCTGTACAGTCCACATAGTGAACATTTTCTTCTTATGGAAAAACTACTGGAAAAAATCTAATTTCTGGTATTTTTGTGTGAACTGTAGATTTGAAATATCCATCCATTATCTTTACCCGATTCTTTCTTTTCAGGTTGCGGGGGTCACTGGTGCCCATATTCAGCCAACACTGTGAGAGAGGCGGGGGACACCTGGACAGGTCTCCAGTCCATCACAGGGACACACAGAGACAAACGAGACAAACAACCGTTCATTCTCTCTCTCACTCACACCTAGGGACAATTTAGTTACAAATCAGACTAACATGCATGTTTTTGGTCTGTGGAAGGAAACTGGAGTACCTGGAGAAAATCCACACAGCACGGAGAGAACATGCAAACTCCACCCAGAATGGTCCCAGGCTGGGATTTAAACCGGTGACTTTCTCGCTGAGAGGCGGCAGCTCTACCAACTGTGCCACCCTACATTTGAAATAAATTACTCACAATAGTTAGGTTGGAAAAGGGTGGATTGCTCTGTTCAGGGTGAGGTTCTGTCCCAAGTGGAGGAGTTCAAGTATCTTGGGGTTTTGTTCAAGAGTGAGGGAAGAACGGAGCGTGAGACTGACAGAGGAATTGGTGCAGCATCTGTGATATTGCGGACTCTGTACCGGTCCGCTGTGGTGAAGAGGGAGCTGAGCTGTAAGGCAAAAGCTCTCTGTTTATCGGTCAGTCTAGGTTCCTACCTTCACCTATGGTCATGAACTCTGGGTAGTGACCGAAAGAACGAGATCTTGGATACAGGTGGTTGAAATGAGTTTCCTCTGCAGTGTAGCTGGATTCTCCCTCAGAGACAGGGTGCCAAATTCAGTCATCAGGAGAGACTCAGAGTAGAACCGCTGCTCCTCCACATCGAGAGGAGCCAGTTGAAGTGGTTTGGGCATCTGGTAAGGATGCTTCCTGGGCGCCTCCCTAGGAAGGTGCTTATGGCATGTCCGACTGAGACCCCAGGACACGCTGGAGAGACTATGTCTCAGTTAACCTGGGAACGTCTTGGAGTCCTCCCAGAAGGGTTGGAAGAGGTGACTGTGGAAAGAGATGACTGGACCTCCCAGCTCAAGCTGCTGCCCTCAAGACCTGATTTCAGAACAAGAGGAAGATAATGGATGGATGGATGGATGGATGGATGGATGGATGGATGGAAAATAGGTTATTCTTCCTTTGCAAAAACTACTGGGAAAACACATTTTCTGGTATTTTCTTTCTCTCCAAAAAAATAGTGATTTGTCCATGTCTTCAACTATTTGTGTGTGCACGATATTTATACTTGTGCAATTTGAAATGTGTACATTTGAAAAAGTATTCATGCATTTGTAAAACTTATGGTATGCTTGTGGATATTTTGTATGCATACAAGTCTTGTTTGTTTGTGTGACTACTTTTGAGACCAATTTATCTTCGTATAGAACTGAATATTCTGCTTTCTGGAGACAACTGCACAATTCTGTGTGCAGCATTACGTGGTAAATTCAATCATAATCCATTTAGATATGCAGGTATACCAAGGGGCTGGCCAAACAGAAATACTCACTCGAGGACGTCTCGGTTGAACTGCTTCTGTCTGTTACCCAGGAACTCGCCAATCATCTGCCTACTCAAGCCTTTTCTTTGTAGCAGGAAGTGGGCCACGCCCACTGGAGTGTCCTGTACAAAGTTCTGCTCCATCATATATTGAATGCCTTTTTCTGGTTTCCTAAAACATAAAGGTGAGTCAAAGTAAAATCAAGAGAAAGAAAAAAGGGGGTGAAGACACAATCCAAAACTTTGATCATCCCACTGTACTTCCACTCTGGCTCACTGTTTGTCAGCATCAGGACAGGATTTATGGAGGCAGAAAGTAAGAGAAGTGGAGAGGAGTTTGAGAAGAGAAGTTTGAGATGCTGATTGCATGTTCTAGAAGAAACCAAACAACCCAGTCAACATGAAGTGCAGCAGAATGAGACTCACGCTTAGAAGTCATGTAAATGTGTTTTAATCAGCATCACTGCTGGGTATTATTCATCTGTTGTCATTAAGGGATTTTTGGACTTTCTTTGGTCCTAAAATTAAAAAAAAAAGTTTGTTTTTTCATAAATACTATTTTGTATTAATTATTGGTTTGTAATTTGTTATGTCATTGGGAGAACCTAGTTTTGAGAACCTGTTCACACTTGCTGCTGAACACTGTTCTGAGTAATTGGACTGTATTTGAACAATGCTCTGTCTGAGTGACCTCAATGAGCACTGGAAGTGTTTATCAGATGTAGAATTATTGTCTGAGAGTCAAAGTGATGCCCAACAGATTTACTTTCACAAGCAGATCATTATGGCTGGCCTTAATGCTCCGCTTCATATATAAATAAAATTTTATTAGAATTTGCTTTGGGCTTGTTCCAAATGTAACGGACATGGGGATGAAAAACAAGAAAACAAAGCAGAAAAGTTGGAGAAGGGTTAAAATGTAAAGAAGGAGATAGCAATAGAGGAGAGAGATAAAGAGAACACAAATCAACATCATTGAAGTCTGACTCTAGACCTGCGGAAAGAAAAAAAACAAGACAAAACCGAGAAACCACAACAACAAACAACATATATAATGATACTTGTAACATCATTAGAAAGTATTTTATACAGTACATGGTAATACAATATATATTTGATGGCCATCACAACCCAACTGAGTGTGAATTTGATAAACACCTGAATCTAAACACCTGTGTGAGCATGATGTCACTATAAGGTTTCTCATAAAAATGTTCAATAGTGGATGTGGGGACCCACAGACCCATCCCCACAGGACATGAGGGTAGCACAGGGAAGACTGGAGCCACAGACACTTAGCGGTCCCCAAGCCCAGAGCCCCGGGAGTCCCCCAACAGGGACACCCACACCCCCCATAGAGAGAAGCAAAGGGAAGCCCCGGGCGATCCCCAGCAACCACAATGTAGAAACCCCAGGAGGCTGCAGCAACGAGTCCACAGGTCCCGCCGGCAACCCGCCACTCCAGAGTAGATCCGGTCATGGACACCAAGCCCCGAGGTCATACCACCCCCCAACAGAGGCCCAACAGAGCCAGGGCACCCAGGCCCCAGCAGGCAGCCACCAGGGCAGGCCTGCACACACCCCACCACCCAGTCCCAGATGCTGAGCTGCCAATGCACTGACGGCATGGGGAGCACCACTGGAGGGGAGTGCGATGGGGGGAGTTGACCCTACATTAAATGGGGGGGCCCAAATTGATCCAAGAGAGGGGACCACCTAAAACCCAACCCGAGACATAAACAGGCACACAGAGACAGCCTGACAGAGCCTCTGTCGGGCCATCCATGCGCCCCACCCACCCGACAGCGACCACAAGCCAGCCCCAGGCCGGGGACCAGAGCAGCAGGGAGTAGCAGATGAGGAAGGCCGGCCAACGCACCAAGGATCAGGCACCCCAACAGCCCCAGACCACAGGCCTGGAGAAGCCCCGGCATGCCACCTATGCACCCCCCCCACACACACACACACACAGTACCCCCCACTGCGAATGTCACATCAGGCCAACCAGCCAGCACCCCGTCAAAGCAAAGCTACGCCCCAGACCGCTGCTATACACCACCAACGACCACACACACACAACCACAGATGACTCCCCGCCGGAACCCGGCAGCCACCCCAGCCAAAGGGCCGACCATTGCAACCAGGAGCCCTGATCAAAAGATCCAAACAACCCAGGGAGAACCGGAGCCCTGGCCCCATCCCCAATCGCCCCCCTGGCCCAACGCCCACCCACTGCCCAGACTCCAACCAGGCAGCCTACCCCCCTCCCTGCCCCCGATCCCAAATGTCAAACGGAGAACGAGGGTTTAAGAGGAAAAAAATAGGTTAGAAATTTGTCTAACAGGACATTGACACAACCTGAGAAAGATGTGTTGGCAAAATGACTAAATTTTGCCATCTCTCCATAAGAAATACCTGTTGTGGAACTAATCACGGCCACTGAATCTGCAATTAGGAACAACAACTTGACGGAAGCAGAGGCAGAATAACTCAGAATGAAAATATTAGCAACTCTCTCCAGTGCCAAACCGCCTCCTTCAAACCTCACACCACAGGAAAGGAAAGCTGTAACATCACTCAGCCAGGACCAAAACATCACCATTTTACCAGCTGATAAAGGAAGATGCACAGTAGTCCTCAACACTTCTGATTACCAGGAAAAAATAACTACACTACTGAGCGACCGTAACACCTACGAGACCCTGAAGAGGGACCCAACCAGTGCCTACAAAAAGAAAGTCACAGATTACCTGCAAAAACTTGAAAAGGAGAAAACAATCAATCGATCTTTGTATTATAGATTGTACCCAGGGGAAGCCACTCCCTGTCTTTATGGACTCCCAAAAATACACAAAGAAGGAACACCACTCAGACCCAACGTCAGCAGCATGAACTCAGTGACATACAATATTGTTAAACATCTGGCTGGTATTTTAGCTCCTCTTGTTGGAGACACACCTCGTCACATAAAGAACTCCATTGATTTTGCTAACAAAGTTCAACACTTGAAACTAACCCCAAGAGAAATCCTTGTATCGTATGATGTGACTTCTCTTTTCACATGCATACCCATCTCTGAAGCAGTAGAAACCGTCAGAAAACAACTTCTACAAGACAAGGACTTAATCAACAGGACCAACTTCACCCCAGACCAGATCTGCACCCTGTTGGATCTCTGCCTCTCCACCACTTATTTCAAGTTCAATGACAGTTTTTACAGACAGAAGCACGGCTGTGCCATGGGATCTCCAGTGTCACCCATTGTTGCCAATCTCTACATGGAGGAAGTGGAACAGAGAGCCCTACACTCCTATGAGGGAACAACGCCAAGCCATTGGTTCAGATATGTGGATGATACCTGGGTCAAAACCCAAGCTAAGGAAATAGAAGCGTTCACCAGACACATTAACTCGGTCGATAACAACATCAAGTTCACCAGAGAGGATGCAAACAACAACAAGCTACCTTTTTTGGACTGTTTGGTTCAGATGGAGAGAGAGGACAGCCTCAACATTGAAGTTTACAGAAAACCAACCCACACAGACCAGTATCTTCTGTTTGACTCCCACCATCCACTGGAACACAAACTCTCTGTCATCAGAACTTTACAACATCGGGCCGAACGCATCTCCACGAAGACAGAAGGGAAGGAAAAGGAACAGAAACACATCCAAGATGCTCTTCAAACATGTGGATATCCTAACTGGGCTTTTGTCAAGTCAGAGAGGAAATCTACAAAACACACCAATAAACAGAAAAAGGAGAACAACAGACGTAAAAACATTGTCATCCCTTATGTTGCTGGAGTATCAGAGAAATTCAGAAGGATTTTCAACAAACACAAGATCCCAGTACATTTCAAACCCAGCAGGACTCTCAGACAGAGGCTGGTCCACCCTAAGGACAAGACACCCATACACAAACAGAGTGGTGTAGTGTATGTGGTCCAGTGCAGCGAGGACTGTCCAGACCTCTACATTGGAGAAACTAAACAGCCTCTTCACAGACGCATGGCTCAACACAGGAGAGCCACCTCCTCAGGACAAGATTCAGCTGTTCACCTCCACCTCACAGAGAAGGGACACTCTGTTGAGGAACAAAACGTGCACATTTTGGACCGAGAACACGGATGGTTTGAGAGGGGTGGGGGGGGGGGGGGGGGGTGAAGGAAGCAATTTATGTTAAAAGAGAAAAACCATCTCTTAACAGAGGAGGAGGCCTCAGATTTCCACTTTCAAAAACATATAATGCAACTTTAAGATTGATTCCCAGCCAGTTTCACACCTGATGGGAACAGAGGGGCCTCGTCTGTGAATTAGAGAAACCTTAAGAAACCCCTACTGTTAAGGTGTGAGGTGTGATTTGTCAATTTACATAAGTATGTGTATCTGATCTCGGCCTTATAACCTGAACCCCACACTCACTGCTCTTTGAATTGAGAAAGCTCCTCGGATGAGGAGAAATACGTCTTCTGTTTCAAATAAAGTCCAGATGTTTATGTATTGAACGTTTTTGAATTAAGAAAGTTATTTTTTGCTACTTTTCCTGTGCATTAGCAAAGATTTTTTTCAACAGCTGGGAAATCCTTATGTTTAAATCTGTTTGAGGTTTCCTCTTTTAAAATGACATCAATAAATCCTCATTAGGAAACACTAAAAACAGGAATCAGACCAATTGTCTAGGAATTATCCTAAATATCAAGACAAATCAAGCCACATCTCTGGAACCACTCATAATATCAATATTATCTGGGTATACAAATGTAGCTTTAAAAGCCAAAAATCTGAAAATGTCTTTAGTTTGACCAAATCTTACTTAATCTCTGATTTGGTGCAATGGGTCATATTAGATAGATATAAATTAGATACTGGGATCATTTGGCAAACAGCACTTGCAAAGGGGTCTATAAAATGTGAAATGTAAAATTGCATGAACTGCAACAGCTCACAGTCTCATTGCTTGAATTTTAAATGTAAGAAAAAAAATCCTTGAGAC
Organism: Nematolebias whitei; assembly: GCF_014905685.2. NCBI lineage: Eukaryota > Metazoa > Chordata > Actinopteri > Cyprinodontiformes > Rivulidae > Nematolebias > Nematolebias whitei. The sequence goes on from NC_056504.1 coordinate 4,709,625, forward strand.
AATTATTTTTCTATTCACAGAAAAGTTGCGTGCATTTTAAACCCTACTTAGTTTTGTTGCTAGTTGTCTAAATGTCCAGGTCTACAAACAGCACTGATAATAAATAATAATTATTTATAAACACTGGTCCAAATCTATTTTCTATTTTAAAGAACTCATAAAGATGAAATCATAAATGTGGGTGCAGCTGCTGAGATACAAAGCAGGCAGAGAAGCCTAAAATGTTTAGTGGGAAATGAAGTAATGTGCACAAACAAGAATATAGTTTTGCACACAAAAACTTTGTAATTTTCCAAAATGGTCTGTGATTGAAAACACTCAGAATTCAATGCAGACAAATTTTGAATCCCCAACTCTTGCACAAAACATTTGAGTGAAAAGCCTCCACAGACCAGTCCAGGTATTCATCACAGATGGAGCAGTCCACGTCCCGCAAAGACATGAGCTTTCAGAAATAAAGCCAGCATTACCAAACCTAAAGAGACGTTGATGTGGAGAGCCATGCTATAAACGTCTGACAAACATCTTTCTTGAACCATTTAACCAAATTAACGATTTGGTTTTGCAAATCTTTTTGAAAGCACTTTCTCCTCTGTGTGGTTAAATACATTTTTAAGCTAAATCCAAAGTCACTGTGCATCATCAGCGATTTTTCCTCAGTAATAAATTTGTTTGTTTAATCCCAAGACTGAATGGTCACACAGACCATTTATCATCCGTTCATCACACTTTTGAGTTGCAAAGTCATTTTACCTTCTCACCTGTGAATAATTCTGGCACAGAGGCACATCTAGAATTGCACCGCTCAAGGTGGCTGCATGTTGGAGCAGCTCTGTTACTTTCATTCTGAGATTTTGCTTTTGGAAACTTTAATTCCTCTTTTTCTGGATGTAAATCACATTTTTTGGATGATTGTTTCCTCTGGTATCAGTTGCTGAGCAGCTGGAAGGATTTTCACTGAAACTTTTTTAGTTTAAGACATTTGTTATGATGCGTAACCATGGCAACAAGGCAGTTTTCTACAACCAACAGCAGCTGATTAACATGTCAAAAGTTCAAATAATATCTCAACTACAGCCTCAAATGAGTTGAAAAGGATGTTCTGTGGACGCATTCTCATCTACCTGCCAGCTGTGCTCGAGTGCCTGACCACTGAGATCCTGGAACCAGCAGGAAACATGGCTCATGACAGCAGAAGGACAGGATCGTCCACCTACAGTCCGCAGTAATGAGGAGCTCGGCAGACTGCTGGGAGGAGTGACCATCGCTCTGGGAGGAGTTCTGCTCTGCATTCAGGCGGTCCTACAGCCTGGAGGAACTGAGAGGCCAGCCGAGTCTGGGTGCACAGATTGGACAGCATCTGCAGCCAGTTTCTTATGATCCACTGTGGGATGGACCTTTACAAGAGATCCTTCCTGTCTACAGCCATCAGTATCTATAACATCCCTTAATGAAATGAGGATAATGAGTTACAACAACAAATAATTTCCCTTTGGGATTAATAAAGTATTTTTGAATTTGAATCAGGGGTGGGTTGGCTTCAGTCCCCGTCCACGCCTGGCTCCATTCAAAAATCACACCGAGGCAGTCAGAAGGTCTCTTGAGTCCTTGCTTGATGTGTTTTGTGAAAAAGCCGACTGGCTGGCGTGTGAAGTCACTAATCAATGGATTATTTTTCTTCCAAGTAGTTGAGAACATCAATATGCTACAATGCAACTCAAATAGCTCTAAATTGTGTTAAGGTCAGAAAAATAATATAGTTCAGTTGTCTGAATGTATTGTTTTAACAGAAACTGCTGATGTTCAGCCTCTCATCAGGAGGCTGTGTGTCTACATGTTCTGGGTGTGAATGCCATCAGCCTGAACTGACCACTTGCAGTTAAATCACTGAAAACAAATCTAAATTCCCAGAGGTGAACTGGGTCTCAAGCTTCTCTGTTAGATTGAGTTGTGTCTTTGCCTGTGAACCCAGTGACGTATACATACTTGTTGAAGAGATTCAGACCAATGCGGTAGTGTCTTTTGCGAACGATATCATTGCTGAACGCTGGTGAGTCCCATCTGTTGCAGGTTTCCTTGTGGTAAGTCTGTTTGGTGAGCGTCTGCTCCCTCAGGCTGTCCCTGGAAGAGGACTTTGAACTGCAATTGATGGTGTCATTGGAGTTTGATGTGTTGATACTGTCATTGTCACCATCTGATAAATTTGAGTCTGACTTGCTCTGCAGGTTTGCAGTACCACTGATAGCTAGGTGGGTCTCCATCTGTTGAGGATGATGTGCTGAGGTCTTTTCTTCTTTAAAAGGCCCCCAAGGCAGCGGGCTGTGGCTGATGTGTTGGGAGATGCTCTGCTGGTTGCTTACACTTTGATTGTATGTAATTTGTCTCTTTAAAGAGCTGCAGTCTGAACAATCATGCAACTCCACCAGGTTCTTGCTAGGGGGCTCTATGGTCAGTGCGGGAAGGTGATCTACCCACAGATGCTGCTCCTGACACTCTAAGTAAGGTGTATTGTGGCTGCTTGTACTCATGTTTTCTTTTTCATTCTTGTGCACCAGGGAACAGTAGTCGTGGGAGGAACTGAGGAAAAGTTGGTGTGAGTCTGATTCTGTACTGGAATGCCAGTCCACAAACTGAGACAGAGGAAGGGTGGGAGATAACTCCTCCTCGTCGATGTAAAGGGTGACATCACTGTAAGATGCTGTCATCTCTTTAGAGTTGTGGGAGGCTTTTATCTTACAGCGCTGTTCTCTGTCTGTGTCCTGATGGGCTCTCTTTGGCTTTGATTGGCTGTCCTCTCCGTGTAGGCTGTGGCAGTTCAGAGCATCATCTATGGACTCAGCAAGAGACTTGACTTGCCTTGAGAATGTATCTTCCAGTTCTGTAATGACATCTGGGAAGTTGTTCTGTGTTGTTGGTGTCTTGTTCTGCATACACCTCTCTCCTCTGAGTTCAGAATGCACCGGTGCACCTACTTTACCATCATCCGTTAGTGAGACCTGCTTTCCTTCAAGGTAGGAGCTGTGGAATTTTTCAGGTCCTTTGAAGGAAAGTTGCATTCTCATATTGGACAGAATAATCTGTGTGGACGTATGGTTCTCAGGCATAGAACTTCTAAGACACTCGGAGTTCTTGTTCATTTGGTACTGGCGAAAGGCTGTTTGGATGGTACGTGCAGCATGCCGAGTAATAAAACGTCCACCGTATTTAAACTCTAGCATCTCCACCTGAAAGAAAAAAAAAGTTGTTGTAGATTTCTAAAAGTAGTACAGTAGTCACAATAAATAGCCAATTGACTTTTTTCTTAAATGTCTTTTAGGACCACACAAAATAACGAGTACACAGAGCCTTCACAAGTGATGCTTGAATGTAAAAAAGGCCTAGTATTCCTTGAAAGAATGCATATCCCCCACTTCCTTTCAGATAAGCGTTTTAAACGAAATCATGAAAAACAACATTATGCACAATGTCATGCAATATTACATGGTTTATGTTATTGTTTATTGGATTTATTGTTATTGTTCTTGAAATGCTATAAAATAGTTTTGATTTTAACAGATAATGCAAAAACAAATTTAAGCAAAAAATCTTGCACAATGAGTAACTTGTGATGCAAATGACTCTTGGGTGCAGGATCTACAAATTGCAGCACAACATCTGTAAAATTGACTGAACTATAGTATCTTTTCTGTTTGCTAAGGTAAATTGGCTGTGGCATGTATCTTGATTTGGGTTGACTTCCAAAGTTATCCCATTTCCTAAAAGTTTCATTTAAATCTGTCCAGTAGTACACACGATATTTTGTGAACAAATGGACAGAGTTGACTTAAAATGGTTAATGGCAAGATTTAAAATGAAGATCTTGTGTTATTTGATTAGACTCACAACATGTGTGATGGATCAGACTCAGCTACTGCCACACAAAATTTTAACTCAATTTCTGTTAAACTCATTGAGTGGTAGCCATTTTTCTGTTTTAAAGGTCAGTTGGCTGTGTCTGCACATTGAAGTGGTTGACTTCAAAAGGTAATCAGTTGTAGATGTACAGCCCATGATGACAATCTGCAAGTTTCATTAAAATGTGTGCAGTGGTTGATGAAATCCTTTGGTAACAGACACAAAAACAATCAAAAATAGAAACGGGCAAACATATCACTGTAAACCATAAAGAAGGGTGGATGCAGGTGTTGTCTCCTTTAGACTGCTCATTTTTGCTACTGCCTCCAGCCCCAACATGTTTCAAATATATATATTCTTCTTCCTTTGGCTTTTCCCTCTTCAGGGATCGCCACAGCATGTCATCCTTCTCCATCTCACTCTGTCCTTTGCATCCTCTGGCCTCACCCCAACTAACTCCGTGTACTCTCTAATTGCATCCATATATCTCTTATTTAGCCTTCCTCATTGTCTTTTTCCTGGCAGCTGCATTTCTAACATCCTCTACCAGTATACCCACTGTCCCTCCTCTGGACATGGCCAAACCATCTCAGTGTGTCCTCTCTAACCTTATCTCCCAGTTATTCAATCTGTGCTGTGCCTCTGATGATCTAATTCCTAATCTTATCCATCCTTGTCACTCCTAAGGAGAACCTCCCACCTTCATGTGTGTTGCTAGAGAGTCCACAGTCCTGATAACAGCTGCTCTAGCTCTCTGATGCAACTGCACATAATTCAAGCTTCGACATATCCACACAAATTTGTAAACAATCCAGAATTCACCAACCAATCAGCAAAAAAAAAACAAAAAAACAGTTGTCATCATGGATCCAGTTTGTTTCCGTCGCAGTAAGAGGGTCCTCCTTACCCTGACTCCTGTCTGGAGAAGTTGATCAATTTTGTTGAGAGACCAGCTGATCTTTCGAATTAGGAAGGTTAGACAGAAACCTGGCTACAAAAGGAGGATTTTGTTGGTATAAATGAATCCACTCCTGTTACTTATTTAAATTTTCATGTTCCTAGAACAACTGGCCGATGTGGAGGAGTAGCTTCTATTTTTCAGTCAGGATTATATAAATTGTCTACCATCTTCTGCCTCTGGTCTATCTCCTTTCTACACCATGTATGGTTTTCAACCTCCAGTGATCACCATCCAAAAAAGGGAAGCTGAAATTCCTTCTGCTCATCAAGCTGCGCTTAGGTGCCAAAGAGTGTGGAGAATGGCCAAGAGACATCTCTCTAAAATGTCTACCGTTTATGTCAAAGGGGCCAATCGTCGCTGCTCTCCTAATCCTCCCTACCAGGTGGGCCAAAAGGTTTGGCTGTCCACTAAGGATCTTCCCCTCCGGGTGGAGAGTTGCAAATTGGCACCTTGTTTTGTGGGACCCTTCCCCATATCCAAGATCATCAACCCCGTGGCTGTAAGATTACAGCTTCCCCGGACACTCAAGATTCACCCCATGTTTCACGTATCTTGTATCAAGCCTCTACTGCTCTCTCGTTTTGAACCCTCTTCCAGGCCCCCTCCTCCTGCTCGACTGATCGATGGGTCCCCGGCCTTCACTGTTAGGAGACTCCTCCACTCCAAACGGTGGGGTAGGGGCATACACTATTTGGTAGACTGGGCGGGTTATGATCCTGAGGAGCGGTCTTGGGTTCCTGCATGCAACATCTTGGACAAGGACCTCATCAAGACCTTTCACACCAACCATCCTGATCAACCTGGAGGTCCATCAGGCGCCGGACCTTAAAGGTGGGGTTATGTCACACTTCTAACAAGTCATGCTCTGTTTTCCTCTGTCATGCTCTGATCTCGAGCCTTGCTTTCAAGCCACGCCCCTCTGCACCTCCACACAATCAGGCTCATTCTCTCCACCTGTTCCAAGCACAATTTAAGCCTCATGCTCACAGCCACACTCTGCCAGATTATCGAATCCCTTGTGGTTATTGATGTCCAACATTCATGTCACAGTTCTTTTGGTTTGCCTGATCTTGACCCCACACCTGTCTTTTTGGATTGTTGAATTGCCTGCTCCTTGCCTGTTACTGTTTCACCCCTCTCATCACGGCTCTGACCTACTCTTCTGGATAAATTACTACGTCTCTTGGATGACCCTCTTGGAAACAATATTGGACCTCTGCCTCCTCTGTACCGACTCTCTGCTCTACTCCTGGATATTGCCTCTGGATCTCCCCAAACTACCTCTCTGCAACAATCCTGCTTGCTACGGTGAAATCACCCTGTCCAACATTATCAGGTGGAACTCATCTCATCTGAATAAGAAGGTCAGTGGATGCACTTCTGTTCTCAAGTCTCGCCACACAACCCTTCAGTCCACCAACCTCTCATATCTCTGCAGATTGGGCTCGCTCCAGGACTTCCACCTCCACCAGCAGTGTTTTCTTAATAAAGTATTTGAACCATTCCTGTTGCCCGGTCTCTTGCTCAAATCCAAATACACAAATCCTAACACATTTTGGATCTAATTTATTTGTCTTTAATGAATGGTTATGTACCACAGCGCTTAAAGGTTGCTGTAATTAAACCTTTACTTAAGAAGTCTGATCTTGATTCAGAAATTCTGGCCAACTATAGACCTATATCTGATCTAACTTTCATCTCAAAAATTCTAGAGAAAATAGTTGCAGGTCAGTTGCGTGAACATCTACAAAGAAATAATCTGTTTGAAGAGTTTCACTCAGGGTTTAGAACTCATCCTAGCACAGAAACAGCACTAGTAAAAGTCACTAATGATATTCTCATGGACTAGGACAATGGACTTGTGTCTTGTGCATAATATCACTAACATTAGAAACATCTGATCTAAAGATGATGCAGAAAAACTGGTTCATGCATTTGTCACGTCTAGACTGGACTATTGCAATGGTTTATTATCTGGGTGTCGAAATACTTCTTTAAAACGTCTTCAGTTGATCCAAAATGCTGCTGCCAGAGTCTTAACTGGAGTTAGTGGGAGAGATCATCTCTCTCCAGTTTTAGTTTCTCTCCATTGGCTCCCTGTCAAATCCCGAATAGAATTCAAAATCTTACTTCTAACCTACAAAGCCCTCAACAACCTAGCTCCATTGTATATTACAGATCTTATTGTTCCTGTTTTGTATTTGTAATTATTTTTTCTATCCTTAACATGTGTTTTTTTTTGTCTTTCAGATACACCTGGACCTATACCTGGACCTACCATTCTGTGTTCGTCTGTCTCTCCTTCCTGTCCTCTCAACCAGCCGGTCAAAGCAGATGGTCTCTTGTCCTGAGCTGGTTCTTCTGGAGGTTTCTTCCTTTTAAAAGGGAGTTTTTCTTTCCACTGTCTCCACTGTGCTTGCTCAGGATGGGAGACTGCAACGAAGCCAAGGTTCAACTTGTCTGCTGGATTCCTTAGATAAACTTTACTAATTGGCTTTTATGTGAATGTTCCTGTAAAGTGCCCTGAGACAACTTTGTTGCGATTTGGCGCTTTATAAATAAACTGAATTGAATTTAATTGAAAAAACTGTCCTGTGTGTGCTGATTAATCACAAATGTTACCTCCAAAATTAAAAATGTTTCAATTTTCAATCAAAAAAGGCATATTTGTCTATGACACAAAATCTTAAACTAATCTTGACAGCTGTAAGGCTTTGCAAGCTTTTTATTTATTTTTATTTTTTTCAAATGCTGGGTGTTGCAGTCTGCTCAGAAAAGTTCTGACCTCTGACCCCCAGTGTAATTTTCATTTATTTAACAAACATTATGATCAGCATTATTCAAATCACATTTATAGTATTTATATATTTTTAAAGGTATCAACAGTCAGAGGTTTGTGTCCATACCCCTCTCACCTGCTTGTGCTGGACGTTAGAGGGCTCATAGTTCTCTGACAGCAAGCGCGAGTCCTTAAAGGCCTCCTTTTCTGTCTGTTTGTGGAGAAGGGACTGCGAGTGCTGGAGCTTGGCTTTGCAGGTCTGCTGGTGGCCCGGAAGGAAAAGATGTGCATAGAGTTGGCTGTCCAGTTGGTTTGGGCAGAAAGCATCGCCGTGGATCACTGGGCTACAGCTGTGGCCACCACTGGGGTCCATAGAGGGGCTCACCTTGCTGCCTGGGACATCATCTTCAACACTGCAACGCACGCACGCACGCACGCACACACACACGCACGCACGCACACACACACTAGATTAGCCTTCTGTGTCCTGGACTCAGTGTAAATGACTCCTAGTAGGTCAGAAAGAGTCACATGACAGACAGAAAGGTAAACTTTGATACTGGTGGAAGACGAAGAAAGTAATCTATATCCTCTTTACAAAGCATTTTTTGATTAGAAGAGGAAGTGCTGTGAATAAATTGTAGCTTTAATAGGGATTAAAATCTTAAACATTTAAACCACTACAATGTTATTAGCTCCACATTTACAGATAAATAAAGGAACATAGTGTTGGGACAACTTGAATAACAAATAATAATGTTTTGTACAGAACAAAACCTGGAAACACGATAAGCAATTGTTTTCAGCATAAAGCTAAGCTCGACTAAAGCTAGTTGTCAACAGGGAACCAACATGGCGCCGGACATGTGAGCAGCATTTTGGATGAGCTCCCATCGGCCCTGTTGATAAACTGCTTTTTATGATCGTGTCCTTGCTGCCTTTGGGCTGGATTTTGTTACTAAGACTGGTGTTATAGTGGCTAATACTACATTAAATACTTTTGGGTTAATTAAATAAAACAGGAGACACCTTGGTTCTGATTGACAGCAAAATGGGGATTTTATTTGAAGCATAAACTCGTAGGTTGAACAGCTAAAATACCTCAAGACCCCGAAAACAGAAACCCCTGTCTCAACATGGCTCTGTCCTTATTTATATCTTTCATTGACGTCAGAGGGTTATAAACCATACCATACCATTTTATTTATAGAGCACTTAAAACAGCTACAAGGCCAACCAAAGTGCTGTACAGACAGAACAACAGACAACACACGAAGCAAAATACAAAATGAAGTAAATCAGAATATAGACATAAAAACATCGCAGATAATAAATATGACAACAAACCAGTGTGGAGCATACAGGTTCAAAACACAGATCCTCTGGTGTTGAAAGCTACTGAATAGTAGTGGGTTTTTAAACGGGATTTAAAAACCGAGAGGGAGGGGACCTGTCTGACAAGCAGAGGTAACTCATTCCAAAGTCTTGGTCCTGCTACAGAGAAGGCCCTGTCACCTCTGCGCTTAAGACGAGTTCCTGGAACTGTGAGAAGACGAGTTCCTGGAACTGTGAGGAGCAATTGGTCCGCTGACCTCAGGGAACGTGGTGGGACATACGGTTGTAGCAGATCAGAGAGATGGGGG
>NC_056504.1:4719001-4735077 GCF_014905685.2 Nematolebias whitei
GTGGGTATTGTTCAGTGATTTGTAGACATACATGAGTATTTTGAACTGGATTCAAAGGTGAACCAGTAACCAGTGCAATGAGGCCAAAACTGGTGTAATGTGCTCTCTTTTGCTTGTACTGGTTAAAAATCTGGCTGCTGCATTCTGGACCAGTTGTAGTCGTGCAATGGAGGTCTGACTGATACCAACCAGGAGCGAATTGCAGTAATCAAGCCTCGATGTAATGAATGCATGTATTACTGTCTCCAGGTTATTTTTGGACAATATGGGCTTCAGTTTAGACAGCCGCCTCAGTTGGAAGAAGCATGATTTAACAATCATGTAAACATGATTGCTAAGTTTCAGGGAAGGGTCCATTATCACGCCCAGATTAGTGACTCTTTGTTTTTCTGACAGGGATAGAGTGGAAAGGTCGATGCAGTGGTTTGTGGTTGTGTCATTGGGAGGGAACAACATGACTTCAGACATCTTTTCATTAAAACTCAAGAAATTTAAAGCCATCTAGTCCCTGATGTCAGCCAGGCAGTTGAGCAGAGGTTGAATAGAGCATGTACCATTGTGTCTTAGGGGGAAGTAAATTTGACAGTCATCGGCATAGAAGTGGAAGGGCATGTTGTGTTTCCGGAAAATAGCACCAAGCGGCAGCAGGTATAAAGAGAATAGGAGGGGACCCAGGATGGACCCCTGCAGAACCCCCCATTTAAGCTCTGTCGCTGCAGAACTAAAATCTCTGCTGGAGACACAAAAGGATCTGTCAGCGAGGTAAGATCTGAACCAACTGAGGGCTGACCCTGTGATGCCCACCCACTGCTCCAACCTAGCAATGAGGATCTCATGGTCGATGGTGTCAAAGGCAGCTGTGAGGTCCAAGAGGACAAGCAGCACAGAATCACCGTATCTGTGGATCTGAAGATGTCGTTAAAGACCTTCAGCAGGGCAGTTTCAGTGCTGTGGAGAGGTTTAAAGCCAGATTGGAAAAGCTCTAAGATGGTGTGATCCTCCAGGAAGCACTTCAAAAGGGACTCGACTATTTTCTCCAGTACTTTAGAAACAAATGGGAGTTTGGAGACAGGCCGGTAGTTGGAAATGACTGAGGGGTCAAGGTTTGGTTTTTTCAGGAGGGGCTGGACAGCAGCATGTTTAAAGGATTTTGGCACCATGCCAGTGGATAAACTAATGTTTACTATAGCAAGAATGGATGGACCTAGAGTAAGAAAAACCTCCTTTAGTAGTCGAGGGGGGACCACATCAAAGGGAGAACCAGAAGGTTTCAAGCTGCACACGACCTGCTCTAGAGAAGATAGAGCGATGGGTTCAAAATAGTCAAAAGGAGCTACAGATTGAGGTGGGATGGATGGGTCATGAGTTGGATGAGAAATGAGAGCCCTGGTGGTCGCAATTTTTTCCAAAAAGAAATGTAAGAAGTTCTCGCACAGCTCAGTCGAGGCTTCCAGAGGTGATGGTTCAGTGAGGTGGAGAACAGAGTTTAGGGTGGAGAAGAGGACACGTGGGTTGCGAGAGTTTGAGGTTATGATATCAGAAAAGTATTTGGATTTAGCAGCTTTCACTGCTTTCTGATAATGGCGCCAACACTCTTTAAGTATCTGGAAAGAGACCTGCAGCCTGTCTTTCCTCCACTTTCGTTCCACCCTCCTACATTGCTGCCTAACAGCATTGGTGACGTCACTCAGCCAAGGTTCTGCTCTGAGTTTTGATTTTCTAGTTTTAACAGGAACAACATGATCCAGAGTCTTTAAGCAGACAGAGTTGAACTTGGATGTCAGCTTTTAAGTGGTGGAGAGAAACACTGGGGGCTGAATTATCATTTCAGAGTTATAAGCATCTGTGAAACGTGCAGCAGTGAAGTGGTTAATGGTCTGGCTACTATGTGCTGGAGCGCACGGCTTAGGAGTAAGATGGGGAGGGTGAACTCAAACTGGACTGGCATGTGGTCTGAAAAAACATTATCACCAATTTCAAGATTTCTAACAGTCACATCATGAGTTAAAACAAGGTCCAGTGTATGTCCTCGCTCTTGGGTGGGACCGTTTACATGCTGTTAGATTAAATGAGTCCAATAAATCTAAAAAGTCCTTAACCAAGGGCTTCTCCTGACAGCACACGTGCAAATTAAAGTCCCCAATAATGAAAACATGATTATATTTTGGTGTGATTTCAGCCAAGAAATCAGAAAATTCATTTATGAAATCCTTAGATCGAGGTGGGCGGTAGACGAGCGCACATAAAGTCGAAGGCGAATGGCCGAGTTCAAAGACGCTCAGCTCAAAGCTGGCACGGGAAACTGGGATGGGCAGTTGTTTACAGTCAAAAGTTGGTTTGAATATTGTTAATAATCCACCACCGCGCCAGCCTGATGGCTGCGGTGCGTTAAAATACAGACAATTCGGTGGCAATAATTCCGTCAAGGCGCTGGACTCACCTAGAGACATCCAAGTCTCTGTGATGCAGAAAAAGTCCACAATCGTGCTCTTGAAAGTAATCCCTGAGGATAAAAGTTTTGTTGGTACTAGATCTTGCGTTAACCAAACACATCTGGATACTGTCCAAAGTGGAACCAGCAGCGGTGGAGTTTGCGCACGCCAATGGCCGCAAGTTTTCAATAGGGATGCACCGATCCACTTTTTTTACTTCCGATCCGATGCCGATACCTAGATCTGAGTACGGCTGATACCGATCCAGTTCCGATATCATGATCATCATTGATTTTATATGAGGCTGTAATAATCTCCTCTCAAGTACAATTTGTACAAATATGGCATATGACCCTGATAACCTCATAAACTTTCGGCCTATATCAATTCTTCCCTTTCTGTCTAAAATTTTAGAGCGAGTCATAGCTGATCAACTTCAGACCCACCTCAAATCCAATAGATTGTTTGAACCATTCCAGTCCGGTTTCCCAAAATACAAAGTTACCAATGATCTCTTCCTTTCCTCTGATTCTGGCCAGCTCAGTATCCTGATCCTCCTGGACTTCACTGCAGCTTTTGACACGTCAGTCATTCCATCCTCCTGTCCCGTCTCAAGTCCAACCTGAGCATCACTGGCTACGCTCTGTCCTGGTTTCACTCCTACTTCACAGACTGGCAACAGTTTATTTATATCAACTGGTCCTCCTCCATAACCCCTCTAACCCAGGCTGTTCCTCTCCTTTTTGTACTTTACATCCTTCCCCATGGTAATATCATCCGTCATCATGGCCTCCAATTCCACTGCTATGCTGATGACATACAGATTTACATTTCTACTACATCCATAAACCCCAATATCCATTCCACCCTCACCCATTGCTTAACTGACATCAAAATCTGGATGAAGCACAATTTTCTCAAATTAAATACTGACAAAACTGACATACTCCTCATTGGTCCAAATAGTGTTACAAAGTCCACTCAAAACTTCTGTCTCAACTTTGACAACATCACTCTCATTCCATCCCCACTCATTCATAATCTTGGTATTCTTCTCGACTCCACTCCTTCATTCAAATCACACGTCAAACAGATAACTCGGACTGCATTCTGCCATCTCAAAAACATAGCATGACTCCGCCCATCACTCACTCTCTCCACTGCTGAAATCCTAATCCATGCCTTTGTCACATCCAGAATCAACTATTCAATAGCATTTTTTTCCGGTGCACCATCCAAAACTCTCAACAAACTGCAATATATTCAAAACTCTGCTGCCCGCCTTCTCGCCCACATCTGCTCCCGTGAACATCTCACTCCTGTCCTGCAGAAACTCCATTGGCTCTCTGTCACTCAGCGCATCCATTTCAAGATCCTCCTCATCACATTCAAAGCCCTCCATAATCTGGTCCCTCCATACCTGACCAAGCCACTCCATCACCACATTCCTTCTCGTTCCCTCCACTCCTCCAATGCCAACCGTCTGTCTCTCCCGTGTAGGACCAAGCTCCAAACCTAGGGAGACAGAGCCTTCTCCATCACTGCCCCCACCCTCTGGAACTCACTGCTCCAACAGCTTTGAGCCTGCTCCGATCTCTCCACTTTTAAGAAAGAACCCAAAACCTACGTGTTTAGATTCGCTTTAAATGTTTAAATTTTCCCTTTGTAAAAGTTTTATTGCGTTTTTATGTATTGTGATGCATTGTTGATGTTATATATTTTTTAACTAGTGTGAAGCATTTTTGAGTATTTAGAAAAGCGCTATACAAATAAAATATGTTATTATTATGATTATTATTATTAAAACTATTCTGACTAAGTCCGCTCAACTAATCAACTCATTCCTTGAATCTTATGGTGTGATTGATGTGTGTCGCTTCCGTAACCTTACTTCAAGATCATACTCATTCTTTTCCCCAGTTCACAAGACGTACTACTGAATCAATTATTTTTTTCTTGATAAACAAATTTTGCCTCTGGTGAAGGAATGTGACTATGGGACCATGGTCATCTCGGACCATGACCCACTTATTATGAAATTATTTATCCCGGTCACAAAATCTGTATTTTGTCATTGGAGATTTAACCCTTTACTTTTATCTGAGGAAGACTTTACCAAATTTCTTACATCTGGAATTTATTTATTTTTTCTTGAAGTTAAATGGACACCAGGCATGCCACTCTGTACGGTCTGGGAGGTGTTGAAGGCCAACCTGAGGGGTCTTACTGTGCAAACAAATAAAGAAGGGTTGGTACAGCTAAGACAGTGAACGGATGAGATATAGCCACTCCCTGTCACGGGATCTAATGAAAAAACCTTTGTTACTTCAAACTGAATTTAATACTTTGTCTACTCAGCAGACAGATATTTAATTTCTAAATCTAGACAGGGTTACTAAGAATACAGTGAAAAGGCTGGGCCCTTGCTCGCACATCAGTCACGGCGACAATCAGCCAATCAAACTATTACAGCAAAAAACAATGAACAGGGTGTTGCATGCCACGACATTGCTTAAATTAACGCATGTTTTATTTGTATAAATAAATAAATAAAATATCAATTCCACTTAGGGGGCTCGCTAGTAGCCACGGGACCCTAAGCAGCCGTTTAGTCCGTTTATGCGTCGGGCCGGCCTTGGCCTGCTGAGTAGACAAAGAACTGGACTGTCCCTCAGTGGTCTAATGTCCTCTTTTTAGATTAAAGTAAATGTTCTTGTCATTTATAAAGCAAGATCCCAGAGTGTGGAGGGAGAGCGGAGAGGTTCAGAATCCACATTGTTGAGTTGTTTCCACAGTCAGTGATGGTTTTGGTCCATGTCCTGCCGGTTCTGGTCCACTGGGTTTTCTGAAGTCCACAGTTCACGCAGCATCTAGCAGGACCTTTTAGAGACTTGATGCTTCCTGCTGCTGACGAGCTTTATTGAGATGCTGGTTTCATTTTCCAGCAGAACTCGGTACCGGCCCACATCGACAAAGGTGCCAGAAACTGGCTGTGGAATATTCTGCTGCCGTAGATGTATTTCTTTTCACTTTTGAAAAGGAACTCCTCTTTCTGTGTGGAGTTTGCATGTTCTCCTCGTACTGGTGAAGGTTTTCTCCGGGTACTCCAGTTTCCTCCCACAGACCAAACACATGCACGTTAGTCTTCAGGCCCAGGCCTCCTTTGCAATAGAGATCTGTGATCTCAGTGGGATTTGCCTGCTTAAATAAAGGTTAATAATAAAATAATAATTTTTGGCACCTTGTTTTTGTATTTCTGTTGCATGCTTTGGTATTTGTTGTTGTTTTTTTTGTTGAGCTGAAACTGTTCCTCTTGTCCTCAGCATTTCATTGCATTGTTGACCTTGTGTTGATTTGCATGTGACAAATAAACCAAACCTGATGATTTTCATTTTCGGAGACACTGAAGTTTGTTTTTTCATTACGTGTAAGCCATAATCATCAAAATACAAGAAATAAAGGCTTGAAATATTTCACTCTGTGTGTAATGAATCTATTTAACGTGCGAGTTTCACTTTCTGAAGTGATTGACATAAAAACTGAACTTTTCACGATATTCTAACTTTTTTAAAGTACAGACACACAGACAGGGTCAGAAATATTACATTATTGTGCGAACTATCAGAAAAGCAAGTTCTGACGAAGAACCCAGTCCTGACCCAGGGGGAAATAAAACCACCTCACAGAAGACACCCGGAGGATCAAACTTACTGTTGAGACTTTGCACCACGGCTGACATGGAGCAGCATGAATATCCTGAGTCGGTCTTTGTCCAACAGGGAGGAGGTTTGCCAGGAACTGTGCCCCTTCCAACTGTGGCTCTGTCAAGACTGTCACCACGATGGCTGCTGCCTGAAGTATTAGAGCCTGGATCCTTCCACTGAGCCTACAGGATTACTGCTAATGGGATTTCCCCTCATGGTTCCCTCTCATTGGTGTTGTCCCAGTTTACCTCAATGTGTAACTATAAAATCTCTGCTGAGGTTTAGGGCTTCCTCTTCTGCTCACTGCAAAATGGATCCAGCCTCATTGCTTTGCTTTCAATTCAATTCAATTCAAAAAGACTTTATTAATCTCAGAGGGAAATTAAATGTTGTTGCTCATCATCCTGGTTTCATTCAAGAGTTGTTGTTGTAGAAGCTGTTGGCTGTGGACAGGAAGGATCTCTTGTGGTGGTCCGTCATAGCGGATCTGAAGAAACTGGCCACAGACGTTGATTTGTTTACTTGGACTTGGTGAGACTCTCTGTCCTGCTGGGCAGCAGGACCACCTGAATATTCTCTGTACTGAAACTGTTTCAGGGTCTTACCACCAGCATTACCGCCATCAGCTGGGACAGTTAGTAGGAGCCAAGCAGGTCTGCAGATGATGATAAGAATAACAAACTCTCTGCTTACTTGAGGAAAAGGTGGTAAACTCCAGGGCATGAGAGTCCAAGGTTCCAGGGTCAGTCCAGTGATGTCCCACGACGATCAAGGGATAACTTAAGCAAGTGGAAAAGGCAAGGAGGGAATGAAGGAAGTACATAGAGTCCAGGGTGTCAAAGGAGCTCAGGAGATTCTGGGAGGTGTAGGAGCAAGGACTTAGAATAAACACAACTCTAGAAAATTCAGCAAAGGGCCAGGAACACACTACCATCAGGCAGACCAGCTGGTGGCTGTCTACTGCCATCTGGTTGGCAGGTTGTAGAATGATGAAGTCCTCTGGATGGGGGACAAAATGATTCTCACTTAAAGAAACTGGTCCAGATGACACGATTTAACCTTTTTTGTTGCTGTTTGTTTCTTTCTACCTGGATGATTAAGCTTACAACCCTTTCTCTGAACCACTTTGGCCTTGGTTGTCCTCAGGCTGTTTCTGAGTTTGGCTTGAAACACAGCAGTGAAGGCTACCTACAGTATGGGGCAGATCTGGTTGGCAGACCGTAGACTGAGGAAGCCCTCTGGATGGGGGACGAAATGTTTCTAACTTAAAGAAACTGGTCCAGATGACACAATTGAACATTTTTGTTGTTCCTGATCTTATGGTTGTTCTTACGGTTCACACATATTCTGGGTCCTTAGTAAATCGTCACAGTGAAAATAAACGCACTGTTTTCTAAATTTCACAGATTCACACACTTTCCAACCAGAGACATTAGCATTCTGGATCAGGTTTATTGTAACATCCCAGGTGCTTACAGAGCAGTAGGAGCCCCAAAGTTGGGTATGTCTGACCACATTTCTGTGGAGCTGATCGTACAAGCGATTTGTTGGATCCTAAACCAAACAACAGATCAATACAAGTGTGGATTGGGGAGGCTTCCCCAGAACTAAAGTACTGTTTTAAACACACAGACAGGAGTTTTAAAAGAGGGCACAGATCTAGAAGGATACACGTCTTCAATAAATCCATCAGGGTTATTTATTAATTTTATTTTATTTTTTTCAAAATCAGATATTATGGTTGGACAGTGCAGTGTCCGTTCCTGCTCAAAGCCTTGGATGCTGTTCACAAGACAAGGGATAAACTGGTTTATAGTAGAGCCTGGAAGAAAACCCACACATGCACGGAGTGAACATGCAAACTATTCAATTCAGTTTATTTATAAAGCACCAAATCACATCAAAGTTGTCTCAGGGACTTTACAGGAACATTCACATAAAAGCCAATTAGTAAAGTTCTCTATCTAAGGAATCCAGCAGACAAGTTGAACCTTGGCTTCGTTGCAGTCTCCCATCCTGAGCAAGCACAGTGGAGACAGTGGAAAGAAAAACTCCCTTTAACAGGAAGAAACCTCCAGCAGAACCAGGATCAGGACAAGAGACCATCTGCTTTGACCGGCTGGTTGGAGAGGACACCCAGAAAGGCCCCTGGACTGGGATTTGACTCGGCGACCTTCTCGCTGAGAGGTGGCAGCTTTACCAACTGAGCCACCGTGCCAATTTTTGATAAATAATTTGTGAAATTACTATTGTTCATTTCATGTGTTAAATATAGACATTCACAACCACATCAAAACTTCAGTGTTTCATTTTATTCAAACAGCTTGAACACATTATACTGAGTCTTTTACCATTAAACACATAACACATTATTAATATTTACAGATATGTTTACTTAATATTTATACATTTATGTATTCACAATGAATAATATAAAATAGTTGCAAAGTGTATTTTACACCTTTTAGTGGCATTTGCACTTAGATTTTGACTTGAATAGGCTTCATGTGCTTTGTTTTCTTGAACTCTGAGCTTTATAACTTTTTTAAATTTATCCAAATGTTGCTTGCTAAAGCTCAGAAGTCACAGAATACGAAATGGTAAAATAAAATAAAATATGAAACAGCTACCTGGATTATAAATGTAGAAATTGCTTTTTTTGACAGTATTCCCTGGAAGTCCCTTTAACTTTGAGACAGTTACAGAGGAAAAATCAACCACTTTATTTAACTGAAAATATTCCTTTTTTAAATATATTTTTCCTAAAAAATAAATAAATGAAAATAAACACAAAATAAAATAAGTAGTCAATCTTTATAGTCATCTCAGCTTGAAATAGAATTATCAAATTTAAATGCCATTTTTATTATTTTAACTCTTTACGGGCCTTTAGTTTTAAAAACTTCACATTTTAGCTTTTAAAAAAAATGACAGAATGTTTTCTTTCTTTTTTTGGGGGGGGGGGGGGGAGTGGGGGAAGAGCATTTTTTTCCCATTAATATGTCCAAAAGGATTTTTGGACTAAAAAATTCCAGTCCAGAGTTTTGTGAAGACCCTCCAGCCCAAATGAGGCCTTGTTTTCAGTCGGACTTCCTCCTGTCTCTCTGCTGTCACACATGGAGGCGTTTTTCTAATCTTCCATTTTTTTAGCTCCACTTGTGGCAGAAACATTAGTTTCTTGTTAGTTTCTGTTCTTACTGACAGATATTCCAGTGGTCTGCAGGAGCACGGTGCACCCACTGATGACGTCCTGCTGTGGGATAAACCATCAGCTGTGGAACGTCTCATGCTGCAGCCTGCGTGCACGTGGAACAGCTTTTTACCACTAAATGTTTACTCGTGCACGTTACAAGTGAGGTTTTGCTCTTTAGATCCAAACTAAAACGGTTTCCTGCTTCCTGGGTGAGGTGAAGTCTGTCTGTAGTTTTTACAGAAGCTCTCAAACATAAAAACAGAGCTCCACCTGGTGAGCTCAAATAAAAATCTGAAACACAGGGAAGGAGGTAAAAAGAAGAACATTACTGAGAGGAATGCATTATTTTATTAAATGATAAATATTGGATTAAAAGTTGTATTTTCAGTGTGTTTTAATGTAGATTTCCCCCCTCAGGAACACAAGAGTGTAGTAAAGTTACTGTGAGCTTAGGAGAGCGTTGGAACAAAATTCTGACTAAATAAAAAAGTAGAATAATTTTAGGCTTTGTCAGAAACAAATCGTGTTTTATCATTGCACCAAAATAAATGAACAAACAACAACACAGATAAAAATAAACGTGTGGCTGGTGTTTCCCTGCAAGTTCTTCCACGGGTTAAGAGTGCATGAGTATGTTTGTTGTGCTTGCTCTCAGACGTCAAGTGACGGCCGGAATTGTTGTGCTTTTTGAGCCAGTATCCTTGCAAACTCTTGGACCTCCTGGAGAACTTGCTTATCTGGAAAGAGCAGAGCTGCTTTCTTAGTGGCCACAGCCAGTTGCTTCAGAAGAGCACATAAATGGTGGCTCTTGCACAGGAGGCTTTGGCAGGACCCTCGATGATGGGCCTCTTTGTAAAGGGTATGCACCAACCTCTGGCCCACCATGATTACCAGCTTACTCTGTGGGAGGAACTTCTCTGGTGGCTGGCCATTGTGAAGGCTGTCCACAAATCCTCTGATAGCTTTCTGAAGAGCTCCAAAATAAAGACGGCAGTGCTCTGTCTGGGAAGATGGCGGCTGTTCTCTTGCACTGCTGGAACAGTCAGATGGATGACTGATGTCAGTCTGAAAGGAAAATACAAAGGCTTAAAATAGTCCGATATATTCTAGACAAAAGACCATGCTTTGGACCACAGAGCTTTTTCAGAGTTATATAAAACTCAATAATGTTGGTATATTACATACTTTTTTAGAGACTGGGGGGTCATTTTGTATTAGTTTCTTCTCCTGCTTCCTTTCTTCAACATTTGTCTGAGGAAAATGCAAAACATTACATTTACGAGTAGCTCTTGGGTTTTTGTTGGCTAAAGGCTAACCAACTTTATCAACAGTTTTCTATATTTTTACAAGACTCATAAAAGAAGCTTTAACCTGTAAATCTTCATAGTCATCGTTGTCTTCTGCTGATTTTCCTTTTTTCAATTTGACAGGACTTTCCTTTATCTCTGGAGGACTTCTGGTGTTCACAGATTCTTGATCTTTCTGAAGCGTTTTAAACAGAAGCTTGCTGTTGGCGTAGATGATGGACACGAGGCGCTTGACGTCATCTGGAACAGTACGTGCCACCAAAACAAAGCGATCGAGCTGGTCAGGTGTCTGAACTTGGCTTAGATCCTGACAGAGTGCACTGAGGGACCAGCCTGCTGTCTTCAGACTGCTTGCAGTTTGGTGTAGGATCCCAGCGGAGTCCTCTACGATGGTCAGCTGTTTGTAGAGTCTGGTCTGCAGGTTGGCATCTGTTAAACAGCGGGCATTTCCCTTAACGTCCTGGGCAAAACCTAGGAAGCATGTCAAAGAGCATACTATACTTTCTACTGCTTCTTTAATCTCTTCCAGGTGTTTCTCCAGATGTTCTTTACATCTCCAGTTACTACTGACAAAATCCATGAGCTGTGGCACAGCCCTGCAAACAGACTCCTGCAGGTCAAGGACTTTGCGGCAGGCCTCGTCCTGACTGAGCATCACTTCTCGTAGCGGTTCAGGAGAAGACGAGCTTAAAGTAAGAGAGTCACACGAGCTAGTCGATGAGCTGGAGGTGAGGCTGATTCTTTGACTGTTGGATTCTGAGAAAAACAGTCTACTCTGATTGTCTTCCTGCACAAGTGATTCCTTACTTCCTGAAGGATCACAGAAAGTAGTGCAAGCCAAAAAGTTCCTCATCCGCTGCAGTCGCACCCTTTTGAGTACATTGCTTGAGTCACCCTTGCACTCAGGAGGATTATGATCACCTAAGGGATCAGGGATACTTCTGCTTAGGGGTTCTTCCTTTGATGGAAAATCATAGACCGACTCTTCTGTGGGTGGCTGAGTTGGGGGGTTGACATAAGGTGGAACTTGTAACACTTTATAGGGACTTGGGATGTCAAGAGAATCAGACACTGGTAAGTTACACGGTGAGGCAGTAACATTTCTTCTTTGATTGGGTGGAGTACATGATGGAGGAATGTCGTAGATCAGACTGGAAGTGGATTTGGAGGGCAAGGTATCATATACATCTTTGGTTGGACTTTGTTTCCCAGAGCCCACTGGCACGTCATAGATCCACTCAGGTTTGTGAAGACTAGGAAAAGTTCTGTATTCACCAACAATTCTCTGTTTGGATCCTGTAGCTGAGTGAACAGGAATGTCATACTTTGGGTCTTGAGACAAAACTGGTGGAATGGCATACACCTTTGAAAAATAATTAAATGATCAGTATCAAAGTATCAAAGTGTAACTGTAACAGTACAAAAACATCTATGACAACCAAACGTGTGTTACTGACCTGCTAATATCAATAACATGATGGCAAAAGCAAATGTTTTACTGGGAAGATTTAGGATGTGCAATGTAAGATGATATGCTGATTAGTTTTATAAGTTCGCATTAAGACCTACTTGCCCTACTTTTTCCACAAAGGTAATGGCACTTTTCATTTTCAGCTTTGGTCCTGTACACGAGGTCTTGGAGCTGAAGGAATACGCAAAGAATCCAAGCTCTTCCAGGCACTGACTGCCCAGTAAGCCTTGAAATGTGTGGCTATAAGATCACTGAGATAAATAAGCCAGAGCAACAAAAAGAGTGCAATGAAAAAAGACCCACCATGAAAATATTATAACTTGACCATATGTGAGGATCTAGTCTGCCAAACAATGTCTCAGGCTCGGGCGCAGGTTCTTACGAAGCAGAAGCACAAAAACAAGTGGTATGAGAATGTCCTACATCTCCGACGGATATGAATAGTGAATGTTTGTAGTTTTTCAGATGAGTGTTTTTCTGGAATGGAAATGAACAGGAAATGTAAGTAAACCTTAATGTTTTGGTGCAAGGTATTCTACTGGGTAGGAGTTTCACTGTGAAGAACAGACAGCTTGTTCTTCTTGCCTGAGGCAGTGCAGGGTGACACATTCTGGTGAGTGGAGCGAACAATTTACCCACCACAGGCAGTGATGGAGCCAGGAGGTGGCCAGTGGTGGCCTTGAACACCATAGGTTAATTTTTGGCCACACTAATCATTTGAGTAAACTATACTTTTAAGCAATATAAAAACCAGGAAGCATTGTTTCCTCAAATGGTTGGGGTGGTCAGTTTACACATATAAATGACAACAGCCATCTTGGACTTTTATGTGGCAACCCATTTTTCCTAAAGGAATGTTTCTATGCCTAGATGCATCCACACACTAAACTGGAAGTTTACCTCACTGATTTTTAAAGTTACCATGCCCTCAGCATGCATGAATGGATGAACTGAGAGTATTTCCAATTATGCCTCTTCTCTCCACGACAGAAGAAAATAAAGAGACAATTCTCCACCACATCATCCAATGGCAAAGGTATAAATGGACTGTAAATGTTAAATGGACTGTACTTCTATAGCACCTTTCTATCTTATTTCAAGATACTCAAAGCTCTTTACAACAATCTGTGCCTCATTTACCCATTCATACAGCTCTATACTAGATTTCTGCAAAGCTAATTGAACAAATCATTCTAATGAGACTAATCAGTGCTTTAGATCACATTCATACATTGATGGGACACACATCAGTGGCAACGAGGGGTTCAGTGTCTTGCCCAGGGACACTTCGACATGTGACTGCTGGTGGATTCGAACCCCCCAGCTCTCGCATTAGAGGACAACTGCTCTAACCTCTCAGCCACAGCAGATCAACCCAGAGCTCAGACTCAGCTATAGTGAAGAAGCAAGTGGAAGAAGGGAGCATCGTACAATAATAATGCCATATTTCTATAAGATCTAAGATCGCAGAACGAGAACCAGTACCCACCACAGTGGCATACATCCATAAACAACAAACACACAAACTAATGTTGGCCTCAGGATGGCAAACTACAAAAGAAGGTGGTGACAGATGCAGTGATTTCAAGTGACTAACATTAAGAAGAAAAAAATCACAAGAAGCTTGATAAGTACCAAGGACGGAAAGAGGAAACAAGTAGAGTAGTGTCATGGTGTCAGTAGTCTCAATGGTCTTTGGAGCACTTGGTGCTGTGAACCCCAAACTGGAAGAGAGCCTCCAACAAATCCCAACAACAACATCAAACATCTTAAACTTGAAATGAATAATGCCACTACCCATGTAGGAAAAAGTGATCTTTTCTGAAAACAACAACAGCAAAATGCTTTCTTCCTTTAGTTCCGTTGTTAAAGCATTTAAAACTCACAAAAGGGTCTTTTGAATGTCTGCTCCTTAAATGTTCTGGATTGTTAATTCTCTCCTCCAGTTGTGAAAATGGAATTAGTGTTTGCTTCAGTAACATCTGACTTGGAGCTGTTGATTCCTGGGAACAAAATAGCAGAAGACTATTAACACATCTGAGCAGCACCCAGACAAGATGTGCCATGATTCATTCTAACACTTGTGTGCACTCACAGTGAGCAGAGAAGCTCGTTTTGCTTGGGGCAGAAAATCATAAACTTCTCCTTTTGGGCTAGAGGGCGTGTTGAAGGCTGAAATCTGCAGACATGACACCAAGTTATGAAAATTATGAAAGATGCATTCCCCTCACTGACTTTTGCATAAATGCTTTTATACATTTGTGGGCAGTGTTCATCTCTGAAACCTTGTTCAGCACACACTTTTTCAATTAACACAGCCTGCAACCGAAACATGCTACTTGGTGAAAATGAGGTGACTACTGTGGAGAGGAACAGCCCTTTCCGAGAGCAGAAGAGGAAATGGTGAACATGTGGGTATGTCTCTACCCAGCCTCTTCTGCACAACCAAACATAGGTATACTTGTGTGTTTCTGGGGTTCCTGGCTGGGTGTAGTTAAAAGTGTCTGAAGCATGTGTCTGTCTGTCTTTTACAGGCTTGTAAAGATCCGGGTGCTGCACGCCTCTTCCTGTGAAGAGGCCCCTTGATCCCTTTATGCAAATTCTTTTGCCAGCAGGAGCATCACAGGGTTGCATTTCTGCAACAGCAGACATTTCTAACGATGAACATCAGCACTTCATCACAACAAGGACCAAGTTTGTTTCTAAAGAAAATATAATGCTTGGCATTTGTTGCAGGAATGCATACTACCCACCACCACACAAAACATTATCATCTGCCCTCGTTTATCAGCGACAAACAAAAAAATCTACCTTTAACTCTTTTCCGTATAGAAGTAAGTACCTTTTGTTCCTCTGGGCCCTCTGTGCCAGGTGCTGACTGGGGTAGACTCTGTGAGGTTGATAAAGGATTGGATGGGATGTTGTAGATCATATTTACGCTTTCATAGGCAAGGCTGTTGATCGGTCTCAGCCCGTTTGGAATCTGGTAAATGTCATGCACACTGACGTTGCTCTCAGCCTGAATAGCTTTGTTTTTATCCACAGTAAGGTTCGAGGAGCCTGCAGAAGTTGTGGTTTTTGGTAAAAGCTTCAGTCGGTTAGCGGGTGCCAGCCCATTGCGTCCATGCAGCGAGCACATCCACCAGCCACTGGTGTCCGCTATGTTTTCATTCATCACTGTGATGATGTCGCCCTTTTTGAAGGCAAGTTCGTCTGCACACTCTGCTGTGTTGTCATACAGAGCTTTGGCAAGTTTGTCCTAAAACAGGAAACATAAAAAGCAGAATTAAATATTTGGAGGACAAACACACTTGAAAGAATAGCAGGGAGGAGCTCAATCTTGGCAAAAGGAGGGAACTTGCTGTCAACAGAGAGGCAGAAAAGTATCTGCTCAATAACATAATCAATGTATCCAATTTGTGCTTCTTTTTCCCCCTCTTGTCCTGTCCGGCATTGTGACACTCAGAATTATTGTCTGAGTGTCAAAGTGATGCCCAACACATTTACTTTCACAAGCAGAGCATTATGGCTGGCCTTAATGCTCTGCTTGATATACAAATAAAACTTTATTAGAATTTGCTTTGGGCTTGTTTCAGATGTCATGGACACGGGGATGAAAAAACAAAGATGAAAACGAAGCAGAAAAGTGAGAGAAGGGTTAAAGGAGAAAGAAGAAGATAGGAATAGAGGAGAGAGATAAAGAGAACACAAATCAACATCATTGAAGTCTGACTCTAGACCTGCGGAAAAAAAAAAAAAACAAGAAACCACAACAACAAGCAACATATATAATGGTACTTATATCATCATTAGAAAGTATTTTATACAGTACATGGTAATACAAGATGTACTTAGTGGCCACCACAACCCAACTGAGTGTGTATCAGATAAACACCTGGATCTAAACACCTGTGTGAGCATGTTGTCACTATAAGGTTTCTCCATAAAAATGTTCAATAGTGGATGTGG
>NC_056504.1:4735177-4742389 GCF_014905685.2 Nematolebias whitei
ATATATATATATATATATATATATATATATATATATATATATATTATATATATATAATTATATGTGTATATATAATTAACAGGAAGACCCCACTCCTCCCTCCTCCCACTCAAATAAGGTGTTGATGCATGTTGTTATATATCAGGGATCAGGGGGCAATCTACTTAATGAAGATAGTATGACTTGAAATCATTCATAAAACAGGAAGGAGGGCTTATTATCCCTCCTCTTACTACAGTGAGTGTGGTACTTTGATATATACGACTATATGGCATCAGAGGAAGCTGAGTTTAAGTTATCCACATAAAGTAAAATGTCATCAGCATCAAAAGAAGGAATGTTAAGTTTGAGATTAATCCAGTTTCTGATGTCTGACCAAACACTTTGTATTGACATGAAAAAATAAGAAAATTGCTCGAGGGATTCATCTTCTGATTTACAACAGACACACAAATCAACCTCAAATTTAAATCTTCTTTGCAGAAACATGGCTACAGGATATATCTTATTGATTATTTTTAAATGATTCTCCTTCACTTTAGGAGATTTAGACCATTTGACAAATTTAGAATGAGCAGAAGTCATTCTGGTTTTATACTGGGAGGTTTCTTGAAGGAATCCTTGTTATAATCAGTAACTCATTTGTCACAAACATTCATTGATAATCTTATTACATTTGAAGTCAACTAAGTTACAGATATTTAGTTTTAATGTGGGCACCAAATCTTCATCTTTGAATATATAATATTTTTAATTCATTGAATCAGCTGTTGGTCAGGTTACTTCTTGTTGTGCCATTAACTCTAAAATAGTTACTGAATCAAGTGTTTACTTGTGTAGGTAAAACTAGAAGTTACACAACCGTTAAAATACACCAGAATGCAGGAAATGACATCTACTTTATTCAAAAATTTCTATGGGAGGACCCCCAGACCCCCACATCACAAATGCTTCTGACACCAGTGGCCAACATGTTACTAAACAAGTACACATGGTGTCATGTGGTGTCATGTGGTGTCATGTGGTGTCATGTGGTGTTCAAGGTGCGTTCAACTTAACTCAGTCTTTATGATTTACGTCAACAAGAGGACGTACAGTAACATTTATAGTTCTATGATCATATGGATTTTTATACATCAAAATACACTTGATAGAATTTTAAGTATATTTACTGTATATTATGGTAGTTTATTCTGTATTTTGACAGATTATGGTGATTCTGGGGTCATGATGATGGGGCCCTTGAAGATTGTTGCCCAGGGTACAGTGAAGTGTTAATCTGGCCCTGAGGCCAGTAACCTGTGTCCTCCGGTACAGACCGCCCACAAGCCTGCATGCAGCCAGCAGAGGTCATCACCCAGAACCACCAAAGCCACCTCCCCAGTCGAGCGCCATTGCCCTGGGCCCACGACCCCCTCATGCCCCCAGCCCCGATACCCCCCCACATCAACAACGATGCCCCACAGGACGAAATCAAAGGGGTTCACCCACCTCCACTACGTGTTGGAGCTGATCAAAGAAGCCCAGAGAGATTGTTCTGATGTGGCCATACAGGCTCAAGACTCATGTAATCCAACCAAGGCCGGCCGACCCATAAACGGACTAAGTGGCTTCTTAGGGCCCCGTGGCCACTAGGGGGCCCCCTAAGTGGAATTGATATTCCATCCATCCATCCATCCATCCATTATCTTTACCCGCTTATTCCATTTTGGGTCGCGGGGGTCGCTGGTGCCCATGTCCAGCAATCACTGTGCGAGGGGCGGGGTACACCCTGGACGGGTCTCCAGTCCATCACAGGGACACATAGAGACAAACGAGACAAACAACCATTCACTCTCTCACTCACACCTAGGGACAATTTAGAGTTACCAATCAGCCTAACATGCATGTTTTTGGTCTGTGGGAGGAAACCGGAGTACCCGGAGAAAACCCACGCATGCACGGAGAGAACATGCAAACTCCACCCAGAAAGGCCCCTGGACCGGGGTTTGAACCAGGGACCTGCGCGCTGAGAGGCAGCAGCTCTACCAGTTGTGCCACCGTGCTGCCCGGAATTGATATTTTATTTATTTATTTATTTTTAGTAATGATTGATTTCTATATAATTCTATTACACACAATTTCATTATAAAGTTGTGATTTTTCCTATAAACAATAATAGTTATGTCACCAGGTGGTTTATTAGTTTCTACTTAGTATTTATGTACAAGTGTCTGTAAATTCCCACCCATGTTGGGTCCATGAACGCACCTTCGCCTTTTCCTCACCTCCAGGAGAGAAGTGAGTCAAAGAGGAGCAGCTTGTTCTGCAGAAAGGTACATTTTAAACTCTGGTCAAGTTGTTAAATCTGAACAGAAACAGCATTACCCTGTCTGAAGTTTATATGGGCTGAGTTTTTATAAGATATTAGTTTCAGTGTGTGAGCAGAGAAACCTCAATAAAATCATCTTTGTTAGGAAAAGTGAACCACTCAATAACAAGTCATGCACAATTTATAACTTGTTAGGATTATTTACTGAGACCAACAACGGTCTGAAGCAAGTAACTGGCCCAAAGACAACTCACATAGAAACAACATTAATCACAAGATGTCATTCTGCATCGAGCTGCATTTCTAACGCTGCCTACGACATTTGATGCAGAAATGCTTAAGTGAAAAGGGAATTATACATTTTATGACGGAGTATCAGGACCACGCTGACAAGAAACATTTTTATGCAGAGAGCCGTATCTTGAAACAGGAAAGCAGATCAGATGTGTAACAGAGAACAGCTCTGTCTGTGATGTGTGTTTTTATTCACCAACACACGTGTAACGTGTGTGTATTAAAACCTTATAATTAATCTAGCTTTTCATGTCATGGACGTAGCAACTCAGATTTTAGAAGAATATAATGCAATATTCTGTTATAGTTTACACTGTATAGCTTTAGTTACTGTAAAATTCCATCTTATTTCAAGACACTCAAAGTTCTTTACACCACAATCTGTGTCCTCATTTACCCATTCATACAGCTCTATACTAGATCTCTACAAAGATAAGTGAACAAATCATTAGGACATTAGGAAACTCAGGTGATTTAAGATCATCTGCAGTTGTCATAGATTTATGAGTCTCTTGTAAAAAGACAACATCTGCCTGTAATCTTTTAAGCTTAAGTCTTTTAATCAGGTCTCTCTTGTAAGATCAATGTGATTAAACTGTCTAAACTAAATAAAGGTTTAATGAATATATATGTATCTGGTAAGGATGCTTCCTGGGCGCCTCCCCAGGGAGGTGTTTCTAGCATATCCAACTGGGAAGAGATCCTGGGGAAGACCAAGGACACGCTGGAGAGACTATTTGTCTTGGTTGGCCTGGGATAACCTTGAGTCCTCCCAGAAGAGCTGATAGAGGTGGCTGTGGAGAGAGATGTCTGGATGTTCCTGCTCAAGCTGCTGCCACCAAGACTTGACTTCAGAACAAGGGGAAGACTATGGATGGATGGATGGATGGATGGATGGATGGATGGATGGATGGATGGATATAATACACACACACATAGAATGACAAACTGAACTGACAAGTTCCTCACCTGTAACTGAATGAGTACTGTCTATAAACATGTAGCAGTTCATGTACATCAGATGCTGATAGAAGAGACTCCTGAACTGGTTGACCCAAGGCTGGACAGTACTGATCATGAAAGGGACTGTCCCAACAAACCAGCTAATCATCTACCTCTGTACAACATGGAAGCTCCTGTCAGGCATCATTGCAGCTAAGATAATTAGACACATGCACTGAAGAATTTAGGAGGAACAACGTTGGTCAGTCTTGATCATGGAACACTTGACAAGCTTTCTACCCGTGCTAAGCTCCTAGAGGAGGCTTGGGAGTTTGTCCAACCAGTCCCCGTGAGTTTTGTGCACTTGGAGAAGGCATTCAGTTGTGATCCCTGGGTTATCTTGTGGGTGTGCTCTCTGAGTTCAGGATTGGGAGTCTGTGGTTATGAGCCATTCAGTCCCTATACACATGATCCAAAAGTCTGATTTGAGTTGCTGGCAGTAAGCCAGACCTCAGAGTGAGAGTCATGCTCTGCTACTGTTGCCTGTTCTTATTGATTCTGTTCATAACTTTTATGGACAGAATGTCTCTGTGCAGCCAGGGGCCAGAAGGGGTCTGGTTCGGTGGCCTCAGGGTTCCTATTTGCAGATGATGTGATCCTATTAGGGTCATCTTGCCGTGGTCTCCAGCTCCAAAGTTTTAGACTAAGATTATCTTATGATGAGAAATGATGGAGTTGTATCAGTTTAGCTCAAACCTTGAAAAACAAGTGGTGTGAATGCAAGGGCGTGAGAAGCATCCATAATGTTGGGGGGACACAATGATGTGTAGGTGTGTGTGCGTGCGCATAGTGTGCGCGTGTAAAATAAAAGGTTCACTAGTGAACAAAAAAGCAACATTTCACTTACATTTCCTTTAATTCCACACATTTAAAACATGTTTCTCACCAAGTTTGTGTAAATTCAGCTGTGGGTTTAAAGACATTTTAATTTTAATACAGAGCGTCAGGTCGGCACTATTTGTGTTTATTGTGAAATAAAAAACATCACCACTGGACTTTTTACTTGTGTTCAACACGACTCATCTAAATGATGTTTCTCATGAAGCTTGAGGACAATAAGGTGTGGGGGTTTAAAGACATTTCAACTTTACTCTCCATCTCCTCCACCTGTGCGCGTTTTCTGCCGAAGGAGGAGGAGACGCACAGAAACACTGCAGGTGTTACACCATATTCTGTGACCACCGTATATTGTGACCGTGGCAACAGGCTGAGGTGTTCAGAGTTGGAGGTAACCAGGAAAACCTGGAGTGGAGTTTTAGTGTTTTGAGTATTCTATTAATCAAGTGGAATGGATTCGTTCACGAAGAAAGAGAAACTGTGCTTCCTGAACTACGGTTTCATAGTAAAAGTGTGTGGGGGTGTGTGTGTGTGTGTGTGTGGGGGGGGGGGGGGGGGGCCAAATTAATGTTTGTTTAATGTGGGGGGGACTTGTCCCCTTCACATATAATGGTTGCGACGCCTATGTGTGAATGACTCAGCTATGAGTATGTCCATTTTTAGCTCAACATCTGTAAAACTGACTAACTTCTAACCTTTTCTGTGTTTTCTAAAATCAGTTAGCCATGACAGCCATCTTGCGGGGAGTGGTGGCGCAGAGGTTAGAGAGGTGGGCCTGTGATCCCAAGATCCGAGGGTTCACGCCCTGGCCCCGACAACATCAAAATTGTGGGTGGGGTAGGTGAAGCACCCACACTTGCCCCCACCCTCATTCGCCCCACTCTGGGCCCATGAGCAAGGCCCTTAACCCCCATCTGCTCCCTAAACAGGTCTCTCTTGAAAATGAGTTCTCGTGGCTCATTGAGACTACCTGGATAAATAAAAGGGTAAATGAAAATAAACTGAGTTGACTCTAAAAGTTAATTGCATCTAGATGTACATAACATTATTACATCAAGAATGGTTACAATCCAGACATAAACATATCTACCTGTATCCTAGAATGACTCACACCGACTGAACGAGGCAGCTTTATGTGTCTGGATGGGTTGTGGTATGTTTTTCTGTTGGAAACTGTATAAAATTAATTAAAACAAATAATCAGAGTCAGAGATTCTTTATTGTCATTCGCACCTCATGTGGTACATGTGGTGGAGCAAAATTATGTACACAGGGTCCCAGTTACATCCAACAATAAAATGTATAAGAAAAACAGTAATAACATCTAAGATATGAACTAAGAAAAACATCAACTAAATATACACTAAGCACTCATAACATAAAACATTGAACATCAGCACAAACATGAACATGAGTCTGTGAGCAGATGTGCACACATCAATATTGAAACAGGTCAGCAGCAACATGAAACAGATCAGCAGCAACATGATGTGATTTTTCACAGTGATTATCCTGGTTAGAGATTCATGACTCTAACAGCCTCAGGGTAGAAGCTGTTCCTCAGTCTAGTGGTTCTACACTTAATGCTCCTCAACCTCCTTCCTGAGGGGAGCGGGGCAAAAAGTGTGTGTGCTGGGTGAGTGTGGTCCTTCATGATGCAGGTGGCTCTCTTCCTGCATCTGGAGGTGTAGATGTCTGTGATGGTGGGGAGACTGACTCCAACATCTTCTGTGCAGCCTTCACCACTCTCTGCAAAGCTTTTCTTTCTGCAGCTGTGCAGCCTCCATGCCACACGTTGATGCTGCAGCACAGGATGCTCTCCACTGCACACCTGTAGAAGGAGGTGAGGACTGAGCTTCCCAGACCAGCT
This sequence comes from Nematolebias whitei, assembly GCF_014905685.2. NCBI lineage: Eukaryota > Metazoa > Chordata > Actinopteri > Cyprinodontiformes > Rivulidae > Nematolebias > Nematolebias whitei. The sequence goes on from NC_056504.1 coordinate 4,741,492, forward strand.
CGTCTCAGCTGTCTGAGGAAGTAGAGTCTCTGATGAGCTTTCTTCATCAGGCTGGTGGTGTTGTTGCTCCAGCTGAGGTTGTCATTCATGTGTACACCCAAGTACTTGTAGCTGGAGACCACTTCCACCGCAGATCCTCTTATGTTCGGGGGGGGGTTGTTCCTTCTGAAGTCAACAATCATCTCCTTTGTCTTCTTCACATTGATGTGAAGGTTATTCTCTTTGCACCAGCTCTCCAGGTGTTCCACCTCCTGCCTGTAGCTGGACTCATCATTGTTTGTGATGCATCCCACCACCACTGTATCATCTACAAACTTTACAATGTGACAGCCTGGATGGGTAGCTGCACAATCATACGTGAGCAGAGTAAACAGGAGGGGGCTCACCACACATCCCTGAGGAGAGCCAGTGCTGAGGGTTATGGTGGAGGAGGAGAAGTTGTGGATCCTCACTAACTGTGGTCTGTTTGTTAAGAAGTCTAGTACCCAGTTGCAAATGGAGGGGCTTAGTCCTAGTGTGGATAGTTTGTCCATCAGGGTTTGGGGGATCATGGTGTTGAAGGCGGATGTGAAGTCCACAAAGCGCATACGGACGTAAGAGTTTTTCTGCTCCAGGTGGGTGAGCGCAGTGTGGACCACAGAGGAGATTGCATCCTCTGTTGATCGGTTCTCACGGTATGCGTACTGATGAGGGTCCTCGTTGATGTTGATGGTTGTTTTGATGCGAGTCATGACCAGTTTTTCAAAGCATTTAGCGACTATCGGGGTGAGGGCCACTGGCCGATAGTCATTCAGACCAAATAATAATGATCATTCCAAATTTCATTTTCAGGCATTTGTGTTAGAAAATGTTTTTGTAAAAATATTTTGATTTACATTAGAATTAAGTAAAAAGGGTC
>NC_056504.1:4752389-4752647 GCF_014905685.2 Nematolebias whitei
TCAACTGATACAGATGATTTCAACTGATACAGATGATTTCAACTGATGCAGATGATTTCAACTGATAGAGATGATTTCAACTGATACATATGATTTCAACTGATACAGATGATTTTAACTGATACAGATGATTTCAACTGATACATATGATTTTAACTGATACAGATGATTTTAACTGATACAGATGATTTCAACTGATACAGATGATTTTAACTGATACAGATGATTTTAACTGATACAGATGATTTCAACTGATAC
>NC_056504.1:4752657-4754711 GCF_014905685.2 Nematolebias whitei
CTGATACAGATGATTTCAACTGATACAGATGATTTCAACTGATACAGGTGATTTTAACTGATACAGATGATTTTAACTGATACAGATGATTTCAACTGAAACAGATGTTGTCAGAACTCATTACAATAAGCATTTAATCAACTGAACCTGTACAAGATGTTTTGTTCTGATCAGAGTGTTCCAAGCCGAACACTGATGTGTCACTCTTACCAAATAAAAGCCAGTTCTATCAGCAAGGCTTTGGAGTTCACCTCAGGTTTCAGACCAGAGGTGGATTTCCCCCTTGCAAGGAGCGTTGGCCAAACAACCTTACTTTGTCCTGTGTGGTTCTTTTTCAGTTGGGTACAAGAGAAAATACCTAACATTTACAATCAAAATGAAATAGTAAATTAATTCAATGAATATTATGTGAATGTTGGTCCAAGTCTTGCAGCTAAAATACCATCCATCCATCCATCCATCCATCCATCCATCCACCCATCCATCCATCATCTTTTACCTGCTTCTGATTTTACACGGTTTACTTGTACAAATTGTCTCCTATTATTCAAATAGCTAGATACCCACTGCACTGCTAATCCTCTAAAGCCATATTTATTCATTAGTGAGGATTATTGAGCATCAGGACATATTTATTCAGTTTTTCAAGGAGAATGATGTGGTCAATAGTGTCGAAGACCTTTTTTAAATCAACAAATACACAACACTGTTTTTGATCAACAGCAATTGTTATCTCATCTATTAGTTCCATGAGAGCCACTGATATTGAATTATTTGCTCTAAACCCATATTGACTATTACTTAAAATATTCTGTTTATCTATAAATCGATCTAATCTGGTTACAAATAATTTCTATAATATTTTTGAAAATGGTGGCAACAAGGACATTGGTCTGTAATTAGTGAACACACATTTCTCACCATTCTTATACAGAGGAGCCATCAGGAACTGTTCCTGTTGAAAATGATAAATTACATATATATGTAAAAGGTTCAATAACATAACTCATTTTATCCTTTACAAACATCATGTCCATCCAGTCTTTTCATCTTTAATCTGCAAGATTTTTTTACAGTACGCAGTATTTCTTCTTTATCAGTGTCACTGAGAAAATTGCTGTTGGTATTTTAACTGGAGCTGCACGGTGGTGCAACTGGTAGAGCTGCTGCCTCTCAGTGAGCAGGTCCCTGGTTCAAACCCCGGTCCAGGGGCCTTCTGGGTGGAGTTTGCATGTTCTCTCCGTGCATGCGTGGGTTTTCTCCGGGTGCTCCGGTTTCCTCCCACAGACCAAAAACATGCATGTTAGGCTGATTGGTAACTCTAAATTGTCTCTAGGTGAGAGAGTGAATGGTTGTTTGTCTCGTTTGTCTCTATGTGTCCCTGTGATGGACTTGCGACCCATCCAGGTGTCCCCCGCCCCTCGCACAGTGATTGCTGGACATGAGCACCGGTGACCCCCGTGACCCAAAATGGAAGAAGCGGGTAAAAGATAATGGATGGATGGATGGATGGATGAATGGATGAATGGATGGATGGATGGATGTATGGATGAATGGATGGATGGACATTTCACCCTCTATCCAGAGGCCTTCTTCAATCTGAGGAGTTCCAAGTAAACTGTTTGTAAACTCCTACACTTGGAACTCCTCAGACTGATGAAGGCCTCTGGATAGAGGGTGAAACGTCTCTACAAAAAATAAAGTGTCCAGATGATCTGACTGAACATTGTTGGATTTTTCATTCAAGGTTTTTTCTTTTTGATGAATTTGTTTTGTTTCTTTTAAATAAATGAATACAAAATGATAAAAAAAAAAACAATAAAAATAGGATAACCATTAATTACAATAATTTGACAAACATAATCTGACAAACTACAATATTTCTTCAAACCACAACAACGTGACAAACTACAATAATCTGACAAACTACAACTAACTGAGAAACTATAAAAATTTGACAAACTACATACAACAATCTAACAGGCAACAATTAACTAACAAACTACAACAATGTAAAATTAAAATAATCTGACAAACTACAACAATGTAAAATT